>NC_091834.1:106805502-107106807 GCF_037783145.1 Equus przewalskii
GAGAGAGTCTTTGCAGGTGTCATCAAACTGAGATGAGGTTGTGCTGGGTTAGAGTAGCCCCAAATCCAGTAACTGGCATCTTCAGAAGAGAAAGGAGAGGGAGATGAGACGCACATGGGAGGGCAGCCATGTGAAGGGACAGAGTTTGCAGTGACACAGCTACAAGCCGGGGATCCCCAGGGACTGCTGGCACCACCAGAAGCTGGAAAACACGAGGAAGGACCCTTCCCGAGCCTTCCGAGGGCCTGGCCCCATGGCCCTGATCTCGGTTCGGTCTGCAGAGCTGTGAGACGCTAGGTTTCTGTGGCTTCAAGCCACCCCGTTGGTGGCACTGTGTTACAGCAGGCCCGGGAAATGGATACACCCGCAAAGCCCTGCACAGAAAATGCTTGCCAACCTCTGTTGTCCCATGAAGGATTTGACTCTTAAAAATTCCCACTGGTATTAACATTTGACTATTTCAGCCCTAAAATTCTTTGATAGTCTGCTCTCGAATTTTTGACATACTGCATGCGTGCATTGAAGGCTTAACCTGTGGCCTGGCACATGGTGAACGCTCACCAAACATTAGCTTCCGCCATCCTTGTCATTGTTATGGAGGAAAAGTATCTGCTATCTTAGACTTCTAAGTATCAAATGAACATACACATCTTTTATTTTTAGAAAGTATGAAAAAAGATTCCCACGAAATGCTAATCATTGTTCATTGTTCTTATTTGAAGGCTCTCTATGAAAATATGCTGGTGGAATTGCCCTTTGCCGGCTTTTTTCTGTCCAAGTTGCTTGGAACCAGTGCAGATGTGGACATTCATCATCTCGCTTCGTTAGATCCTGAAGTGTATAAGAATCTGCTTTTTCTCAAGAGCTATGAAGGTGACGTGGAGGAGCTCGGGCTCAACTTCACTGTGGTGAACAATGACCTCGGAGAAGCCCAGGTGAGGAGCACTTCCTTGTCTCGTTTGTTCCTGACACCCCGCTTTTATTCACAGGGTGACGAGGCAGAGGATTCACACACCTACGTATTTCTTTCTGTGTGAAGATACAGTTGCTTTCTATCATTTGCGCTTTTGCACGTTTGTTAGAAGAATTCCAGTGGCTGAGCATTGGAAATCAGGGGGTCGGTGGGACCCTGAAGCTCCTGAGCCCTGGCCTCAGTTGTGCCACCAGCTGGGTCCAGCTGAGCACCTCGCAGTGAGGCGCTGTCCTGCGTGTTCACCCCATCCTTCTGGGGAGTTACGGTCTCGTGGCTGTGAGGTGCGCCTTGTTTCTCGTCTTGCTCTTGGTTCCCGGCAGTGCATGTTAGCACCTACCCGACAGAGCCCTGGGGCTGGTCAGTGCTCCATCCTCACCTACTCATAGTGGACCTCGACGCTCTAAAGCTGCTCACTGGGGTGTTTTTTCTGACCTTTGTTGTCCATCTGGTTGCCCTTGTTACTTTTATCCTTTAAAAAAAACAACGTATATTAGAGAGTAAAACTAATTTTTTAAATAATAGCTTTATTGAGATATAATATACATACCATAAAATCCACCCTTTAGAGTGTCCAATACAGTTTAGTGTATTCACAGAGTTGTGCCACCATCACTAACATCTAAATTTAGGACATTTTCATTACCCCAAAGAGACCATGTGCCCATAGCAAGTCACTGCCACCCGCAGTCTAGGCAAGCGCTGATCCGCTTTCTGTCTCTGTGCTGTTGTCTGTTCTGGACATTTCACATAACTGGAGTCTCCCGGGATGTGGCCTTTTGTGACTGGCCTTGCTCACTTGTTGCAGGCATCAGTACTTGATTCCTTTTTCTGGCCGAATGATGTCGATTGTTTGAATAGCCCACTCGGTAGGTGTTCGGGTCCACTTTTGGCTGTGATGAGTGATGCTGCAGTGAACATTCATGTACAGCATACTGAACTGTTTATGGATGGATTGATGGCATCAGGGGTTTGCCTTCGGTATTAGGAGAACAGGGCAGTAGGTGAAGGCACAGATGGCCTGGACTGGCCAGGAGCTGGTGCTTGCTGGGCCTGGTGGTGGGCGTGGGGTTCTTCATACTGTTCTGTCCACTCGAGCATATGTTCACATGTTCCCATAATTAACAACACTTTTTTTAATGCATATAGACAGATCAAATTGTTTGAGGACCTTTGAAGTCATATCTGTTAGCATCTCTCATTTTATTAGATTTTAAAGTAACCAGCTGTGCTTTTCTACTTATATTTGGGTTTCAGGCAAGTATGTCTCTTTCATGAGGAAGAGGCGTCTTTTCTGCTATCCTTATGTAGATAATCTTTTCTGAATTTAGTAGTTGGATTTTAACTACAAAAATATTATCTTTAAACTTTGTAATTCTTTCTCTGAATTTTTATCACTAGGCTTCTAATCCAGGCTTTCAAAAATCATCAGCTTTGCCAACTTAAAAGTAATTGCATATTAAATAGATACTTAGTGTCCAGTCAATTCTCTGCTGAGACTGCGTTGACCCCCATCAGGTGCTCTTTAACCGAATGGCCCGGTCACAGGCACCAGCGTTCTGTCTTGGTGAGCGCACACAGTGAACAGGCGTGGATTATTACGGTTCTGGTCGTTTTTGTATCCTGTGACCTACCATGACTGGTCTTTCTTTCTTCACTCATTCATGAGACCATATGACTCTCTGTGTAGCAGCCGTTATGCTACACAGAGGAGATGTTTTTGAAACTGTACAAGCTCACACATTCTGACAAGGGAGACAGATATGATCTGTGCGGTCAGATGTGCGTAGCTGAGTAGTAGCTCAGAAGGAGGGCTCAACTCCAGGTGGCTCAGGGTGGGTTACCTAGAAGAGCCCCCGAATGGGTGGTGGTGAGCTCACCGGGTAGGTGAGCAGATTTAGAAGTGGCTGGAGTTTGGAGCCACTTTGGACCTCCTCTTGGATGCCAAGAGATCTGTGGAACCATTTAGGCCTCAGAAAGAGAGCCAGTGTTTCAGTCCATGGCTGATTTGAGGTATTTCACTGCTTCGGTGTAAGACAACCTAAACAGGTGCATTTCAGAGCTAAATGGAAAGTGAATAACAAGAAAATATTTGAGCCCCTTGTCAGAGGAGGCTGAGGTTTTGATTCTGTAAGTTAGGGAGGACCTGGAGGCAGGCTGGGTATTCTTCGGGTCAGGTGGTTCCAGAATTCAGAGAAACCACAATTTGGGGGTTAAGCAATGAAAAAAATTTTAATGATAGGACTTCAACTGTAATTTTCATTTTTAAAATTACATTCCATAGATCTGTATCTTGAACTAAGCAGATTTTCTTTGAGTCAGAAAGGGGGTAGGGCAGGCACGACGCACTTGTGCTGAACTCCCCGTCCCTCTGCCACACCCCTGACAGCCACCATCCTGCTTTCTGTCTATGAATTTGATGACTCTAGTATCTCCTGTGAGTGGGATCGTACAGTATTTGCTCTTTTGTGACTGGTTTATTTTGCTGAGTATCATGTCCTCAAAGTTCACCCACGATGTAGCATGTGCCAGAGTTTCTTCCTTTTTAAGGCTGATTAATACTCCATTGTACATATCTATCACATTTGCTTATCTATTCTTCTGTCAGTGGACATTAGAGTTGTTTTGGCTATCATAAATAGCAGTGCCATAAACATTGCTACATAATTATCTTTTCGAGTCCCTGGTTTCATTGCTTTTGTATATATACCTAGAAGTGGAATTGTGGGTCATATGGCCAGTCTGTGTTTTAACTTTTGTTTTAAGGATTTTTTTTTTTTAGATTTTATTTATTTATTTATTTGTCCTTCTTCTCCACAAAGCCCCCCAGGACGCAGTTGTCTATTCTAGTTGTCGGTCCTCTGGTCATGCTGTGTGGGACACCACCTCAGCGTGGCCTGAGGAGCCGCGCCCAGGATCCACACCGGCGGAGCGTGCCAACTTAGCCACTTGGCTGCGGGGCCGGCCCCTGTGTTTGACTTTGTGAGGAGCCTCCACGCTGTTGTCCACAGGGGCTGCGCCATCTCGCATCCCCGTTAGCAGCGTGCCAGGGCTCCGACTTGCCCCCCTCGTCAGCACTTGCTGTTTCCGCTTTCTGTGCTCTCTCTAAGTCACCGCCGTCCTAGTGCGTGTGGCGGACTGTGTCCTCATGCTGTTGCGGTACACAGAGCTCCTCAGGAAAATTCAGAAACCGAGTATATTTTTGTCGACTTCCTCTCGAGGCTGCAGAAGTGTTACGTGGTTTGTACACCACGGTGAGATCTTCAAAAACGAAACGAAAAAGCACACAAACATGTACACATCCTGATATTGAAACTTTCTGGATATTTTTTAAATGATCATCTTTGTGGTAGTTGAATTTTCAGTCTGTTTCTTAACCTTTAAACTATCTCAGGGACCAGCCCTGTGGCCGAGTGGTCAAGTTCACACGCTGTGCTTTGGAGGCCCAGGGTTTCGCTAGTTCGGATCCTGGGCACGGACATGGCACCGCTCGTCAGGCCACGCTGAGGCGGCGTCCCACATGCCACAACTAGAAGGACCTACAATTGAAAATACAACTAGGTACCGGGGGGCTTTGGGAAGAAAAAGGAAAAATAAAATCTTAAACTGTCTATCTCAGAAATAGATATGGGTTAAATCCTAAGTAGAAATGAGGGAAATAATACTGCCTTGGGCTTCCTACTTCTCACTACCTGGTCGCCTCTGTCAGTACTATAAGATAAAATAAGAATGAGGAAAACAAAGCCATATTTTATTTGGTTACAACTTATTTAGTTGCTTTTGTTTCACCTTCCTCTTCCATACTACAAAGCTGACGTTTCAACATTGCAAAATCCAGACTTCTTTTTGAAGCTGAGATTTGTCGCTGTCACAAGGAAAGTGTCGACATACAGATAGTAATGCTGCGTGAGTGCGCAGCCTCGCGCCACCTAGTGACGCTGTTTAAAATGAGAGGAATGCTTCAGGGCCGTTTCATAATGACCTGTGCAAGGCCTTTGCTAATGGGAAGATTTCCCATTTTCCTTCTGAAATAGATGGTAATAGTGAAATGTCGCATATGTAAGAGTTCCATTAAAGCACCACTGATAATATTGGAATCTGTTAAAAGCAAAAGTGTGAAGTTAAGATGTTCCAATTATTCATAGAAATTCCCACTGAGTAAAGAAATTATAAATGATAATGCATAAGAATAATTATACTAAAGAGTCTAATTAGAAAAATTAAGACAGTCACTAGTAAAGCACCTAACTTGAGGGGAGATCTTATGGATTTCTGTAGAAATAGATATAAAAACATAGCCTTCTACGCAGGTTTAAGTTTATAAAATATAATGATTTAGAGATTTGTAATATGCAAATACTTCATTATATTGGCAGGTTATGTTAATTAATCTTCCCTTTAAAATCATGGTGTTGCTCTCAAATTTGTTTTCTTTAGTGTAATCAATATGGCTGTTTGTTAGCCTGCTTAGAAAGGAACATGAAATTTTAGACTCTTAATTTATACACACATCTCCCTTCAGGAAAATGCTCAGGGTTTAAGGTGGACCCGTAAATAATCACCTGTTAGATAGCAAAGAATGGAACTGGAATCCTGACACCTTGGTCAAAGTCCTGGTTTTGCAGCTTTGCTTTGTGACCTTGGGCAAGTCATAGAACCCCTTCCTTATCTTCAAAAGGAGCTTGAGTTGCTGTGAGGATTAAATGAGCTCGCATGAGTAAGTAATGTGAGGGCCCAGTGCCTTCTGAGAAAGTGCCGTGAAGTGTAGACCTTCGGAAGTGACAGAGAGAAGATAGCTCTTGCTGTAAGAACTGCTCTGGTTCCGTGTTTAAAGAGCTAAATGTGCCCCTCAAAACTGAAATCTTAGAACAGTTTTGACATGACTTTAAACATTCACCTTGTTTAGGGGTAGCCGGAGAGAGGAGTTTAAATTACCATGGTATAACCACTTTAAAGTTACTCACATGTCAGTGCTGGCCGATTAGGTAGGGGCATTGGGGGCTTTGGGAGTCCTTTAACTTACCACTTCCTGGGTCCTTTGTCTTCCAAATCACACAGTACATCATCATTTATTACCCTCCGTTAATCCACTTAAAGGAAGGGGTGATATTTTATATATTGAAATAGAGCAGCCAGCCCCTAAGGCGAGTAACAGATGGGCTGCCAGCGGAGAGTGAGCTCAGGAGGGTCTGGTCCTCCCCCCAGAGTGGAGACAGTGCGCTTAAAGCCCTTCCTTAGGCCTGGTGGTCCCAGCACTGACAGCATGAACTGGCGAGAAGGGGCAAAGCTGATAAAGCTCGTAGCGTGCGGGTAAGGCGGTCTTGTAGCCGTCAGACACAGGACAGAACGGCTTAAGTCAGACTCTTCAGCGGGTCTTAAAATAGCCTTCCTGTAAAGTGCTGAAAAATTGTGGTGGAATGCCACGGCCCGGAGAAAGTGGTGGTGTCTTTGCTTAGAATATGATGACTACCAAGAGAACTCAAAGGCTGTGAAGAAAATCACCAGGGGAGTAATTAATAGTTTTCCCATAATCCACAGTCTAAGCGTCTCTCTGCTTTTAGCCCAACACAGGCTCATGACGCCTGTTTGGTAACGTGGCTTAGCTCCTCTAGCAGTAGTCCCCTCTTGACTTGGTCACGCTGGAACGTCTTTGTTCACTTATTTTGGTTTAATTTTATGTTTCTTTATCCTTGGCATAGATTACCTCCTCTCAGTGCATCTGAGAATGCTTTTCTTTTGTTTAAGTACTAGTGAACAAGGAATTTAAAAAATGTACTCTTGTAAATTAGGCTTCAATGTTTATGCTTGTCTCTGGTGTCTTGTCAGTCAACTTCGTTTATATGAGTTTACAGAATCACGATTCCAAGACAGACAAAGCAAACTCCACCGTTTTATTAACAAAAGACGTTCCCAGGGATGGGGAACTTGTCTACGGCCACAGTTAAAGTGAGGGAGAGGGGGCCGGAGCCCAGGCCCCTTCTAGTGCGGCGCTTTCTCACTGACGCTCTGGGGCTCCTGAGCCTCTCCTAGACCCCCAGGTTACGTGTGCTTACGTAAAGATAGAAGTTGTTCGTTCTACTTCTGTTGAGATACATAAGAAATGAACTGATCAGTTATCTCTAATTATTAACACTATCCTTTAAATCATATTCAGAGTACTTTACGGTAGTAATAACATTATGGAAATACAAAGAGGAGTGTATGCTTCTTATCTGAGCAAATATGAGTAATCATTTTACTATAGCTTTAATTGCTTAAGCTGTATTTCCTTCAAAACAAACCCCTTCTGACTTGTGTTGATCATTTGGTTCATGTCTTTGCTTTTTGTGACTTCTCATTTTTTACAATGAAGTTGCCACGTTACATTGTTGCATCATTCCTTGGTACTTTGGAGAAAGAGGGGGTGGTTAATGACCTTACGCAGTGAATGAGACAGGCTTTGGAGCATCCCGGTGGAGGTGCGTCTTTAAGTCTGCAGGTCCTGGTGTGGGCACTGGTCGCTCTGCTTTCTCCTTAAATTCTTGTCACAAAGCAACGCAGTCAAGTTGCCTTGAAATCATTGTTTCTTGCTTTTGTTTCACCCTATCCTCATACTTTGAGAATTTTGAGACTTATTTTAATATTCACAGGTGGTTGAACTAAAATTTGGTGGAAAAGATATCCCTGTCACCAGTGCAAATCGGATTGCGTACATCCACCTCGTAGCCGACTACAGGCTGAACAGGCAGATCCGCCAGCACTGCCTGGCTTTCAGGCAGGGCCTGGCCAACGTGGTGAACCTGGAGTGGCTGCGGATGTTTGATCAGCAGGAAATTCAGGTACACTGCTTCCTGACGCTTGGAGACAGTTGTTTCATGACATGAAAAATCTTTCTTAAAATCTACCTCAAATTTTATGAATTGAACTTTTTTTCCAGGTATTAATTTCTGGTGCACAAGTTCCCATAAGTCTAGAGGACCTAAAATCCTTTACAAACTATTCAGGTATGTTATCACTACTGGTTAGTGATTTGTGAAAATGTTATGTTACAGATGATCATATTTCCAAAGCAATGTTTAATATACTTTTTTGTATAGGTAATTCATTAACATGGTGTAAAAGCCAGAATGTGTCTTGAGGTATATGGTGAAGTCTTCTTCCTGTCTTTATTTCCCGTTTGTCTGCTCCTCCCTTCCCTTCCCCCTCCCCACCATAAGTAACCACTCTTCCTGGTATCTTTATGTATTTACACATAAATACAAATTCAATTCTTATTTGCCTCATTTTTATACTCTATCCTGCATTTTGTGGTTTTTTTCTCTTCACAACATATCTTTCTAAGTCTCCTAATGGGCATTGAGTTGCTTCCAGTCTTTTGCTTTTAAGAATAGTGCTGGCCAGCAAAACCCCCCTAACAGTAGCAGAAAAAACTAAAACATGGGACCTCATCAAAATGTTTACTTTTTGCTCGAGGGTATTATGTTAAGCGAAATAAGCCAGTCAGAGAAAGATGAACTCTATATGACTCCACTCATAGGTGGAAGTTAATATATTGACAAGGAGATCTGATCGGTGGTTACCAGGGCAAAGGGGGGGTGGGGGGAGGGCACAAAGGGGTAAGTGGTGTACCCACAACATGACTAACAAAAATGTACAACTGAAATCTCACAAGGTTGTAATCTATCATAACATTAATAAAAAAAAATAATAAATTTAAAAAAATGTTTACTTTTTGATAAAATTAAAAGTTTCTGCTCTTCAAGAAAATGAAAAACCAAAAAGAAGATATTCAGAAGGCCAATAAGCACATAGAAAGAAGCTCAGTTGGGGGCTGGCCCCGTGGCCGAGTGGTTAAGTTCGCGCGCTCCGCTGCAGGCGGCCCAGTGTTTCGTTGGTTCGGATCCTGGGCGTGGGCATGGCACTGCTCATCAGACCACGCTGAGGCAGCGTCCCACATGCCACAACTAGAAGGACCCACAACGAAGAATATATAGCTATGTACCGGGGGGCCTTGGGGAGAAAAAGGAAAAAAAGTAAAATCTTTAAAAATAAAAAAAAGAAAGAAGCTCAGCAACATTAGTCATCAGAAAAACAACAATTTAAAACCATAACGAGGTTGTTCAAAGTTGGAATTGGTGTACCTCTTGGGTATTTGTGAGTTTTTTTTTTTTAATTAACCTGATTATATATAGTCAGAAACAGTGAAGAAACAAGTGAAAGAAAAAAGTCATCTTTAAAACAACCACTTTTGTTTTGGTGTTTTCCTTAATCATAGTCTATTATTCTAGTATTTTCATGTAGTTAGTGGTAATATAATTTACAATATTCATTTGTTTAGCATCAGAAATAAAAAATATATCCAAGGTGTTACTCTTCTTGCAACTAATTGTTGAGATTAAATAGATATTTATGATTTATTTAACTTTGCACTATACTAAACAACTTTGTATATATTTCTGTTTACATGTAAAGTCTATTTTTTTAAATGAGAAAAGCCTAGAAGTTAAATTGCTTATTAAAGAATATAAGCGTTTTGGGGGGTGAAATTAGAATGAATATTGCTCACAGGAAAAAAACTGCAGAATCTTAAATATGTATTATAAAAGTGATTTGCAGTTGTGAGCCATTGATTCCTATCTTTATTATGTGCATGGACATTTTTAAGTATTTTATAAATATTTGAAAATTTAAATTATAGTCTTAAATAAACCAGATGATGAATCAGTATGTGTCATGTGACCCCCTACCTATGAAAATAAAGTTGAGTAAGAGATATGCAAAAATATTAAGTGGGTGTGAGATTATAGATTATAAGTCATTTTTGCTTCTTTAAAATTTTGTTTCCTTTTCTGTATTATTTGAATATTATACACTGTGCATAATTTGCTTCTTAAAACCAAGAAAACTTTAAAGCCATTTCAGTTTTATAAAATGGCAGTGGTCACTTACAGTTAATGAAATTACAGGTGATTTTTCTTCACTGTACTTTTCTCTTTTTTCTAAATATTTTGAAATGAATATTTCTTGTAGAATAATACTTATTATTCTATAACTATAAAACATAGCTTAAAAACCGTGTTTTTATAAGCTATAAAAACATATCCTATTCAGGACTTCCAGCTATGGCTGAGTGAGGGGAGAATTTCTGTCGTCAAAGATCAGTATTAGCCTGCTAGCAAAGGCAGACAAAAATAATACAAGAAAAGGAAATTATATATTAATATCTCTCATGAACATAGATACAAAAATCCTCAGAATATTAGCAAAGTGAATCCAGCAGCACATAAAAATGATTAAACCAAGTAGTATTAATTCTGTAAATGCAAGGTTAATACATCTGAAAGTATATTAATGTAATACACAGTATTGTGGTATAAAGGACAAGACCCATATCATCTCAATGGATGCTGAAAAAAGAAAGAAAGAAAACAGCAATTGCAGCTTTGGAGCATCTGAGCAGCTCCTGCCCAGTCAAGATTAAAAACCCTCCAGAACCTAGGACTGGAAGGACGCTTCCTCAGCTGCTACAGGACATCTGCAGAGAGCTCACAGCCAACGTCACTGAATGGTGAAAGGTGAATGCTCTCCGCCCAAGGCAAACACAATTGCTTTTGCCATTTTTTTCAACATCATGCTGAGGTTTCGAGCTAGTACAGTAAAGCGACGGGTAGGCAGGCGGATAGATAGGTAGGAAGCAAGGAGGGGACAAATATCCAGCTTGGAAAAGCAAAAGTGAAGCAATTAAAACTGTCTTTTCTCATAGATGACATGACAAAAAAGAAAAAAATACTAGAACTAATAAACAGTTTTAGCAGGTTGCAGCATAGATCAATATACAGAAACCAATTCTGTTTCTATTTACAATCCAAGAATGGGACTAAATCAACAATTCCATTCATAGTTTCATCAACAAGAATAAAATCCAAATTTAGCAAAGTAAGCACAAGGCTTGTACCCTGAAAACTGCAAAACATTGCAAGAGAAATTAAAGAAGACCTAAATAAAGGCAGAAACAGTCCATTTTCATGGATTGGAAGATTCAGTATTGACAAGATGTAGTTCTCTCCAAATTAATATACAAATTCAGTGCAATCCCTATCAGAATCCCAGCTAGCTTTTTTGTAGAAATCAACAGGCTGATTTTAAAATTTATATGGAAATGTAAAGGACCTGAAATAGCCAAAACAATTTTGTAGAAGAATAAAGTTGAAGGACTTACATTGAGATTTAAAACTCACTCTAAAGCCACAGTAATCAAGACATTGTGGTATTGGCACAAGGATAGGCATGTTGATCAATGAAACATAATTGGGAGTTCAGAAACAAATCTTTATATTTATGGTCAACTGATTTTCAGCAATTCATTGCTGCTGAGACAATATCCACATGGAAAGAAGGAACTTAGACCTTTACCTCACACGATATGCAAAAATGAACTCAACAGGATCAGAGACCTATAGCCCAAACTGTGAAAATTCTGAAAGAACATACAGGAGAAGATCTTTCTGATTTTTGGATTAGACAGAGTTTTTAGTTGTATACCAAAAGCATGACCCAGAAAAAAGAAATTGATAGAAAATTGGCTTCCTCAAAATTAAAGCTTTTATGCTTCAAAAAATACCATTAAGAAAATGAAAAGAGGGCCAGCCCAGTGGCGTAGTGATTAAGTTCTCATGCTCCGCTTTGGCAGCCTGAGGTTCACAGGTTCAGATCCCAGCCACAGACCTACACACTGCTCATCAAGCCACGCTGGGGTGGCATCCCATGTACAAAAGTTAGAGGAAGATTGGCAACAGATGTTAACTCAGGGCCAATCTTCCTCACCAAAAAGAAAAGAAAGTAAAAGAAAAATGAAAATACAGGCCACAGATTGGGAGAAAATATTTTCAAGCAATATATCTAATAATGGTCTATGTTCATAATATGTAAAGAACTCTGCAACTCAATAACAAGACAACCAAATTTAAAAACAGGCAAAAAAAAAAAGTGTCACTTGAGAAGATATATATGAATGGCCTGTAAGCAAATAAGCACATGAACGGATGTTTAATACCATTAATGGCTAGGGAAATGCAAATTAAATCTTAGTGAGATACTGCTACATACCCAGTAAAATGACTATAATCAAAAAGATGGACAATACTAAGTATTAGTGAGTATGTGGAGATATTGGAACCTTCTTGATTGGTGAGAACGTAAAATGGTAGAACTTCTTTGGAAAAGTTTACAGTTATTTAAAAAGTTAAATGTAGAACAACTGGATTTTTGCAAAAGAATGAGGCTGTGTCCCTACCTCACACTTATACAAAATGTAGCTCAAAATGGATCAACAGCCTTAACAGAAGAGCTAAGACCATGAAGCTCTTAGGAGAAAACAGGGGTATATCTTCATGACCTTGGATTTGGCAATGCATTCTTAGATATGACACCAAAAGCATGAACAACAAAAGGAAAAAAAAATAAATTGGACTTCATCAAAATTATAAATTGTGTGCATCAAAGGACATTATCAAGAAAATGAAAAGACAGCCTACAGAATGAGAGACAATACTTGGAAATCCTGTGTCTGGTGAGGGTCTGGTATCTAGAATATATAAAGAACTCTTACAACTCAACAAGAGGACAGGTCAATTCAGAAATAGGCAAAGGACTTGAATAGACATTTCTCCAAAGAAGATATACAAATGGCCAGTAAGCTCAAAAAGATGTTCAACATCATTGATCATTAGGGAAATGCAAATCAAAACCACAGTGAGATATACTTCACATCCATTAGGATGACTGTTATTAAATAAACACACACAGGCCGGCCCTGTGGCCGAGTGCTTAAGTTCATGCACTCTGCTTTGGCAGCCCAGGGTTTTGCCGGTTCAGATCCTGGGCACCGACATGGTACCGCTCATCAGGCCATGCTGAGGCAGCATCCCACATGCCATGACCAGAACAACTTATAATTAGAATATACAGCTATGTACTAGGGGGCTTTGGGGAGAAGGAGAAGAAACCAAAAAAATGAAAAGATTGGCAACAGTTGTTAGCTCAGGTGCTAATCTTAAATACATACACACAGACACACACAGAGGAAACAGAAGATGTTGATGAGGATGTGGAAAAGTTGAAACCCTCGTTGGTTGCCGGTGGGAATATAAAATAGCCACTATGGAAAACTGTTCCCTGAAAAGCTAAACACAGAATTACCACATAACCTAACAGTTCTAGGTCTCTACCCGGAGCAGTTGGAAGCAAGGACTGAAACAGGTACTTGTACACCATGTTCATGTTGCATTATTGACAGTAGCCAAAAGACAGAAACAACCCAAATGTCCATCTACACATGAATGGGTAAACAAATGTGGTATATACATACAATGGACTATTCCTAAGTCTGAAAAAGGAATGAAGTTTGAATAAGTGTTACATCATGGATGAATCTTGAAAACATTATGCTAAGTAAAATAAGCCAGACACAAAAGGACATGTATGATTCAGCGTATATAAAATGCCTAGAATGGGCAAATTCCTAGACACTGAAAGTAGATTAAAGGTTACAGGGGCTGGGGGAGAGGGCATGGGGAGTTATTGCTTAATGGTTAGAGACATTCTCTTTGGGGTTATGAGGAAATTTTGGTTGGAAACAGCAGTGCTGGGTGCACAACAATGTGAATGTAACTGACGCCACTGAATTGTACACTTAAAGATCGTTTGGAGAATTTTATATTATGCATTTTACCACAATTTTTAAAAAGAAACCTACCCAGACTCCTCTGCTCTCTTGAATGCTGTTTCCCAGCCTTTCCTCCAAAGTAACTTTGGAAAAGATTTTGGAAATGGACCGTGGTGAAAGTTGCATAGCACTGTGAATGTAGTTTCGTTCAGATGAAACATCTGTAGGAGCACGCTTGTGGAGACCACGGGTCATGGTTGTCTGTGGAGTGGATGTGGGATTTCAGTTAGGAAATGGGAATGTTCTAAAACTAGATTGTGGTGGTGGTTGCAAAACTCTATAAATTTGATAAAATCATTTACATCTATACATTTGTGTGCATATATTATGTGTGTGCATGTATCTCCCCTTTCTGTAATTAATTTCTATTGCTCTAAATTTGAACTCTAATGTTTATGTAAAGGCAAATAATACCTAAGGTCACATCGTCCCCACTATCAAGTCATAAGTTTAAAAAAATGAAATCTATCCAAGCTTGCCTTTGCCAAGAAATTGTCCTGGGTTGTTTGTATTACCCTGTCTGCGCTGGAAGCTTATACCTTTAATGATCTTAGCTATTCCGGTAAATAGGTTTAAAATATTATCATACTCATTTTGGTGCCAATTAATGCACTTAAGATATTTTATTGATGTTATTTCTGTAGTATATTAACAATGAGGGAACAATATATAGCAATTATTTCAGTTTTAGGAAGCACTTAACTAGATTAAAAGCTATAAGTAACAGATATTATGTGTTAGAATGGTGGTCTAATCGTGAGCTGGGGTTGGATGCTAGCTGTGGTCTGTACCTATTGTCAGAAGGACAGGTGATGAAATGAATTTAGACACAAAGATTGTGTTGGCAAAATAACTAGTTCTATTAGAAATAAAAATTCCAGTGTCTACCATTTTTATTTTTTAATGTTTTTAATAAATGTTTATTGTTGTTTTAAGCCATTAGGTTTTTGTTTTGTTTTGTTTTTTTTAAAGATTTTATTTTTTCTCCCCAAAGCCCCCCGGTACATAGTTGTATATTCTTCGTTGTGGGTCCTTCTAGTTGTGGCATGTGGGACACCTCCTCAGCGTGGTTTGATGAGCAGTGCCATGTCCGTGCCCAGGATTCGAACCAACGAAACACTGGGCCGCCTGCAGCGGAGCGCGTGAACTTAACCACTCGGCCACGGGGCCAGCCCCTACCATTTTTAGATGTGTGACCAATCATGTAAATTCTTTGTTATTTCGGGTCTGCCAGTCTACAGAGGTTGATTTTTAACTCCTAGGAGAGTTTTTAAAACTCAGACCACTTTCAGCATCTTTTGCTGCCAGGGTTCATCTTGTAAGTCCAAGGTATTCCTCATTCTGGCCTTTGGTACATTGATCCCTCTGAAGGAAATTTCTGCCCCCTCATGTCCTAGCCCATCAGCTCCCAGGAACAGACTGAGAGGTGTTTCTTTAGAGGTGGCCTTCAGTCTCTAGCTCTGTCCATCCCTGTGACGGGACACGGAAAAGGAATCATTCTTGTGGTGTGTTGCTCTGGTGCCTTCAGGAGAACCGGCTTCTGCAGTGACCTTGTTTTAACACAATGTCTGTTCTTTTGGCCATAGGAGGGTATTCTGCCGACCACCCTGTCATCAAAGTCTTCTGGAGAGTTGTGGAGGGGTTCACGGATGAAGAAAAGCGCAAACTGCTGAAGTTTGTCACCAGCTGTTCCCGACCCCCTCTCTTGGGGTTTAAGGTACACCCCCTTCATGCCATGTGCTTTGAAAACTACCTCATAACTAAGAAGGGTGGCAGAATGTCGAACAGGGCTACGTGAAGTCAGACGGCACACAGTGTGTGCTGCTCCCTAACGCCAAATTTATTATTTTTTACTCTACTTTTAGCTACGTTAAGTATTTCAGCTGGATCATTTAAGCATTGGTTATTGTCTGTATATTCTGGTATTGGTTTTATTTTGTGGGGTTTTTTTGCTGTGTCCACAGTGTTAACCTATTGGTGTGATGGTTATACTTTATGGTTATGATTGCCCATGAACAGATCCTACACCACTCTCATGGACTGTCTGTAATATAAATTATCAGTCTCATAAGTCTGTAATGCA
This sequence comes from Equus przewalskii, assembly GCF_037783145.1. NCBI lineage: Eukaryota > Metazoa > Chordata > Mammalia > Perissodactyla > Equidae > Equus > Equus przewalskii. The sequence goes on from NC_091834.1 coordinate 106,821,259, forward strand.
TCTTAGGCTATTTTTACTACTGAACTGAAGAACACACAAGCTAAAAATGTTCATGTCGTGTTTGGGAAGAATGATATATGAGCAGAAGTGTATTTTTTCCTGGTTGTTCACGGTTACTTATTTTATGTTACCCAGCCTTCTTGTATCATTTCTGATAATTAATGTTGATCTCACATAATTTGGCTTAATATTTTTAACAATTAAAATTGGCCGAGGGACAGTTAGTGTTTCCTTTATTTGTTGTAAATTAAAATAAGGCAATATTAATAATTTAAAAATATACACAATGGTATATGTTATAGAGAATAATATCAGTTTAGATAAGCATTGTATATTGCTTGTGCTTGTGAAACTTATAGATAGGTATTCACTTTCCAATAACCTTTGATGATCTGTGAGATATATATGAGTTATTCTTTAACTTTTTACTTTGAAAATTTTTTTTTTAAGATTTTATTTTTCCTTTTTCTCCCCAAAGCCCCCCAGTACATAGTTGTGTATTTTTAGTTGTGGGTCCTTCTAGTTGTGGCATGTGGGACGCCGCCTCAGCATGGCCTGATGAGTGGTGCCATGTCCGCGCCCAGGATTCAAACTGGTGAAACCCTGGGCCACTGCAGCGGAGTGCGTGAACTTAACCACTCAGCCATGGGGCCGGCCCCTGAAATTATTTTAAACGTGTAGGAAAATTGCAAGAATTGGACAAAGAACTTCTTGACCCACATTAACCAGTTGTTAACATTTTACCACATTTGTTTTATCATTCTCTCTATATATGTTTCTTTTCTGAATCATTTGAGTGTAAGTTGAACACATCATGTTTCCTGTGCATATTTCCTACAACACAAATACTCTCTTATGTAACCACAATTAAATTATCAGAAATAAGGAAGGTGCAGTGATGAATTGATATTGTCTAATCCACTGCTCGCAGAGTGTGGTCCTGGGACCAGCAGCTTCAGCTTCACCTGAGAACTCATTAGAAATGAACATTTTCAGCCTCGCCCAGACCTACTGAATCACACTCTGTGAGTGGGGCTCAACACTCACATTTTAGTCTGCCCTTGAGGTGTTCTGGAGCATGCTGATATTACACCAGTTGTCCCAGTGTCCTTCATAGAATTCGTGTTCCCCAATCTGGAATCCAATCCAAGACTGCACATTGAATTTAGTTGGCATGTCTCTAGTTTCTTTTAGTCTGTATCTTCTGTGTCTTTGACATTTTCAGTGGGTTACCGGCAAGTTATCCTGAGAATGTCCCTCAATGTAATGGAGCAGTTCCAGTCCTAGGAATGTACTCAGATGACAACATATGTTCACACAGTGTTCATGTGAACATTCAGAGCAACATTATTCATAATAGCCAAAAGCTGGAAACAGTCCAAATGTCCATCAGCTGATAATGGAAAAACAGAATATAGTGTATCCATACAACGGGATACAGTCATGCATCACTTAATGACAGGAACATGCTCTGAGAAATGTGTCGTTAGGCAATTTCATCCTTGTGCGAACATGATAGAGTGCACTTACACAAACCTAGATGGTATAACCTACTACACACCTAAGCTATATGGTACTAATCTTAGGGGACCACTATCATATATGCGGTCCGTCTTTGACCAGGACCTCATTATGTGGCACGTGACTGTATATTCAGAAATTAAAAGGAATAAATTACTGATACATACTACAACGTGTATGAACATTTAAAACATTGTGCCAAGTGAAAGGAGTGAGATACAAAACTGCATGTTATATAATTCCACTTACATGAACTGTCTTTAAAAGGCGTGTTTATAGACAAGCCGCTCAGTGGTTGCCTAGGGCTAGGGGTGGAAGTGGGGAACTTTTTGGAGAAATGGCAACATTCCAAAACTGGATCATGAGCACAGTTGCACAGTTCTATAAATTTATTAAATTTATTGACTTGTACATTTAAATGGGCAATTCTTACAGTATGTAAATTATACCTCAATTAAGCTGTTTCTAAAAATTGACATCAGTGGCTTAATACAACATCCCAATAAGTGCCATCAGAACTAGAGCAATAAATTAGAAAAATGGGAAAGAGGTGTGCATACGTGCAGTGATTCTGTTTTTTGCAGGAGATAAATCATTGACACTGTTAGGTTTTGGAAGCAGTGAATAAGATGACATGGACATCAGTCTATTAGTGGACAGTATGATTCAGTGATGTTAGTAGAACTGAAATCACTTCTCTGTCTTCCATGTTATCAGAGGAAGGAAATAGGCATGCAAAACAAGACGAGCAGAACCAGCTATGTTTGTCAGATATGGAAAACAAAGTTAACATTCAGAATCATAAAGTAGAAAACATCAAAGTGAGAGAAGGCTAAACTGTGGCAATGGTGGATGTACATGGAATAAATTCATCTGTTAAAGAAAAAGACTTTTAGACTAGGCCAAAAAAACCTCTGCTGTGTACAAGCAACACACCTAAACAAAGGGATTCAGAAAGATTTAGTGATGCTTCTGGCTTGGTGTATAATCGCCCTGCCCCCAAAAGAAATGCATGGATCCACGTCATAGTTTTAAGTCCTGGCCCACATAACCAGGTAGGAAAATGGGCCTCCATGAGTCTAATGAAGATCAGGCAACAGCCTGAAAGAAGCACGTCTTTGCTTTTTGGTTCCTCTTGGGCATATAGTGAAGTCTGGAAATCTTACCATGTTGGGATCTAAAGAGCAAGAAGAATGCAGGTGAAATGTGCAAACGGCACGACTAAATGGAGCTAATAAAAGGTTTTTCAGCAGAACAATTTTTATTGTGTAATAATATAAACAGTTGTATAAATTAAATTCTTATAAAGATTTTAATATCATTAGGTAATTTTATCAGTAACATTTATTATGAGAGACAGGGCTTCTAGTATCTTCCAGTTTCAAAGCAACACCCAATCTAGAAGTAAGAAAACTAAGCATCTAGTTTCAAGAAGGGAAATTTGGAGGACCGAAAACCCATCAAAAGTGAGTGGCAGACGCTGAGATTTCCGCCAGCAGCTAGCTGGTTAGTTAAAGCCAGTGATGAGCGCCAGAGGAGAAAGCACGGCTCTTGCTGGAGGGGAAGCTTCCAGATGTCCGACATCCAGCGGAGGAGCTGGTGAGAAGGGCCGTCTAGAGGCGCTGCGAGCCGGCCTTCCGTTAGCGGTCCAGAGCTTGTGCCGCCTCCCCGTGGGAGTGCACAGCTGTGGAGGGATGGAAAAGTTGTGGGGTTTCAGTAGTTTTCAAAGTCTGAAATAGAATTATAGTGAAGATTCTCTTGTCCCCTCTTGATGATCCCCATACAATCATAATTGAGGTATCATTTTACCATGAAAAATACTTTTTTGGAAGCCATGAGACAATCTTCCTAGTTTAGATTTTTTTCAATGATCTAAAATCTATTAAAGGTGAAGTTTAATTGTTTTCAAATGTTTTTGCAGTTGTCATAAGTTAGACTCCAAATTTGGGAAAAAATCACCTTAATATTTCTGCTTTCCAGTTAGCTCAGTATGCCTGAGTGAAAGGGCTGACCAAGTTCAGCTCTAATGACGAGAGTCTGTGCATGGAAGTGCTGTAAACAGCAGTGGCAGGCGGGCATCACGTCAAAGTTAGGAGACTCCTCGGTGCCAGATGATTGGAGAAGAATAGCGTCTGCTAAAGCTAATTAAAGCTTAATATGTTTAATGAATGTGATTGTTACAGACAAAAAAATCATTAAAGTGCTGTAGAGAATTGTTAAGTTGCCATCAGGCCACGTAATAAATTGATGATTTTTCTCACTCTGAATTAATGCAAATTCCCGTTGTACTCTAATTATGCACGAAATGGTGCCCTTGACTCAGAATTTCAATGAAGAACTTCATTTTTTTTTTTTACTTTTAAGACTCCAGTAGGAAATTCAATTAGCATTATGAAAGAAATATTAAAAATGTGGCATTTAACTGCAAAATATATTTCAAGCTTTCCATTTACCCAATTACTTCACCATTTACCCGGCACTCACTGACCCTGCCTTCAGAGGTTCTTTTTGTTTCAAAAGTGTGATATTTTTATTTTATCAAGCATTTGAGAAAATCATTGCCCTCAAAATGCTAAATAATAAATGTATTAAATGTTCTTTGTGTTTCTCTTTTGGTTCTTGTTCTGACATTTTTTATGAGACATTAAAAGTAGATATAAACTATAATTAGAAAAAAAGACTGATTTTCAGCACATATTACATGCCACATGTATTGTTTAAATGAAGTTTGTATTTCAAGCAGAGAAGCGTACACAGGTGGATGCTAAGAAGTGTGTAAGCCCTGTATTTAGCATTCTGTGGGCTGTGCTCCGACTCAGCTTACCCACATCAGAACCACATGCTGAACTCAACACAGGGGAACCGGAGTCCACCTGAGATGCATCTTGGGCCAGTTGGGTGCCTGTCACACTTGGTGACCTGGCACAGGTGCTTCCAAGTCTCCTATCAGAATAGGAACGTTGCTCCAGTTGTATTCTCGATTTTCCACTACAGTGGTTAGTAGGAATTATTTTTTATATTGTTTGATTTTTTCTCCTTATAACAAAATTAATGTTTTTATTATAGAAAATTGGAAATTGTGTTTAAGTAAAACGAAAAAATACCTATAATCTCTCCCATTCTAAACATTATCATGTTTTTACGTGTTTTGTGTTTTTACGTGAATGTGTTTGTATCTATATGTGGGCATGTTTTTACGTAGATATACATAATTTTTAAATATAAGCTGTATCATGTGTTCAGTTTTATAGGCTGCTTTTTTCACTCAACATTATGTCAGGATCATTTTCCCTCATATTAAATAGTCTTTGAAATATTTTTAATAAACTTCCTGATGTCCTGTCATGTGAGTTTACCACAGTTTACTTACTGTTCTTTATTGGTTGTTTACAACTGTTTCTTCTTTATGATGCTGCACACATCTTTGTACATAAATTGTTATCTGCATCTCTCATTATCTCCCTAGGATGCAGTCCTAGAAGTAGAGGTCGTGGTCAGAGGATGTGTTGTGTGTACACTCCTGATTCATGCTGCCAGGCCCGCCTCACAAAGAGTTAGGCCAGGCTACACCTTGAAGAGGAGGGCTCAGAGAAGGCATTAGCAGGCATCATTGTCAGCAGGGACTGTTGACTAGATTTGCCTTTACACTGGTATTCGGAGCCTCTGTCCTCTTGTCACAGCTCCAAGGAGGAAGTATGTTACAGTTTAGAGGGCTCCGAGCTGGAGGTGAAACCGGCCTGGCTCTGGCTCCTAACCAGGGGCCTGCTGGGCTGCCATTTTGCTTTTCTGGGCCCATGCTCTACAGAGCCAAAGTGAGGGAGTTAGGTCTCTGAGATCCCGTAGTAATGGAGGGCAAACCCACGCAGGCCTGAGAGCTAGCAGATTAAGGCTTTCTGGATGAAGACAGTCCCCACGTCGTGTGTTCCTGTTGGAAGGGAACATATAAATCACATCTTGTATCTAAAGACATTTGTGTATAAGAGAAAGATACAGTCACTGGTTATTTGTAACCATCAAGGGACTGACATTTCCATGGATCTCATGTGCTCGGTCTGCATTTGTCAGTACCTAGCATTTAGGAATTTAGCCTCAGGTCCATTTGCACAAGTATGAAATGCCTTAAGCACATGGTTATTCATTATTTGTAAACAGTTAGAAACAACATAAGTGTCCATCAATAAATTGTGCTGCATATGGCCAATGGGATACCACGCAGCCTCAAAAGGGAATGAGGACACTGGATTGATACAGAAAGATCACAAAGACATTATCAAGTGAAAAATTATGGAGGTAGAGAACAGTGTATGTGATGTGCGAACGTGTTTTTTTTTGTTAGGGGAGGGAGAAAATCTTTTCTTGTCTCCACATTAAATCTCTGTGGGAAGGTACTTACGACACCCATAGCGTTGATTGCTCGTGGGAGGGGCCCAGGCAGCTGGGATGTAGGGATGAGAATTCTTATACTGTACCTTAGAAAAATAACCAGACTGTTGTTATCATGTCTAAAAGTAACCATGAGTGCTCCTGCACAAGCAGGCCACCGTCCACACGTTGTGTTCCTTTGCTGCGTCTCTTGAATCTTTTCTCATCTGTACATCCGCTCCCTCTTCTGTCGTGCCTTGTAAGTTAATTAATACAGGCACTGGGTTGCTGCTTTGTATATCTCGTAAACTGCTGGGTAGAGGTTTCGACAGCTTCTAGACTTGAATCTTCCTTTTTTGGCAATAACGTTGTATAGATGACGCCATGTACTACGTATTTTCTTACTTCGACATCGAGGACCCAGCGTCTGGGAGTCATCTGTCTGAGATGCCAGGATTGATCAGGTGTTGTCAGCCTGATCCATCTATGATGGAATTCTCAACACGCTGCCCTCTAATGATTGTAGTAGTCACTGATAGTCAGTGCCTAGATCCATTCTTGAATGTGGTTAGAAGACAGCCATATTCCAGTTATATCATTTCCTAGCCAAAATCTTCTATCAAGCAACATTTTATTTTCCTCATCAACTATTTGATTACCCTGAGGACTGTTTATGAAGAAGAAAGAGAGTCTTGATTGTTCTTTATTTACCAGTTTTCAGAATATTGAGTGGGTTAACTAGCATCTTCTAAAGGCAACTACTGCATTTTGGTACCCTTTTATTATTAGGAGCTCATGGGCTTTACCATTTGACGTATGTCAATCCATTGCAGTTACTCTCTCTAATCTTCGGAGTGCCCCCTCTGTAGGCAAGGGGAATGCCTTCACAGGGCTCATGTGTCTTTTTACTGTAACCCCAGTGGTTTGGGGCAGCTTTCTTGCTTGGGGGTATGACAAGGTCATAACATTATTGTGTACGTTTCCTGGCCCACACCTGGAAATCAGGTATTTTCCCAAGGATCCCTGGTTCCTTTCATTGAGAAGTGAGTCTGTAGCGACCAGGCCCTGGGTGCTTGGCGCTCACTGTCACAGGTGCTCCTTTTTTCCAGGCCTCTTCAGTGGACAGAGCCAGGAGATAGGTGGTTTTTTTCCCTAAGAGAAAAATCCATTACAGGTTCAAACTGATAGCTCCAGTTCAAATTTAGGCTTATAAGGTTTTTGTTTTTTTGATTTTATATTTGGATCTCTTTTTACCAATGATAGTCTTGGTTCCTGTTAGTTCATTTGCTTGATCTCATAATAAGTTCTAGGATCCTACAATAAATTGTATTTGGTTGTATAATGGTTATATGTAGTACCATAATGGTTTTATTTTATTTTCTTTTATTTTAAAGATTGGCACCTGAGCTAATATCTGTTGCCAGTCTTTTTTCTTCTTTTCCCCAAAGCCCCCCGGTACATAGTTGTATATTCCAGTCGTAGGTCCATCTGGCTCTGCCTTGTGAGACGCCACCACAGCACGACCTAGTGACTGGTGCCATGTCTGCTCCTGGGATCCAAACGTGAAACCTTGCACTGCTGAAGGAGCGCGCGAACTTCACCACTCGGCCACAGTGCCGGCCCCCATAATGGTTTGAGAACAATACCGATAATTTATTATGTTTCTGAAAACACTTTAAGATTTCTTTGCAATTCTAAAACATGAGAACTAATTCCTCTCTGTGTGATTAAGCCACCAAGAAACAGGTTCATTTGTTTCATTTTGTTTTCAATATTTAGAGATTGCTTTTTTTCTCCCCTTTTGCCTGAATTTGTTTTATGGTTTTCGTTCTGTCCACATGAGTGTTGAGTCCAGTCCACAAGATGCAGTCGCTTTGGAGAAGGCTGGCTTACTCCTGTCCCTCCCCGGGGACAGCTTCTGTATTTCCCATGTTTTAAATATAAGCAAACAGGTATATATATTCAACTCTCTACCTTTGTACCTTTTTGAATTTTGAGCACATTTTTAAAAGACTGAAAAACAAAACCTTTGGAGGCCCTATTCACTGAAAAGGTTTCTCATGAATGAATATTGTTCTTTATTCCTTTTTATGTGTGAAGCACAGTACACAGTATTTGGTATAATTTAGAGCTAAATCTTGAGTGTAATAAAAAAGCAAATGTCCTTTTAAAAATGCGATTGTAGGGGGCTGGCCCCGTGGCCAAGTGGTTAAGTTCGCGTGCTCTGCTTCAGCGGCCCAGGGTTTCACTGGTTCAGATCCTGGGCGCGGACATGGCACCGCTCATCAGGCCATGCTGAGGTGGTGTCCCACATGCCACAACCAGAAGGACCCACAACTAAAATATACACAACTACGTACCACGGGGCTTTTGGAGAGAAAGGAAAAATAAAATCTTTAAAAAAAAAGTGATTGTAATGATAACTTTTTACTGTTTGAAGCCAGCAAGTTTTGCATGCTTTTAGAAATTCGTGTGAGGCCGTGCTTGTTAAAGCTGTGTGCTGCACGCCGGCTGTCTTTCAGGAGCTGTATCCTGCGTTCTGCATTCACAACGGAGGCTCCGACCTCGAGCGGCTCCCCACAGCCAGCACCTGCATGAACCTGCTGAAGCTCCCTGAGTTTTACGACGAGACACTTCTGCGAAGTAAACTGCTCTACGCTATTGAATGTGCTGCTGGCTTTGAGCTGAGCTGAGCTGAGACTGGACCTGACCTTCTGCAGAGGAACTCCCGGTGCTTCCGTCGTCAGCAGCAGCTGCCGGGCCGCGAGGATGCTCACGCTGGACTCGCACAGCTCCCAAGTTCCCCGCTTTCCATCAGCCCCCCCTCCGGGTTTCAGTGCTTTATTCAGTCGTGGTCACTCACTTAGGTGGACGTTGCTTTTCAGATAACTTAAAATAACAAACCTTATGTGCCACGTGGCTAATTTAGTAATTTGCCAAGAAGAGCACAGTTTTAAGACTAGTGGCAACTCAGTGAAATTAACCAAAGATGAAGCTTTGGCTTTGCTGGTGGGTTCGGGCCCTTCTCGAGCTGGCGGGGCTCCTGGGAGAGGCAGCGTGCTGCTCGTGGGTTCAGCCTGGCGCAGTCTGCACACAGGGTCCAAGGGTGCAGAGCCTGCTCTCAGGGCCCCTGCTTCTCGTGCGGTTGAATTGTTTACAGGCCTCCTTGTTAAAACGAAAGGCATTTGTTTTTCCTGCTGCCTTTGCCCAAAGTGGTTAGGTTTGGAAAATAGATAACGATAATATTTTATTTGTGCTTTTTAAGCCATTTCCCCATATGGGACTAGCATGCTTATTTTCGATATACCATTGACCTGCATCATGATGGTTTGGATATTACTGTGTGTGGATGTGTGTGAGGTGGGTCCTTGCTTCTTTCTCCATTTCTGTCTCCTCTTTGTGCCTGGAGAGCTTTCGGGGGAGGCTGCAGGTCTCCGTCCAGGCCCCGTGGCATGTGTGACCTATGGTGACTGATGGCTTAGGGGGACAGACCCTGCAGCATCCAGTCGAGTCACTTGAACCAAAGTGGCGGGCTGCTCCTCTGCACTGCAGCCCGCTGTGGCCGGCCCTTGCAGGCCGCATGCCCTGCCCACCCCCGGGCGGCGGCAGCCAGTCTTCCTAGAGATTTGGGGTAACTCGCCACGCTTCTGCACCCTCTGCTTCCTCAATGGTGCTGCTTTGAAGGGAGACAGGACAGTACCCAAACGCTTGTCCAGGGAGGAGTGTTGGTAATTCTGTCAGAATAAGGCACTTTAGCAGGACCTGACTCGTTGCTGGGCGATTTCAGTTTCTGAACACGGGGAGCGTTTCAGAGCCTCGGCCATGGGAGCGGTGGCCCTGTGCCGAGGCGCAGAGCAGTCGGGTCCTGCCCTGCCTCCTCACGTCCAGTGTCGCACTGTCACTGGCGCGCTGTGGGCTGTCCTGTTGAGTTGACCAGAATTAGCAATATACTTTTAAATGCGGGGAAACTGAATGACACTTTTAAGACAATGACCATTATCAAAACAAAATGTATAATTTCTTAATTTGAATAATAAATTAAGTGTTTAAATGCTCTTTGTAGTCTTGATATACAGAAATAAAATAATTAGGGTTCGTCCTTTGTTTTATTTTTATTTTAGGTGGTTTTATGTTGAATGTTCTCTATCTTCTTTACTTTTTAGTTAATTTGTATATTTTATTAGCATTATTTTGGAAATGGAATATCTGAGACTAAAGAGAAATGGGCAGTTACACTTACTTGGTTTTCTTTCGAGCTTATTTATTTATTTGTGTGTTCTAATGGCTAAATATTTGCATTAAATTTTTTTCCCAAGATCGTGTTGGAGTCATACCCCAAATCATTGTGATTAGTTCTCTGCTGCCCTAGGAAAATCACAGTTTCTAAATATTAACTAGTTGTATGACAGGCGTTTAAATGTTAACAGTTAACACAGTGAAACAAGAGCCTGTGATTGGTCACCATCCAGGGCACCAGACAGGAGGGCCTGTCCGCCAGACTGTGCTGAGAGGGGCTCTGGGAAGGCTGGCCTGCCCCAGCCTGTCCCAGCCTGTCCTGCTGTGTGCTGGGGCAGGCGTGCTCCGTGGCTGCAGACGACGGCCAGGGCTCTCCTGGGCGTGGACTCCCTTCCCAGGGCTCTCCATACATTGTTGAGAAAAATTGTACTTAAAAGAAGATTCTCCTTTTTTCTTTGTTTTCTTGGCCTTTTTTTATGTTCTGTTCTACTTTCTGATTCTTATTGCTGGTAACTTTGGGAGGTCACTGCAGGTGTTTCTCACAAGTGTGTGAACTGGTGGCCATCCCTCCCGGAAGCTCTGCTTAGATTCCGTCCTGGGGAGGGATGGTGCTCTTCCACTGAGGGACTTGAGGGGGTGCGGTCCGCGGATTCCGTCAGCACTCGACCAGTCACAGCAAACCGGGGACACGAGCTCCAGGGTTTGGCTGCACAGCTTGCTGTAGTCTGGGGGGAGGTCTGTTAGAGAAAATTTGTATTGTGTAGTCTCGTTAGGTTCCTGCGGCTGCCAGAACAGCGACCACACCCAGGGCGACAGGGGCAACAGCGTCAGTCTCCCACAGTGCCGGAGGCCAAAGTCACAGCCACGGCATCAGAGACCCTCTCCCTCTGGGGAGGACCTGGTCTCTGCCTCCTCCAGCTTCTGGTGGCTGTGCGCGCTCCTTGGCTTGTGGCCACATCACCCCAGTCCCTGCCTCCCTGGGCACATGGCCGCCTCTTCTGTCTGTCAAATCTTCCCGTGCGTTTCTCCTTTAGGATGCTTGTCCTTTGGACCTAGGCCCCCCGTTACCCAGGGTGACCTCGTCTCAACAGCCTGAACTTAATTACACCTGCAAAGACCCTTCTTCCAAATAAGGTGGAATTCGCAGGTTCCAGGGAGTAGGACGTGGCTGTCTTTGGGGGTCACCATTCAACCCACTGCATCTGTTATTTTTTCTTAAGAGGCAGAGTTTGCCACTGCATCGGAAAACCAGGGCCAGTGTTAGACGTGCCGTTTAACTTGAAAGTTGGGAACTTGTGGTTCTGGCTGGGCCGGGGCCGTGCAGCCTTGAGAAGTCTCTGCTTCACCCTCACTAAGATGAGGGACCCTCAGGATGCATGCTCCCTGAACCTGACTGAAGATGATCTGTTCCCTGGGGGTGGGGTTCATAAGCCTGCATTTAAAGTGTCCCGGGGGCCGGCCCCGTGGCCGAGTGGTTAAGTTCGCGCGCTCCACTGCGGCAGTCCAGGGTTTTGCTGGTTCGGATCCTGGGCGCAGACATGGTACCTCTCTCCAGGCCACAACGAGGCGGTGTCCCACATGCCACAACGAGAAGGACCTGCAACTCACATATACAACTATGTACTAGGGGGGATTTGGGGAGAAAAAGCATTAAAAAAAAAAACAGTCCTTCCCAGGCGAGGGTTGGAAAACATATCTCCAAACTCCTCTTCAGAGGCTAGGAACTTGTGGCGGGTGGGGGGGGGGGGCGGGCGCTGTAGAGGGTCCCAGCCAACGCGTGTGGACTCCATGTCTCCTGTCCTGGGAGGCCGCAGTCCCCTCTGCAGCTGGGGCTGGGCAGGGCTAGGAACTTCCAGCTGCAGCGCCCCATCCAGGGATCCGTCGGGGAGGGCCGGGGCCAGGGCCTGGCTGCGCTGCCCCCCACCCCATCCTGCTGCAGGCGCCAGGAGAGGTGCCTGCCAGCCAGCCTGCTGTGTCCCAAGCCAGAGCAGCCCAAACGGCTTGTGTCTCCAGCAGGAACTTCCCTCACTTCTCCCCTGGCCTCTGGAGTCATCATCCCAAACCGTGAGTCCAAGACTCATCTGCTGAGCCCCCTCCCCGGCCCCAAACCCTTGGCTCATCCTCCACACCTGTCATTCGCTCCCGGTACACTGCAGTGCACACGCTGTCGGCCCTGCCCTCGGAACGTAGCCCATGTCTGATGGCTCTTTGCTGCTTTCTCTGCGACCTCCCCATCCCAAGCCATCCTCTCAGATGCGCCTGGATTGGCGCTAACCTTCCAAGTGTTCGCCCTGCCTCTATCCTTGCTCACCTTCAGTCTGTTTCCATCTCAGACAAAGGGAATCCTTGATTGTAAGTCAGTCCGTGCCACTGCTCTGGGCAGGACTTCTGGTGTCTCTATCTCAGGAAGAGCCCAGCCCTGAGTGATTCACCCCCACACCTTCCCTCTTGCTAACTGGGCCCCACTGGCTGTCCCGATTTCCTTCCTTGGCCTCAGGGCCTTTGTACCCACTCCCTCTACTCAGAAAGCTCTTCCCACAGATGCTCAGGTGGCTTGCTCCCTTGATGTCACCTGTCCTCACCACTGTGTTAAAAATTGCAACCTCTCTGTCCCCAGCATGTCCTGTCCCCTTCCTTATTTATATCTATGGCCTTTTTTTCATCATGCATGTTGTTCCTTCTGGTTTCTTTTACCAATATTCCAGTGTTTAATCATCTGAATTTCAACATAAATGACAAAGTTTAATTAGAAATACTCCATTACTTACAAGTGTAGCCTTCTTAAAAATTAACTTTTTTCTTAATTTCAGGTGTACATCATCATGTTTCGATTCCTGTGTAGATTATATCATGTTCACCACCCAAAGACTAATTGCCATGCGTCACCACTCTCGTAACCACCAATCTAATCTCTCTCTGTTTGTTGTTTTTATCTTCTACTTATGAATGAGATCCTGCAGTATCTGACTTTCTCCCTCTGGCTTATTTCACTCGGCATAATGCCCTCAAGGTCTGTCCGTGTTGTCACACATGGCAAGATTTCATCTTTTTTGATGGCTGAGTAGTACTCCATTGAGTATATACACCACATCTCCTTTATCGGTTTGTCCCTTGATGGGCACCTAGGTGATTTTCTGTGGCACTGGTTTCTGATATGTATTTCACTCATTTATTGTGTTCTCCGCCCCCTCCCCCACTAGAATGTAAGTGTCATTCGGATAGGAGTCTAGTAAACACTGTGTGCCAAGGGCCTAGAGTAATGCCAACACACAGTAGGTGCTAGACAGCTGTTTGTTGAATGAATGGATTTGCTTCATCTGTGAAGAAAGGTTTTTCTAACCAAGAAAAATTTCAAGTCAACGCCGGTACAAACTTTCAAATTCTGAATCACTGGGCCCCGATTAGAACCCCTGGGCCCCGCCCCTTTGATGGGCCCTTTACTTCTGCGGTTCTCTGGTTTGACGCCTACAAACTCAGCGAGAGGGGGCTTCACCCCCCACCACCCCCCACCCCCAGTCCCTGGGTACCGCGATCGTCCGCGTGCTCCTGGACTGTGAGCGGGCTCCGCCTAGTGGTGGTGGGCGAGAGCCCGCAGTCTCGGGCCTCCCTGCCTGCGGAACTGACCCCGGGTTCTGTCAGTGAAGCCCCCTGCCTGCTACGTCCCAGAGCCAGGGGCTTGTCAGGGTCGACGGGATTGTCCTCCTTGCGTGTTCAACACAAAGCGGCCATTAAAATGGTCGGATAAAAAGCAAGGCTTGTAACAAAAGTTTTAAATAAAGTTTAGAATCCCATTGCCTTAATTCTTCAAAATGTTACACCTATGTGTAGCACATGGGCTAGCAATTCCACTTCTAGGTTTATATCCAAGAAATGAAAACATGTCCACACAAAACTGGTACATGGACTTTTTTTTCCTTTTTAAAGCTTCTCAATTTTATTTTTTATTTTTTCCTTAAATGTTGGCACCGGAGCTAATATCAGTTGCCAAGCTTCTCTTTTTTTTTTTTCTTCCCTCATCTCCCCAAAGCCCCCCAGTACATAGTTGTATATTGTAGTTGTAGTTCCTTCTGGTTGTGCTGTGTGGGACACCGCCTCTGCATGGCTTGATGAGCTGTGCTAGGTCTGTGCCCAGGATCTGAGCTGGCGAAACCCTGAGCTGCTGAAGCAGAGTGTGCAAACGGCCATCGGGCTGGCCCCTGTACACAGAGCTTTGTAGCAAAGTTATTCATAATAGTCAAAAGGTGAGCAAAACCCAAATGTCCATCAACTGATGGATGAATAAATAAGTAGTTTTTTAGACATGATAAAACCACAGGCAACAGGGGCCAGCCCCGTGGCCTACTCGTTAAGTTCACGTGCTCTCTGCTTCGGCAGCCCAGGGTTCGATCTTCACCAGTTCAGATCCTGGGCACGGACATGGCATGGCTCGTCAAGCCATGCTGAGGTGGCATCCCACATGCCCCAACTGAAAATACACAACTATGTACCAGGGGCTTTGGGGAGAAAAGGGAAAAAGTAAAATCTTTAAATAAATAAAAAGCACAGGCAACAAAAACAGGTGGGACTACATGTAACTAAAAAGCTTCTGCACAGCAGAGGAAACTCAACAACATGGAAAGGTAACCTACAGAATGGGAGGAAATATGTGCAAACAACACATCTGATAGGGAATTAAAATCCAAAATATATAAGGGACTCCACAGCAAAAACAACCAGATGAAGAAATGGACATGGCGGCCAGCCCAGTGGTAGAGCGGTTAAGTTTGTGTGCTTCACTATGGCGGTCCGGGGTTTGCCAGTTCGGATCCAGGGCACAGACCTACACACCGCCCATCAAGCGGTGCTGTGGCAGCACCCCACTTATAAAGTAGAGGAACATTGGGGCAGCCCTGTGGCCAAGTGGTTAAGTTCGCGTGCTCCGCTTCGGTGGCCCAGGGTTTCACAGGTTCAAATCTTGGGCACAGACATGGCACCGCTCATCAGGCTACACTGAGGCGGCATCCCACATGCCACAACTAGAAGGACCCACAACTAAAAATACACAACTGTGTACCGGGGGGCTTTGGAGAGAAAAAGGAAAAATAAAACCTTTAAATAAGTAAGTAAATAAATGAAATAGAGGAACATTCGCACAGATGTTAGCTCAGGGCTAATCTTTCTCACACACACAAAGTGGATAAGGACGGGAATAGACGTGTTTCTGAAGAAGACATACAGATGGCCGATGGGCACATGAAAAGGTGCTCAACTTCCCTATTCATCAGGGAGAGGCAAGTCAAAGCCACAATGAGATACCACCTCACACCTTGTCAGGATGCCTATCATCAAAAGAAGACAGAGAACAAGCGTTGGAGAGGGTGTGGAGAGAAAGGAACCCTCATTCCCTGTTGGTGGGAATGTAAACTGGTGCAGCCACTATGGAAAACAGTTTGGAAGTTCCTCAAAAAATTAAAAATAGAACTACCAGCAATCCCACTTCTGGGTATTTCTCCAAAGGAAATGAAATCAGGATCTTAAAGATACCTGCCCCGCATGCTCACTGCAGCATGTTCATAGTCATCAAGACGTGGGAACAGCCTGAGGGTCCATGATGGAGGAGTGGACAAAGATAGATAGATGCACGGATAGATGGATAGATACAGACAATGGAATATTACTCAGCTATAAAAAAGAAGGAAATCCTGCCATTTGTGACAACCTGGGTGAACCTGGAGGACATCATGCTAGGTGAAATAGAGAAAGAAATACTGCAGCATCTCCTTTGTATGTGCAATCTAAAAAAGCTGGACTCAGAACCAGAGAGCAGAGCAGTGGTTGCCAGGGCTGGGGGGTGGGAAAAAGGGGGAGATGTTGACAAAGGTACAAGCTTGCAGTTCTAAGAGGAATAGTTCTGAGTTAACGCACAGCGTGCAGGCTGTGGCTGACAGTACAGTCTTAGAGCCCTGAAACTTGCTAAGAGGGGATCTTAAGTGTCCTCACCATACACACAAGAAAAAGCAACTGTGTGGTGATGGATGGGTTAATGAGCTTGATTTGGTCATCGTTTCACACTGTGTATGTGTATCAAACCATCACTTGTACATCTTAAAACATCAGGTTGTACAAACTGTATACAATTCTAGTCAATCATACCTCAATGAAGCTGGAAAACATAAAATGAAACAAAATAATAAAATTGCCTTCAAACTATGCCTCGGGCCTGCAGGGACCTGTGTGGTCTTCAGGGGATTTCCAATGACCTGGCTCCTCATGAGGTCATGCCTTCCCCATCTGCACAGGCGGCAAGTGTGAGAGTTTCTGAATGGTTTGTTTTGTTAGTCACGTATTGTTTAAGTAATGTGAACACTGGATCCTTAAAGCAAGGAGCCTAAAAAATTCCAGCGTTAAATACAAGTTACTGAACCTAAAAATAATGATTACACAAGTCTGTCTCAGGAGGCTGTGCCCCAGCTCTCTACGTTGCTTTCATCTGGGCAAAACGTCTGTTTAGCTGATTGGCACGTTTTCTTTCTTTTCCTTTTAAATAGACTTTACTTTTTAGAGCAGTTTTAGGTTCACAGAAAAATGGAGCCCAAAGCATATTTAACATCCAGAACAACACCAATAGGAGCGAGTCCAGCGGAGACTGAGTCCATCTGGACTTTCACTCGACACTCACCCACTTCTCTGACGTCTTGCAGCCGCAGCCAGGGTCCCAGAGGAGGCGACGCTGCGTCTCTCCTCCCGCTGGCTCCACAGACATGCCAAGCTGTCCCAGGCCTCCCGCCAGCCAAGTGCCCCTGCCGGGACCCTGACCTCTGACCGCCGGTCACTGCCTCCTCCCCACCTGTCCTTCCCTTGGTCTCTGTGACACCCTGGCTTGGGTGGGTCAGGGGGCCCCTCCGTCCCCTGCTGTGTCACCCGGCCACTTGGTGGGGCTGTCCTGCAGGGCTGGCTCGAGGCCCTCTTCTCTCCACCCCCTCTGTCCTGTGCCTGGTGGTCCCAGTGTCCCGTCCACACAGTCGCCTCACACACGTGGGTCTGCAGCTCGGGCCCCCCCTTCACGCCCACCTTCCTTTCTGCGTACCTGGCACCCCTCCTGAAAGCCTCAAGGCTGCTGCAGAGTCAGTGTTCCCCAAACCAAACTCAGCTCTCCCCTCCCACATGCTCCCCCGCCCCCCGGAGGGTCCTCACTCGCCCAGAGCGAGCCTTAGCCGGAGCCCGGCCCACGCTCCCACGGCAGACACCTCGCCCTCTCCTCTCCTGCTCCTTCTATATCTGGAAGTCACTCTCCTCTGTCTGTGCCCACTGGCCTGGGGCTCCATCGGGACAGCCGTGCCCACACTCAGCACAACGCCTGGTATGCGGCAGACACAGACTTTTGCGAGGAGAGGAGACAGGTGGGAGCGGGGTGGGAGTGAGAGAAACAAGACTGTGAAATAAGTGTTGAGAGATTCATATTTTACATTTTTACGGGTCAAACAAACGGTAAGTGTCGTATTTCACCTTGAAAGGTCACTGTGAAGAGGCCCCGGGTGGTCTGGGTGCGTAATTCCGTAGTTTTATAGACCAGATGGACTGGTTTCCTGGTGTCTGAGTGTCCCAGACTCCACCTCCAGGACGGGGCCTCCAGGGTGCCTCCTTCCCTCCCTCCCCTGAGTCATGACCACACATGACTTGTCTCCCCTTTCCCACCGTGCCATCGTCCCCAAGACCACCTCGGGCTGGGCGATTTGCCAGGACTCACAGAACCACAGAAGGTGCTCTCCTCCTGGCTCGGTTTCTTACGTGGGTGGGTGCAGGGGGCATCAGCCCGAGGAAGGGGCGTGGCCCAGGGTACTGGCGGGACCAGAGCCCGCTTCCAGGGGTCCCTCCCAGGGGGCCACACCGACTGCGCTTGCTTCTCCCAGCAACGGCAAGGGAGTGCCGCCCCCTAGGAAGCACCAGAGCCCCAGTGTCCGTCGGTTTACCGGGGTCAGTCGCATAGGCACGCAGCACCCCACAGCTGACCTTTCTTGAGCAGCCTGCAGCCCCTCAGACAGCAAACTGGAGCCGCGTGGCCCAACGCCCCAGGCAGTGGAGACAGCGCCTTCCAGCCCAGGGTGGGCACACACTTCGGCCAGGCCTCAGGCCAAAGGCAAAAAACTCCACAGACAGGACCCCGCAAAGCGGCGGGTTTCTCCAGCCCCCAAGACCATTAGAAGAGCAACGTTTGCAGGCCTCCTGCCTCCCGAGGGCGCCTAAGGCTGCACACCCACCATCCAGGCCAGGGCCTCTGTGAGCCCAAATCCCGGAAACACCACGGGGGCGACCGGACCCTCATGACAGAGTTTAGGGAGGTCTGGAGCAGGCGTGCTGGTAACACATCACAGCTGGCAGACAAGGGAGGGGCCTGACTCCACAGCTGGCAGACAAGAGAGGGGCCTGACTCCACGGCTGGTAGGAGAGAGGCGGGGACCTTGACTCACAGGTTTGCTGATTGGAGTCACGATGTAAATACTCCCACTCTGGCCATTTTCAAGCTGCCAACGTGACATCATGCAGCTCCCAAAGTTCCTGAAGAAGGAAGGTCCCTCACGAGCCCGTGCTTGTTGGCTGCGGCCCTCGCCCAGGTCTGGGAGAGGCGCCTCCAACTGGGAGAGGCGCCTCCAACGCGCGACCTCACCAGGGCTGCAGCGAGCACCTGCCGACCGCCGCCTGCAGGGGCGACACGCGGCTAGTGGCGCTGGGCGCACGCGGGGCGCAAGCGGGGCACAGGGGAGCAGAGAGGAAGGAGGGCCCTGGGAGCTGCCTTCAAGGACGTGCGGGGTTTCCTGAGCAGGGAGGAGAGGGCCCGCCTGGAGGAGACGGGAGGTGCAGACTCGGGCCGGGTTCTGCCGGGCAGGAGTCTGGGGGCGAACAGGAGGGCGAGGAGAGGCTCCCCAGGTGACTGGAACCCACCGTGAGAGCCAGGGCGATGGGCTCGCCTGCGCGAGAGGCCCTCGTGGGCCCCAGGTGTCCGAGCGGAGAGCCAGTCCACTGCGCTTCGCGAACGTCGGCGCCTCCGGCGTGTAACCCGGATCCGGGAGACCCGCCGCTCACGGTGACTGTCCACCCTCCGCGAGGGACACGCTCTGGTCACCACGGCGGCCTGCTGCGGATCCGGGTCCAGGCCGGCACAACAGCTGGGCATGGAAAGGGGCCGAAAGCAGCTCTTGGCAACCGAGCGGAAGGGGCTCTGGAGGGAGGGGGCGACCTCAGGAGCCCCGCGGAGTCACGCCCGCTCTGTCCGCGTCCGACGCTCCTCGGGAGGACTTCGGCCTGTCTCCGGGGAGACGCCCGCCCCAAGCTGATCGCCTGCGGCCAGAGGGCTGGGCACAGCCCCCAGAAAGCTGCCGGAACCCCCACTGGGTCTCGCCCGCGCGGAGGGGGCCAACGCCCAGCGCCGCCCACCAGGCCCACGGACCTGACGGCAGGGGCTGCGGAGCCCACCGAGGGGGCAGGGCGGGCAGCCCACCGGGGGCTGGGCGGCAGGACCGGGCCCCGCCAGCACCCACGGTGCACGGTGGCTTCCCCAGGCCGGCGCGGCGCGGGGGCAGCAGGCAGAGGTGGAAGTGGGGTCGTCACCGACAAAGACACGACAAGAGCAGCACCACCGCCAGTGCCAGCACGGAGGGCAGCTGGGAGTGCCGCGGGGGTCGCCCGGGACGCGGCCGCAGCCTCGTGTTCCGGAGGCCGTGGGCTCAGACGAGGCAGGCACCCGCGCTCCTGAGCTCCGGGGCGGATCTCCACCTGCACCCGCGTCCCCAGGCCCGAGGGAGGGGGCCCGACTCCTCACAGGGAACAGGGGCTTCAGAAGAAGCGGGGCTAACCAGGATGGGGACGGCTCTGCGCCAGAGCTGGGGCTCGACGGACCCAGGCGAGTCTGTCCCAGAGGACGCCGCCCCGCGCTGTCTGCCGAGCGCGAGGGGCAGGAGACCCCAAAGGCGGGCGCGCGGGCCGGTCCCGCACACACGGGCCTGAATTCCCCGGAGCGGGCAGGGAGCCCCGCTTACGTGCGAGCCGCGGGGAAGGAACACTGCGGCCGGGGCCTTTGGGGACCCGCAGCGGCGGGAGCTGAGCCGCCGGCCTGGGCGGACGCACCGCCCTTCCGAATGAGGCCGGCAGAGGGCGCCGGGGCCGCACACATCGCGAGACAGGCGCGCACACTCAGAGGCACGCACACATATACAGGCACACTCACATGTACGTATACACACTCACATACACACAATCGCATGCATGCTCACATGCATACGTATACACGCACATGCACATATATACATGCACACTCACGTGTACGTATACACACTCGCATGCATGCTCACATACATATACACGCACATGCACATATATACATGCACACTCACAGGTACGTATACACACACTCGCATGCATGCTCGCATGCATACATATACACGCACATGCACATATATACATGCACACTCACAGGTACGTATACACACACTCACATACACATATACATGCACACTCGTGCACATACACTCACATGCACATATACACACTCACAGGCACACTCCCAAGCACACATATACATACTCACATGCACGCTCACATACACACATGCACATATACACACACTCACATGCACACGTGTACACACAGTCACACAGGTCCCCCACGGTTTACACCTGCTCCCAGGAACCAGCCTGGACTGCGAGGGAGGGGGGAGAAGCCCCTCCCAGGAGGCGGGATGCTCTGGCAGATCCTGGTCCTGCTCCTGGTCCTGCTCTGGGAGAGCAGAGGAGCTGGGTAGGGAGCTGCCGGCAGACTTGTGGGGTGGACGGCCTGTGGCCAGGCTCACGGGAGGCTGGACTAGGGGCTCTGACAGGCCCATCTCAAGGCTGGGCTTCTCCTAAGGTTTGGGACAACCTTCTCAACAAAGGTTTGCATCTCCTTTATAGGTCTTTTCAGAAGGAATGGGCCAGGTCCCTCCTCTGCCCTGTGTACCCAAACGGGCCTCACGGCCTGGTGCCCAGACGTCCTCACCCTCCCTCCCTCTTGGGTCCAGGTCCCCAGAGGGACCCGCCCAGGCTGAGGGTCAGGTGCCCGTCCTGGAGCAGCTGCTGCGGCACAGTGTATCCGGCAGAGTCTGTGTCCAAGCACAGGGCACTCAGATGCCCGGGACTGTGGGTCCTCGCTGTCCTGGCCCAGCTGGACCTCTGGCATGTGATCCACAGCACAGAATGGCCTGCCTGTGCATGCGTCAGGACCCCAGTGAGTGGGGGATCACAGCAGATGCTTTGTACCAAGTAAAGGACAAGGAAACAGGCCCAGGGCTCAAGTCTCCTGTCCCCTTGCTGTCCTCACCCCTCGTTTCCCGGCTCCCTGGGGTACGGGGCTCAGGAGGGGAAGGGCAGGGCCCCTCCATTGACCCCACCACACTGCACCCTGGGAACCAGCCCCTCCTTCTCGGAAAGGACCCACCCTATGAACACGGACCCGCATTCACAGAGGAAAGTCTCCATTTTCTGTGTCGTATCATTACAAAGACCACGTCGTAAAGCAAACAGCATAGACGAAGGCCGCTCCCCACGTGGACTGATGAGGTGGGAACTGACTCGGCTCACTCGCCAGAATTGCTCTCCGAGTTCAAAGAACAGCTGCTGTTGCTCAGTCGTTCCAGAAAGTGGTGTCCCTCCAGGGCACAGGCCGCCCCTATCCGGGGCTGGGACCACCCCCATCCAGGGCTGGGAACACCCTCATCCAGCACAGGACCAGCCCATCCCAGGTCCATAGCCCACCTGTGTTGTGGTCTGCACAGAAATGGAAAGCCAGGGTCTGTAATACGTACTCAGCATCTTGACAGGGTAATCTCATATCTTTGAGTTTTTTCGTTTCATTTTTCTAGTAATTTGTGTTCGTTGTATTTTTTGCAATTCATTGAACAGTTACGCAGCCTGATCCCGCCCCCTGCCCAGCTCGCCAGCTGGTGGTGGCCCCCAGGAACATTCGGTGACTGACCTCTCCTGAAGGAGGTGTCTGCAGGGCTGGACTTGCTCCACGTGGGGACAACTGGAGTAGTTTATTCTGAAAAGATGAGGGACGAAGATGCTCCTGTACCCACACTGCCACTCACCAAGAGCCCTGGGCTGCGTGCTCGTGTCACCTCGGGGGAGGGAGAAGAGACAGAACATTTCGCTTTGGGGGACGTGTGAAGCAATAGGAAATGTATCTATTGGTCTCTGTCCCTGGGCCTGGCACAGGGCTCTCGGATCCCTTGGAATTTCCTAGGTGATCAGAGCGTCTTTTTTTCTATTGAGGTGACTCTGGCTGGGCTCCTGGACGGGGGCTGTCACCAGAAAGACCATCAGCCTCCATCCCACAGGGAGCAGAGAGGAGTGGAGACGAGTTAACCATCAACATGCCCACCTGATGAAGCCGCCATTGAAATCCCAGAAGTCCGGGGTTCAGGGAGCTCCTGGCTGGTGAACATTCGCATGTGGGGACGGTGCTCCCCGGCTCCATGGGGACAGAAGCACCTAAGCTCAGGGCCCCCAGGCCTCCCCCATGTGCCCCTTCACCTGACCGTTCCTCTGTGTCCTGTATTATGTGAGAAACTGGCACTCGTGTTCTCCTGAGTTCTGTGAGCCCTTCTAGCAAATGAGCAACCCCAGGAGGGGTCGTGGGAACCTCTGATTTATAGCTGGTGGGTCAGAGGCGCAGGTGACAAAGTGGACTTTCGACTGGCATCTGAAACAGGTGCTAGACTTGTGGGACTGAGCCCTCAGCCTGTGGGGTCTGTGCTAAGTCCAGGCACTGTCAGAGTGGGTTGTAGGGCACCCAGCTGGGGTGCAGAGGGCCGTTTGATGTGGGAAGACCCTACAGCTGACAGCAGTGTGGCGATGAGGCCGTGGAGAGACAGCCAAGGAGATCCAGCGTGTGTCTCCCATGCAGGACCCCAGACCGAGGGCCACAGACCCTTGGGCAGAGGTTTGGGGCCTCTCCCCCAGGGAGAGACTGTTCTCATCTGGCCCCAACAAGCCTGGGGGTGCCCAGGTCTGGGGATGTGACTGCAGACAGGGCTGCAGGGAGAGACTCTCGTCCTGGGAGCGTACACCCAGGGCATCCAGAATGGAGGGAGCAGGATGGGGGCCCAGGGAGCACCCACCCAGGGCGCCTGGACCCAGGGAGGCAGGCAGACCACACCTGGGACCAGGTGGCCTGGCCCCATCGAGACCCCAGAGGCCGACAGGGTCTGAAGAGGCTGCCTTTCCTGTGGCCCAACTCCAGCCAGGGTCACCTTCTGTCCAGCACTGAGGGATGGGGGAGCAGGGGTCACCAGGCTGACGAGGCCCCAGCTGGAGGAGATGGCCCCACAAGGCGCCCCTGCCCCCTGCTGCCCGGCCTCGTGCTCTCCGGGGAGCTTTGCTATCCTTCCTCTGAGAACCCCTGTGTCAGGCTTTGGTGGCCAATGTAACAAGAACCACAAACGGGGGCCTCAATACAAAAGAAATGCATCCTCTCTTGGTTCTGGAGACCAGGAGTTCACCATCGAAATCAAGGACCACAGTCAAGCCATCAGCAGGGCCCACTCCCTCCAGAGCCTCCGAGGGAAAATCCAGATCCTTCCAGCCTCTCCCAGCTGGTGGTAGCTGGCCTGGGCTCGTGGCCGCACCCCAATCTCTGCCTCACCCTCACGGGGCCTCCTGTGACTGCATCAAGTCTCCCTGCGCTTTGTCGCATAAGGACCCCCATGATGGCATTGAGGGCCCACCCAGATAACCCGGGACTCTGCCCACCTCAAAATCCTAAACTTCATCACATCTGCCGAACTTGCCCGTGTGAAGGAACACTCGTAGCTCCAGGGGTTGGGACCTGACACCTTCCAGGGCTGCCACTCTGCCAAGCGTACCCCTTAAATGATTTTGTTATCACTTACTGCACTGTGGTGGTTTAAACTTTTACATCTTTGGGGCCGGCCGTGTGGGCGAGTGGTTAAGTTCACATGCTCCACTTCGGCAGCCAGGGGTTTTGCCAGTTCGGCTCCTGGATGTGGACATGGCACCGCTCATCAAGCCATGCTGAGGCGGCATCCCACGTAGCACAACCAGAGGGACCTACAACTAAAAATACACAACTATGTACTGGGGGGCTTTGGGGAGAAGGAGAAAAAAACTAATAAATTTTTACACCTTTTTTTCAGCCCCTCAGCCCCTCTGGGCGTCAGCTACCTGGGTTATAAAATGGATCTTTGCAGGACACGTGGGTCAAAGGCCCTCCCCAAGCCGACACTCCGAGGGGCAAGTGCTCAGGGCTCGGGTCTCTCAGTGCCAACTCCAGCAGGACCCCCCCTTCCCATCCGAGCCCGGACGCCCACACTTCATCGTATATGTTTACTTTACTGATTCTTTTGTTAAATCCGAGTGGCCCTTGCTCGTGGTGCGGAGAGGCCATTAGCTCTCCAAGCCTTATCATAAAAGGGACCCCCGGGCCCCCACCTGCCCATCTCCAACCCCTCCGGGGGGCTGCCGCACAACTTAGCAAATGGAAGCGCCAACTCCTGGTCAGGTCTGAACTGCAGATGAGCAGCCAGCAAACGGTGGGAGAAGCACACCTCCTGCCACGTTTGGGAAATAGTTGTACTAAGAAACAGTTTGTTGCTTAGCTGGGATTCTAGTATGACTGGGCGTCCTGTATTTTACATGGAAGCCTTATTTCCAAGCCTCACTTCCAAGTTTCTTTTCCAGATGAGGCAACTGGAGCCCAGAGGAGGTGGACAACTTGCTGCCTGGTGCCAGCTTGGGTCACTGGTCACACGGCCGAGCTGGGTCCCCGTCCAGGATCGCAGCGTGCCGCTGGAACCCGCATGGGCTCTTTTCCCCGTGATGGGACACTTGGATCTAGGATCTTTCCAGGGCCAAAGACCATGGCCTGGAGAGACATCGACAGCAGGCCCTGCTTGTTCCCAGTGGTCATTTGTGCGTGCGCCTGAGCCAACCCAGAGAGCCGACTTCATCTCTGTTTCTGCGCTCATTCAGCCAGTCAGTATTTACTGAGCCCATGTCCTGTCCTAGCCCTGCTCTGAGCCCTGAGCTTCCTCCATGAGCTAAACAGACACCACGGGGAGTTCAAGCCCAGCCGGTTTGTGGATTTGGACAAAGGGAAGAGAAAGGGCAGCCCTGATCTCTCTCCAGACTCAGAAAGCTCCCAGAGAGAAGGGTGAGCTGGAATCTGAAACCTGAGCCCCAGCCAGCTCTGCCCATGGGAGGGGAAGGGCAGAGAGCTGTGAAGGGTAAGGAAGAGCTGTGCGAAGAGCTGAGGCAGGACCTGGTGGAGGACAGAGGTTGCAGAGGGCACCGTGCAGGCATTGAGAGTACTGGGGAGCCACTGAAGGATTCTAAAGGAGGGTGGAAGCTCCCAGCACCGGCTTTGCATTTCCAGCAATTCACCTGCTGGGCTGCAGTGGGAAGGCAGGTGGGGAGAGATGAGAGACCTGCAGAGACCACAGAGGCACGTACCCCGACAGCAACGCCCCCCTGCCCGAGGACCCACCGGAGCCAGGCACTGGCCTCAGCATGTCCGGGGTCTGTGGGTTGGGGAGCTCATGGCAACCCAGGAAATCATCTATACAGATCAGCAATGACGGATGAGCAAACCGAGGCACAAAAAGCTGAGTAACCGGCCAAGGCCGCCCCTGAACTGGGAGATACTTAGTGAAGACACTGGGCAGAGCCACCTACATCCGCACAGCCGCCAATCCCGGCCTGGAGGGGGCTGCCCGAGTCACCAGGTGACTCCCGTGCCAGGCCAACCACCGGGCTGTGTGTCACCTCCGGGGTTTTAGGGAATTGGGAACCAAATTCCAACTTGGCTGCTCATGGGATGGGGTCTAGGGGGCGGGACGAGAAGGGTCCTGGCAGGTCAGGGACGTGGCGCTCAGCTTGCTCTCAGTCTGGCTCTCGGGGGGAAATACCTCGAGCTCCTTCAGGGCCTCTGGGACCCCCCGTTCCAGCGGGATGTCCACCTGCCTCAGGCACTGAGCCCACGGTATCATCATCTGCTGTCCACTGGCCTGTCTCTCCCACTGGACCAGAGGTTCTGACTGGGGGAGTTTGCCCCCAGGGGACACCTGGCACCGTCTGACATTCTTGGTTGTCACAACCAAGGAGTGGCACCTGGGGGGTGGAAGCCCGAGACGCCATGAACTGCCTGCAGAGTGAGGACCCCACCAGCAGAATAACTGGCCTCAAATGCCTGCAGCGCCTCTGTCCAGAAGCCCAGCCCTGGGCCCCAACGGCACCCCACTGGCCTTTGCCGAAAGGATGAACGCATGAATGATGGATGACAGCCCAATGAATGTTTCACAGCCACGACACTTCATCCCCAGGGCTCAGCTTTCCATCCTTCCACTGGGTACCTCCCCCCGAGGTTGCTGACTCTCGGAGGCCATTAATATCTAGTTTTTACGAACAGGCAGTACAAGGCCAGGCTGCGTGGTTTTGTAAAACACATTTACTCTTTCAAGTAACTTAAGCTGCAGTTTCAATTATTTACATCTTTAGCAAAACCATCAGTCACCTTAAGTAATCTGCTGTCTGTGCAGACAATTCCACGAAACCAGCCTCGGTGGAGAATGCTCCCTCCATCACGAAGTTAAGGTGGAAAACAGCATTGTTTCTGGGCCACCAGTCCACGGCACACCCACGGGGTCCACAGGGGATGGACAGGTGGGCAGGGGCTGTGGGCAGGATGACCAACCCCACTGCTGACCTCTCAGGGCTGTGCGCTGGTCTCTGGTTCTCCTCGGGGTCGTGCTGGGACCTCAGGTTTAAGGAGATTGGCCTGAGTAGGGGCCTGGGCTGGTGCATGTGAGGGCGGGCGGCGAGGTCGCAGAGCAACGTCGTGGTGAATGTCCCCCACCCCACCAGTGACAGGAACCTAACACCCCTGGGCTGATGGAGGCAGAAGTGCTGGGCACTCAGACATCACCCCATCCTTCCCAACGAGTCAAAGTGAAGTCACATGCATACACCCTGCTGTCTACACTCGAGACGGTGTGTCACCGAGCAGTGAGCACAATGCATGTGCAAGCTGCTCTTCCTGTCCCTTCTTGGGGACATTCTGCTGTGCTGCGCGGTCCCAGGAATCCTGTAATGGCCATGGCGTTGCAGACGACTCCATAGGATCCATCCTCACGGAGGAAGCGCCCCGCGGGAGGGCAGGAGACACGTGTGAACGGATGGGTGTTTGCAGGATGTCACCCCATTTGTTCCTCCAACAGGCCCGACGGAGGGAGCGGGCTGTGGGGTGGGCCTGCAGGGCCTGGGGGACAGACAGACGGCGGCGGAAGAGCAGGCACAAAGGCCAAAGGCCCTGGGGCGAAAACTACTGGGCAAGGTGCGGGACCAGGCTCAGAGGAGTGGCAGAGGTGGCTGGGCCCTGGCGGTCTGGCAGGGACCTGGGTTTGCTCTCGCAGACTGAAGGCACTGCAGGGCCCGAGCAGGCCTGACGTGACCCGACTGGAGTGCAGAAAGGCCCACAGGCTGCTGGGCCAAGAAGTGACAGCCGAGCCCTTGGGAGCAGCTGGACAGACAGGCTGAGCTCTGGCCGGGGCCTGGGCTGCAGGCAGTGGGGGTGATGGAGGGGCCTGGGCTCCAGGGTTGATTCTGGAGTCAGACCCACCGGGGACCTGACGGGCAGTGGATGAGTGCCTGGAGGGGAGGGCGGGAGGCTGGGGGCGATGCACGTGCTCTTGGGCTCTCGCCACCTCAGGCTGCCAGGCTCTCGATCGGTGGGGTGGGCTCCAGTGGGGCCCCCAGGGGTGTCCAGGACCCTCTGGCCTGGCCCGCTCTGCCCTGAGCACCGTCACTTCACTCGTGCCCTGTTCCCTGTACCGAGCCACCTCCCAGGACAAGAGCAGCTCCTCACAGCCCGGGTCACAGGATGTGGACCCCCGCATGAGATTTACTTAAAGATAAAAACCTCTTCATCATGTAAGGAGCGCAGACGCTGAGCGGCACACAGACCCAGGCTCAACGCCTTAGAGCACCTGCCGGTAACCCTGGGGCAGGAGAGAGGTCTCAGCTGGACGGCCCCACAGCTCGGCCTCCTGCCTGGAAGCCCCCAGCCCTGCTGTTGGGGAACCTCTCCTTCCCTGTGCAGGTGATTGGGTTTTGCCTGGTGCTGTTTTTCATGTCCTTTTTGTTTTTTTTTTCTTGAGGAAGATTTCTCCTGAGTTGACATCTGTGCCAACCTTCCTCTATTTTGTATGTGGGATGCCCGCCACAGCATGGCTGCTGCTGAGTGGTGTGTAGGTCTGTGCCCAGGATCAGAACCTGGACCAGCGAAGCTGAGCACAAGGAACTTAACCACTAGGCCACTAGGCTCTCCTCCTGTCTTTCTAACCACTTTTGTTGCATAGGGCCCTCCTCATTCCCCTCCCCCTTTCCCCAGCCGGCTGATTTGCTGGGGGATCAGGGCCTCTGACCTCGGATGCCAGGTCGGCCTGGCTGGTCACATCCTCTCTCTCCTCAGAGGTTCCTGCTGCGGGAGGCAGGGTGGTAAGGAGCACGGGGCGAGAGGGTTGTGAGGGCCTGCAGCCGCCCCCGAGCTGGGAAGGGACTGGGGCCAGGAAGCAGGGCTTGACCCACTAATGGCGCCCGCCAGGGGGGCACCGAGGGGATCACGTGGTCCTGGTGCCAGGGTCTGCCATCACTGGATTCCTGGGGAAGAGCCCGGGCTTGGAGCCGGCCGGACTGATGGCCCCACCTTGGTCCCACTCTCCCCGCACACACGGCCAGCTGTTCACGCCACCTGAAAGCGACAATACACCAATGGTTAACACAGGTTGATGTAAGGGAAGCTATCTTACAGAGGGGAACCATGTTAGGACTATAGATGACCCTGATCCATAAGACACCCCCACTCCTTATCAGCATCCTTTAGTTTGCACGTGGCCTACATAAGTACACACCTGCCTGTAAGAAATACGCATGCTCTGCTATTTTCATGTCCTTGGCTTAGACGTACACCTCCCTAGGTCAATAAGGCAATAACTTTGTTCTCTAAGATTTCCCAGGGAGGAAATGTCTTCTGGGAGAAAGGCTTCTGCTGGTATCCATCACCAGTGACAAAGAGAAGCGATGATCTGGAGTCTCAAGGACTACACCACAAGACGGGTGACATCCCAAGACACCCCCTTCAGCCCATTTGCTCTATATAAATGCTTCAAAATTTTGCAGTTTTAAGATGGTTCTTTAGGACACGAGTCCGCCATCTTCTCCCTCGACAGCAAGGTAACAAAAAGACCCTTTCTCTCCTACCACCTTGCCTCTGGACTGCTGGCTTGTCTTGGCAGTGAGTAGAAGGCCCCTTTTGGTGGTTACATGGGGCTGTGTGACGTGCTGAGCCCCTTGGCTCTTCGCGGCCGCCCTGTCCTCGTCTGTGGGGAACTCCGTGCCTGGTGCCCGGGACGCCTCAGCAGGGTGCCTCCTTCCAGAGAGGGGCGAGCTGCGGAGTTGTCCTCGAGAGCACGGATACCACATTCGGACACGGCTCTCAGGTGTCTAGTGGGGGGACAAGACCTGTGCCCTCGGGGCCTCTCAGGGCTCCTGGGAGCGTTGGGCGGGCCGGGAAGGGGAGGGAGGCATTCTGGCAGCTGTGCCACCAGGCCTGCACTCGGACTGCTCCCCGGGCACTAAGTGGGGCCAGGCCAAGGCGGTGACAGGGATGCCCACATGGCCGGGCGAAACTCCGGACGCCAGGAGGAGGAGCTGCTCCCCCTGACCGAGCCTGTGAGCTGCCCTCCAGGCACTGGAGAAAGAGCAAAGAGCGCGGCCCACCACGCTGCTGCGGCCCCTGTGCCTCCCACGGGCCTGGGCTCCGGGCGGCAGGAGGGCAGAAGGGCGACCTGAGTCAGAGCTGGGGCCTGGAAAGGCCCTGCTCGGCCAGACTCCTCACTGGGTCACCCCCGCGCCCCGACTCTGACTCACAGAGCTGGACCCCCGACACAGAGCACCTGCGTTTGTGAACGGACACTTGGAAAGGCCCGCAGACTCACCTCCAGGCTTTGTGGCGGGCTCTGCAGACCCTCATGACTGGATGCCAGCTCCGAGCCCCACCTCGAGTGGCGGGAGGAGAACTTGTGCTCGTCCTCAGGGACCCAGGACCTGGCCAGGGTGAGAGCCACACGTCACCTGCAGTGTCCCCTCTGCAGGTCACAGGCCTCCCTTTGCCCTCTGAGCAACTTCGTGAGAGATAATTATCACATCCATCCACAGATAGGCAGGGCGAAGGTCAAAGAGTCGGAGTTCGTCTGCTTCTCAACCCTACTGCATGTCCAGGGTAGAGGACGGGGCGGGGGGGGGGGGGGCGGGAGGGGGCAGGGGGGTACCCAGGCCTTTCAGCACTGAAACGCAGCAGGGGTCGCTGCTGGGCCTCGGGAGGGTCCGGGTGGAGAGGGAGCCCCCAGGCACTAGGCGTGAAGAGGGGAGGTGCCCCTCCTTTCTTACTCCAGGCCTGCTGAGACCCCGAGCACCTCAGACCAGGGGGAGGCTCCTGTCCTGGGACCAAGCCCACGCTGTGCGAGCGCAGGCTGGGGGCAGAGAAGACAGGCAAGGATGGAAAGGCCCCTGCAGGTTCTGGAACATCCTAGAAAGTCTGTGTACGGGCTGCCGTCAGACACACCCGTCCAGGGGAGTGGCACTCCCTCAGAGGTGACCTGTGAGTTGTATGGGCAGCAGCAAATGGCCCTCTGGGGCCTGGGCTGAAGGCAGAAGGTCTGACCTCTGTCCACAGGGCTGGCGGGCCGTTGGTCCCACAGGGTTAAGGTTCAGGGAGGGGTAGCAGGAAAGCCCAACTTGGGGCAAGGGGACCCGAGCTTATCAGTTCTGATCTTGGGCCAGTTGCTCAACCTCCCTGTGCCTCAGTTTCCCCTCTGTAAAGTGGTGATGAGAAGACCCACTTGCCGGCTTGTTGGGAGGCTTCGTGAAGATGGACCTGGAACACCCGCACACCACAGCTGTTCCCAAATGGCGCTGCATTGTCATAAGGGGACCCGCAGCCTCTCACTCACCAGGAGAGGCCGTTGGCTCCCCGGCCCCACCGGGCTGCAGCTGGGCTGCTGGCTGGCAGCCACCCGCCCTTCAGTCCTCCGGGCGGCACACCCCACGTGAATCAGGGCTGAAGCCTCAGACTCGATGACCTAATGGCATTGTCTTTAATTGCTCCTGCCATTCCTGCTGTGCCATGCAGACTCGGGCGTCCAGAGCACAGGACCCACGGGGCGCTGGGGTCAAGAGCCGGGCGGGCATTCCAAGGCTGTTTGCTTGGGATGCTGGGACGCTGCGAGGCTCTCTCCCAGGCCTGGAGTTCCAGCCCCGCCTCACTCGGATCCTCTCTGACCCTCTTCCCTGCGGTTCTCAGCCGCCCGCGCCCCAGGGAACGCCCTCTCCTGCTTTCAGGCCGGGTACTTGGGGCATCGCCTCTGCGGCTTTCTCGAGGCAACGGTAGACAGCCCGCCTCGCCCGTTCTGTTTAACGAGGAATGCTCAGTTTCGCCGTATTTGCGAGAACCTGTAGCCTGTGGAAACACTCGGACGTCATCGGGTGGTGCTTGAGTGCAGTGACCTGGACCCGCCAGCACGGTTAACACCCCGCCACTGCTGCAGGCCTCTCGGGTCTGACGTGTGTGCAGGGCTACCGGCCGCTGGGGCTGGGTTTACGTGCAGGACTGACTCACCGCGGCCGCCACAGGCCGGATCACACGTCCGTCGTGACAGTGGTCATGCTCCTGGGTCTCTGTCGTCGCTCCCGCCTGCAGCGGCCCCGATTCCCGAAACCTCCAGCCCTCATTTCCAGTTTCCGGCTCTAGCTCTTGACCTGACGCTGGGGCTTCCCCAGCCTGCGACGTCTTTATGTTGATGATTAAGTTTCTAATTCTTCAGCAGAATTATAGTTCTTTTTCCCGTTTTACCAGTTTCTCAACTGGTTTATCTTGGGATTCGGAAAAACACGTTTGCTTCCTGCAAGCTGATGGGAAGGAAATTCCGTGGGGAAATGCGTTTTGGAGACCAGGCTTAGCCACCAGCCGAGAGGTCCTGGGCTGGGAGCTGTTCGCTGGGCAGCCAGCGCCATGTATGGCGGGAGCGGCAGCCCCGGGCAGAGCTCTGCAACGGCCATGGTTGGTGGGTGGCACAGACACTGGGCAAGCCGTTCGCCAGGTCCCCTGGCCCAGGGATTTAGAAGTCCTTTCCTGGGGGTCAATCGAATGAGTGGGCGCTCAGACCGTCTATTGGGCACAGGGAGAAGTGAGAGGTTCTATTTGATTTGCTTTTTTTTTACTAAAAAATAAGAAAATTTAGACTTTATCAACAATCAATTATAGATTGACCACAGTACAGACTTTACACACACACAGTGCACACGCCAACACTGCTGTCCATCCTGGTGTCCAGTCCCGGGGTTTGGAGACCACTGACCATTTCAGGAGCAGCAGAGCTCTGTCCTCAGGCCCAGGGGAGGACAAGCCCAGCCCAATGGGGCCCGCGAGGGTGCTGAGGCTGAGGAGACCCGTGCCACTGCGAGGAGAGGACGCCGGCCTGGCCCCGCTCGACCTGGTGCTGGGGGCCTCAGCGCTCTGCGGGCTGGTTCTGGTCAGGACTGGCGTGGTGTCCCTGGGCGAGGGGCTCAGGCAGGGCTGACAAAGTGAAAGGAAAGCTGTCCTTTAAGGATCCAGCTTCCCGTGGAAGCCACAAAGAGCCGGCGCCTGTTTCATGGAGACACACTCTCAGACACCCTGCAAACTGCTGCTGGGACAGCTGAGCTCCCCTCGGGCCAGGCCCGATCCCTCCCCAAGCCCACTGCCCGCAGGGTGTCCCCTGACTGCCCTCTCGCTGGGCCCGGGGCTCGTCCTTCTAGAGCCCTCGAGGGCCCACACTTTTCTTCTTGTTTCAGTTGCGGGCCCACCCTGTGGGGTCTGCTGCCTGTGGCAAATTGTGAATGCAGTCTACATCCTCTACCAGAACTTTTCACAGACAGACCCTGCCAATGCTCCTGCTCACCCAGTCCACCCGGGAGAAAGACGTTGTGCTCCCTCCCCTGGACACGTCTGCATTTTAGGAGAATGGAAACACATTGCTTAACCCACGGTGACAAGACCCGGTGGTCCTGAGTGCCCAGCTCCTTGCAGCCTCACAAGGCCTTGGCCACAGTGTCCCGGATGTTGGCAGGATGCGAGCTGCTGGTGAGAGACAAGCCGTTCCTCCCCCCAGCAATGGCGCGGACACAGCATCGGCCTCGCCCTGCAGGTTTCCTGAGCCCCAGTGCCCGGGGGCACATGGAGAGGCTGGGCGTTGTGCTACTGGGGGACTGTGCTCGAGAACCAAATCTTCGATGACAGGCATCAAGCATGGCGAGTCCTTGTCTGTCACAGGCTGACGCTGTTCAAGCGTCCTTGACAAGACAGCCTGGAACAAAGGCAGTCAGTGTCTCTGCTCACGAAACGTGCAGAAACACGAGAGACCCATGGAGAATTGGCTCCCGACAAGGTGACTCAGGGCCTTTAAATGGAAGTGAATTGCAGGTTTTTGTTGGACAGTCCACTGGAGGAGACATTTGGGAGCAAGGCCCGTGAGTGGTCAACCCTGGTCCGAGGCAGGACAAACCCTGTCCGCCGCCAGGCTCACACAGACTGAGACGGAAGCAGGGGAGGGTGCCCCAGGTTTTAGCAGGCTTTGTTGCTTGCTGTTGCAACCCCTGGAAAGAGCATCTCTGAGCAGAATGAGAGTCCCTAGAAGAGAGGCTTCTTGGGGGGGGGGGGGCCCTGTCTGCCCTCCCACCAACCCGTCCAAGGGCTCATCACCTCCAGGCATTTCTCTGGGAAATGTGGGGCCTCCGTGCCGTGCTCCACCCAGACCTGCTCTCTGGGAAACGCCCAGCTCCTCCAGGCTCTGTGGACATGCCTCTATCCTGAATGAGTCTCACCCAGATGACCATGCCAGCTTGTTCGCACTAACATGTAAATGACTGATAGCCTCCCAGGGCAGAGGAACCCGCCCACCAGGAGGATTCCCTCCAGGGCCACCTGGAGGTATTTCTCAGGAGATGGTGTTGGTGGTGGGGGGGTGCTGCCCCTCCTGCCCCAGCTAGGAGGAACAGAGGGGCTCAGGGAGTGCGTCTGAGGCAGGGGCCCCAGCAGTTCTGGTTTGTGGGTGGGAAGCCAGCGGGACAAGGGTGGAGCCTGAGGGGGTGGCAGTGAGTCAGGGCAGGAATGCAGACAGGTTTGCCTGGCTGTGCCAGAGGCCGTGGAGGTGCAGGGGGGCGGGCTGCTCAGCAGAACTTGCCTTTGAAGCCAGGGCTGCCCGAAAGGGCTTCTGTCCCCAGCTAGCGCCCCGTCTGCAGGCTCTGTTCCTGAGACCTGCACCTTCGGCCACGTGGAGTTAAGGCTTCAAAGGCTCCCAGTGAAAATGCAAATGCGTCCTGAGCCCTCTGGTTGACCTGGAGCGCCTGCGGCCAGGAGGGCAGGAGCACAGGCCTGTCTGGCCTGGCGGGAGGCAGACCTCCTGGGTGCCACAGCCCCCGGGGTGAGGGCCGGGGCCCAGGTGAAGGTGCAGGGCTCACGGTGGGGCAGGGGCCCTGGTGAGACCCCGCCTGGACCTCCGGGAGCCTCACTGGGTGCTGTGAAGAGCAGCGGTTATGACGGCCAAGTCCTCAGGGCAGCCATGTTAAGGGGTGGGCAAGGGTCACCTGTTATTTCACGATTACTCCCTGCATCGTCCCTGGAGCGCAAGTGTGAATTCCTAGTGGACCTGACACATCAGAGCACCGGGACGAGGCCTCTAACCTGTGCACAGGGCAGCTGGGTGCAGCGAAGGAGAAGGGAGGCCAGCTCAGATGCCTCGGGTCCCGTCCTGGCGATGCAGTTCTGCCAGGCAAGCTTGAGAAAGACAGGGAAGGAGAGAGGCAAACCAGATTCCCGAATTATCCAGCCTGAACGAGGAAGGGGGTTCTGCCACAGGCTACGACGTGGGTGGACCTCAAGGACGCTGTGCTGAGCGAAATAAGCCAGTCACAAAAGGACAAATGCCGTGTGACTCCACTTATGTGCGGTTCCTGGAGTCACCAAATTCAGAGACAGAAAGTAGGATGGTGGTGCCAGGGGCTGGGGAGCGGGCTAGTGTTTAATGGGGACAGAGCTTCCATTTGGGAAGATGAGAAAGTTCTGGAGACGGTGGTGGTGGTGGCAGTGGCGGTGGCTGCACGACAGCGTGAATATGCTTAATACCACTGAATGGTACACTGAAAAATGGCTATAGTAGTAAATTTTATGTTATGTATATTTTACTATTAAAAAAAAATCCAAAAGTAAAGATAAAAATACAAATCTGGAAGTGAAAGTGGATGAGCAGAGATGGAGGTGGAAGGTGGCTTGGGGTAGACAGGAAGTGGCACTTTGGAGAACTTTCTGTGAGCAGGTCTCCGGCCGACCAGCCTGCGAGGAGGGGCTGCGGTGCCCCCATGGCAGGTGACACGACGCCTGAGGTCAGAGGGGCCTGAGACGGGATTGCCACAGAAGGGAGGGGCAGAGGGCAGGAAAGAACCTGAAGCCACTTGGTGCAGCAGCTCCCAGCCTGCACGCTTGCCTGGGGCACTGGGTGCTGACGGGGAGCTGGTGGCATCTGAGCTCTGTCCTCTCAGGGCCTGTGCCCTCAGCAGCAGGAGGTCTGTGCCGAGAATCCAGGTGTGAGGAGAGCGCACGCATGAGAGGGGCAGGCGGCATCACTGGAAATTACAGCAGGCATCTCCCTTGTCCCCAAACTCCTTTCCAGCAAGTTATCGTGCAGATGTCCTTGACACTTGCTCCAAGAGCAGGTCAAGGGGCACTCCTGGTGGCTGCCCACGCCCACCCACGGGGCAGGATAAAGGGCTTATGTTATCGTCACGATAATGTTAAAACATTATTTTTGTTTTTATTTTTTTGCTGGGGAAGATTCACCCTAAGCTGATATCTGTTGCCGATCTTCCTCTTTTTTTTTTTTCATGTGAGCGGCCACCATACCACCGCCACTGGCAGACGAGTGGTGTGGCCCCCCACCCGGGAACCGAACCTGGGCCACCAAAGTGGAGTGTGCTGAACTTTAACCACCAGGGCTCTGGGGCCGGCCCAAAACATTATTTCTAAAAGGATGTTGACACAAAGACAGTCTAATGTTACAGTTAAGACAGCTGCATCATCACGGTGCAAACCTCTTCTTTCTCCCCAAACTGTCAGTGAACGACACTGTGAGAGTTCACTGTGAGCGAGTGGGCACTGAGTGTGGAGGCTGTATGTGTGTGTACATGTATGTATGTGAGTATATACATGTGTGAGTGGGGGCATATGTATGTGTATACATGTAAGTGTGTACATGAATGAATGGGAGTGTGGTATGTACTGTGGAAATGAGTTGTGTGTATGTGTGTACATGTGTAAGTGTGTGCATGCATGAATGTGTGTACATGCATGTGTGCAAATGTCTATATGTGTGTAGGTGTGTGCATGTACGTGAGTGTGTGGACATGTGTGCACATGTTGCTTGCATGAGTGATGTGTGTGAGTTGGTGTACATGTACGTGTGTATATGCGTGTGAGTGTGTATGTGTGTCAGTGTGTGTACCTGTGCTCCCACAGCCCCACCGGCCCAACCCTGTGCTGGAGGAGGGCCATCTGGGGGTCATGGCGGCACAGAGGGCGCACGGGCCTGTAAGCTGGAATGTTCCCCTGGCTGTGGGCACTGGGCCCAGAGCCCGGAGCCTGCATGTCTCCTGCAGAAGGGCTGGCCACGGCCGAAAGGCTCACCGTCAGACGCTGCCCTGCCACCCGCCCAGCCCCTGCAGGGCTGGCCCCAGTGGTCGCAGCTGGCCAGCAGGCAGGGCTGGAGGTTCTGTGGGTCACGGCGGCAGGACCCTCACAGCAGACCTGGCGCAGGCGAGCTCATGGGCGCCAGCCAGCCGGGCCTCCGTGGGGCGGGCAGGGTGTGGCCACCCGGTGAGTGATGGCCGGTCAGGCCCAGAGCCCAGTCCGGTGTTGGACTGTGACCCGGGTGTGGGGCAGCAGCTGTCCTGCCCCCAGGGAGGGGAAACCCAGGGAGCTGGCCCAGCTCAGAGGCTCAAAGAGGAGCCACTCTCCTAACCCGGGCCCCTGCCCCGCCCCCCTCTGCACCCTTGGGGGCCACACCCTCTGGGCCGGGCGCCAGCGTGCTATGGCGTGCTCTTGACCCACCACCCTGGGAACC
Organism: Equus przewalskii; assembly: GCF_037783145.1. NCBI lineage: Eukaryota > Metazoa > Chordata > Mammalia > Perissodactyla > Equidae > Equus > Equus przewalskii. The sequence continues at coordinate 106,858,610 of NC_091834.1, forward strand.
ACCGGGTGCTGTGAAAGTGCCCGCAGCTGGTTCTGAGTCAGCGCTGAGCTGGGCCCTGTGAGCGCACTGTTACCCGGTCTCTGAGGCTGGGAGAGCCTCTGACACAAGTGAGCCGACATGCATCCCCACCATCCTGGCACGTGCCACGCTCCAGTGGTCACAGACGGGTGCTGACTGCGTCCTTGCTCCCGGCACGAGCTGCATGGTCTTGAGGGCACTCAGTCCAGCTCCAGGGAACAGTTAGGGGGCCTTTCCCTTAGGACTCACTTCTCTAGGTCTCCAGACATTTCAGCTGAAAATGCAGAGATTTAGAAGTTGCAAAGATGAGGGGCCAGCCCAGTGGCGCAGGGGTTAAGTGCACACGTTCTGCTTTGGCAGCCCGGGGTTCGCAGGTTCATATCCCGGATGTGGACCCAGCACTGCTTGACAAGCCATGCTGTGGCAGGCGTCCCACATATGAAGTAGAGGAAGATGGGCATGGATGTTAGCTCAGGGCCAGTCTTCCTCACCTCCGAAAAAGAAAAAAAATTGCAAAGATGAGTCTTTGATCACAACGTGGATATCCTACTTGATCATAAACTTAGAAATTGTCTCTCTAGTTTGTAGCCCAGTTGCTAAGCGATTTCATGAGTTCCCATTCACTTGCCCAAGTGTTCATTCAACAACTGTTTCTTGGGCATCTACACTGGCTATACAACTATGGGTGAGACGGAGCCCCTGGCCCCAAGGAGCTGTCAGTGCAACGGGGGAGAACAGACGAGCACACAGTCCACAAATGAGTTTTTAACTGCAGTTGTAGGAAGCGCCCTGAAGGAAGCGCACGGGTGTTGGTGTGTGACGAGGATGGACCTGACCTGTGGAAGTGATAATAATTTGGACTGAATTCTGAGAAAGGAGACGAGCTCGGCCAGGGAGGGTGGGGTGGGAGACAGACCTTGGGGAGGGAGAGAGGGAGGGCTCCAGCCTGCTCAGAGGAGCGTGTGCAGAGCAGGAAGACGGAGCTGGGTGACCGCGGGAGAGAGTGGCCCGAGACGCCCCGGTGGGTAAGCAGGGACCCCTGCCCTCCTCTGGGAGCCCTGCCCAGCAAACGGGAGCTTGGGGCATTTTAAGCTGAGGACCAGATCCTGAACTGTGCTGACCGCCCCTCTCAGAGCCCCGCCACAACACTGGGAAGAGCTGTGTCCCACAGGGAGGCCACGTGACGTGACCCAGGAGGGTCCTAGCCCGCAGCCAGCATCGGGGGCCACCTGCGAGGGGCACCCCAGTCGTCAAGCCCTGCTGAGCCTTCAATGACAGCTGAGCCCACTCATTCCACAGCAGCACAAGAGATCGCAAAAAACGTGGTTTACAACCAATCGAGAGTCCCAGAGCCCGTCCAGGACTTTCACTTCCTTAACTCTCTGATCTTCAAAGGAGTCTCTCGAGGCTGCAATGCCTCAGTGGGCCGGGGGGTCACCTCCACCCTCACACCTGTCAGAGCCTGCCCCGCGGAAGGTTCTCAACGAGATGTCTGCTGAGTGAGCAAAGGTGAGGAGCACGGTTCTCCTCTCATGAATGAAGCCCCGAGGAGAGGAGAGACCCCGTGGAGAGGAGAGGAGAGGCCCTGAGGAGAGGAGAGACCCCGTGGAGAGGAGAGGAGAGGCCCTGAGGAGAGGAGAGACCCCGTGGAGAGGAGAGGCCCTGAGGAGCTGGGCCCTGTCTGTGACTGCACTGTCCTCTCTGCCCCTCGCTGCGTCTCAAGCCCTTTCACCTGCGTTTCCTTACTAGGGACCGTGTGAGGGCCTGTCATTTCCCCCCACTTCTCTCATAGATTGAGGGTATTCATCATTCTGAAGGGGAGCCATCAATAACCCCATCCGAGAGCATTATTTCTCCATCTCCACGTTGGAAGCTCGGAATTCCCCAGAGATATCAGATGCAGCTTCCGAGAAGCCCAATAGGGAAGACACATTCCAGCAGAAACCCCCTAGAGGCTGAGGCGGATGGGAATGTCTCCACCAAGGTAATTTTCCTTGGGAAGGCACACCTCTCCTGGCCGCCTTCTAATTAGGTGAGAAACTCCCTTATTCTGTAATCTCTGGATCATCCCAGAGTGTCAGGATTTCTTGCTGACATCCTTGGGTTAAAGAGCTACTCCTGTCAGGAGTCACCTCCCAGCGAGCGAAGGCCACCATGGTGGGGTGGGTGTCTCCTGGCTTGTGGTCTCTGGGCCCCCGGCCCCCGCAGCAAAATGCGTAGGCGTCTTGCTAAGACATAGACAGCACAACACTTTTACTTTTGAGGTTGAACACAATCAGCAAGGCACTTCCGTATTTTGAGTAGAGAACCTCACTTAATATCAAAAATTATTATGGCTGAGGGCCAGCCCCGTGGCCGAGTGGTTAAGTTCGTTCTCCACTTGGGCGGCCCAGGGTTTCACCGGTTCAGATCCTGGGCACGGACATGGCACAGCTCGTCAGGCCATGCTGAGGCGGCGTCCCACACAGCACAACTAGAGGCACTCACAACCAGAATATACAACTATGTACTGGGAGCTTTGGGGAGAAGAAGAAGAAGAAAAAAATATTGGCAACAGATGTTAGCTCAGGGCCAATCTTAAAAAAAAAATCATGGCCCCTTGAGTACTAGAAATTATAACTTGGCTATTTATTGAAGAAGAGAATTCCAAGGGACCCAAAAACCACTATAAATTCAGTAACATCTAAAAACGAGTTTGTATTTCATTAATTAGAACAGCAGACACACTTTGTTTCACACATTTGTAGGGCACGTACTATTTTTCTACGGTCCTGGTTTGCTGGGTGCGGGAATTCACAAAGCTCAGGATGACTCAGCAGCCTGGGCTGTGGGCCAGCGGCGAGAACCTCCGACCTGGGAGGAGCAGGCTGGGGCAGGGCGACAGCACATCTTCACCAGCTGTAAGTGAACCTGCTGTTGGTTGGGGGTTGAAGTGTGTCCCTGCAGAAAGATGTGTGGAAGCCCCAGTACCTGTGAACCGGACCTTATTGATAAAGAAGGTCTTTGCAGACGTCCTGAAGTGAAGACGAGGTCCTGCTGAAGTAGGGTGGGCCCTAAATCCAATGACAGGTGGCCTTATAAGGAGAAGGGGATTCAGACAGAGACTCATGGGGAGAAGACCATTTGACAACACTGGCACGGGCTGGAGTGAAGCGCCCACAAGCCAAGGAAGGCCGGCCGCCACCAGAAACGAGAGGAGAGGCCGGGGACAGGTTCTCCTCCAAGACCTCCAGAGGGAGCCCACCTTGACAGCACCTTGATTTCAAATATCTGGCCTCCAGAAGTTGGAGAGGACAAATTTCTGTTGTTTGAAGCCTCCCCGTGTGGATATTTGTTACGGAAGCCCTAGGAATCTAATAGGATGGTTTTGCGGTTTTTGCTTTTTTATTGAAATAATTGTAGCTTCACGCGCAGTCGTAAAAAATAACACAGAGATCCCTGTACCCTCTGGCTGTTCTCCCCCAGTGGTAACATCGTACATAATTATAGTGCAATGCCACAACCTGGATACTGACCTCAACCAGATCGCCAATCCCGACTTTATTTGTACACGCGTGCGAATCCCATTCTGCATAATTTTATCCCCTGTGCAGGCTCATGCACCCAGCACCACAGTGAAGACACTGAGCATTTCCAGCACCCGCGAACCCCTCCTGCTGCCCTTTATAACCACCCCCACCGCCTCCCCAGCCCCCTGCTGCCAATCCCTGGCAGCCACCAGTCCGTTCTCCGTTTCCAAAATTTCGTAATTTCAGGAATCTTACATAAATGGAGTCATATGGTGTGTAACCTTTTGGTTTGGCTTTTTCACTCAGCCTGAGTCCCTGCAGCTCCACCCAGGGGTTGCAGGCTCGACAATTTGTTTCCTTTTATTGTTGAGCTGTGCTCCACGGGTTGGATGCCCCAGTCAGTGGAACCATCACCTTTGGAGGACGCTGGGCTGTGACAGACAAAGCCACTCTGAGCGTTTGTGTACAGGTTTCCCTGTGAACACAGTTTGCGTTTCTCTCAGATAAACGCCCAGGTGGTTTGGTTTATACGTCATCGAGTGTATCAATATTTGACGAGCGTTTATTTGTTAGAGAATTACTCAGACTGTGGGCTCTTACCAGCTCCAGGCTCCACAGCAGTGGCTCCTGCTGGGTTGAGCCTGCCTCTGATTTCTTCGTTGTGCTGTCTGGTCTGGCCATCCTGTGGGTGGACCCCTGACCCTGACAGAGGCAGGTGTGGCCCCACCACGCGTCCTGCCGTGAGCATCCAGCCCGATACCGAGGGCTAGCACAGGACAGAACACGGACCAAACTGAGTGGGAAGAAGGAAAAGATGCAGAAATCTACCTGGTAGAACCCTTAGAAGGACAATTAGAATGTCAGCTCCTCACTCGTTCATTAGTTCGACACCTGTTCACTGCAAGCTCACTAAGTGCAGGGGCCACCAGAGCTACCTGCTGAGAACCAGGGCTTTGCTGAGGGTGGGGCAGGATGGGCTATGCCTGGCGGAGGCTCCCGGCTCCCCCCTGAACGAGGACTGCTGCAGGAGGCTGAACCTCCTGTCACTTCCTCCAGTTAATTCTCTAAAGGGACCATCGTCCCTCTGGATCCTTCAGAAACTGGAATGCCACTGTTCCTGCCTCCTGTCCAGGACGGCAAACTACCACCCCTGGACCAAACGCGGTCACACAGCAACGGCTTTTGTTTTTTTAATAAAGCGTTGCAAAAAACAAACGAGCAAGGACGAATAGACCGCAGAGGCTGTGCCTGGTCCCAGAAGGCCTGAAATACCATCCGGCCTTGCCCGACGGTCCTCGGACCCCTGCCTCCTGCAGTTAGTGCACGGGGGCAGTTACAGCCAGTGCCCCCCGGACGGGGTCAAGGTTATGCTCTCACACGTGTAAGAGTAACAAAGGCTGGATAAAATCACCCGGGAAGGTCTGTAATTGCCCGACGAAAAGATTTGGGAAACAGCCACATCCGATACAGTTAGAATGGAACCGAGAGACGTGTGCCTGGAGAAAAGCATTTAACAGGTTTGTGTGGCATGTGGGGAGTTAAAACCACAGGGTAAACATTAAGAAATTTAACCAATAAGTAATACATGTCACTGTTAATTTAAAAACAACAAATCTGTGGGGGCCGGCCCCATGGCCGAGGGGTTAAGTTCGAGCGCTCCGCTTGGGCAGCCCAGGGTTTTGCCAGTTCAGATCCTGGGCGCAGACATGGCACCACTCATCAGGACATACTGTGGTGGCATCCCACGTGCCACAACTGGGACCTACAACTAGAATATACAACTATGTACTGGGGCTTTGGAGAGAACAAAAAAAGAAAAAAAGAGGAAGATTGGCAACAGATGCTGGCTCAGGGCCGATCTTCCTCACTAAAAAAAAGCACACCTTTAAAAACAACAACAACAAAGCTGTGTGTAGGATGGTGCGGAATACAAGAGTGATGGGAGTCAACATATAACGCAAGCTCTGAGGGCGTTTGTTCTCTCTGCGTGCAGAGCCTGCATCGGCACGCCAGGCCTGCCCTAACAAAGCATCACCCACGGGTGGCTTCAGCACCACAGACCCATCGTTCCAGGGGTCTGGAGGCCCAGGGCCCCAGATCAAGGGGTCGGCAGGGCTGGCTCCCCCCAAGGCCATGAGGGAGAACTGTCCCAGGCCTCGCTCCTCCGTTTGCAGACGGCAGTCTTCTCCCTGTGTCCTCGCATCCTGCAGCGTGTGACTCTGGGTCCAAATTTCCCTTTATAAGGATACCAGTCATACTGTCTTAGGGTCCGCTCTGGTGACCCAGCGGCCCTATGACGTCTCCATCTCCTCACCTCTGTGAAGCCCTGTCTCCAAGTGCAGTCACATGCCCAGGTACCGGGCATCAGGACTCCAACAAGTGACAGTTTGGGGGACACAGTTCGGATCCTAACACAGAGCCTCAGTGGAAAAGTTTGAGAATCTTTGCCTTAAAGAAAAGTGGGGGGATCTTCAACTCCAGGAAAGGGGAAGTCAAAGAAAGCAGGCTTAATCAGCGTCGGCCCAGCCTCGTCCAAGGAGATGCCGCGTATTCCCATCAAGAAAGAGGTGGGCTCCGGCTGGGGGCGGAAATCCCTCGTCAGTCTTTCCGCAGCCTGGAGAGAAAACGACGTGGTTCTGGAAACCAAATGAATAACAAATCACAAACCATGCACTTCTCTTCGCCTGGGGGGCTCACGAAGACGGGTTCTGGGAAGCTGGCTGCCAGGAAGTGGTCGTGCTCTGATGGCAGAGGTGGTTCTGGCCACTCCGGATCAGAACGCTGGCATGTGGTTCACAAATGGACATCCAAGTGCTTTTCCTGACTTGTCTGCTCGTGGGTCTTTGTTTCCTTGTGTTTCCTTCAGGTTTTATTTCTAGTTTTTAAAATATTTTCCTTAATATATAAATGTATGTTCATTATGAAAAATGAGCAACCTTCTGAGTCAGAGCATGATGATCCACCCTCCTTTTAATGGCTGCGTAGTACTCCATCACATGACTCTCCTGTTGTTTGTTCCATCAGCTCTCTAGAAATGAGCACTCAGGTTGATTCCAGTTTTTGCTGCTGCGACCAACTTCGAAGCACATTAACAGCATCTATAACTTCGCCTGCTTGTGCGAATGTATCTGAGGAAGTGGTTCCTCTCAGTATAACTGTTGGGTCAAAGCTTCTTTTCTCTGAGCCCTCATTGGGTGACACATCTCACACTCATCACTGATTCAACTATATGTGAATGCTGCTGTGTCTCATGAAATTCAAATTAGTTTAAAAGAAAAAAGAAAAGAAAGGAAGATTCCTTTTACAGGAATGGTCCAGAAAAGAAAATGCGCAGACACAGCGGACGAACGTTGCCAGGAGGGGTGAAAACGTCCTAGAATTGGTAGTGGTGATGACCGCACAACTCAGTAAATGCACGAGACGCCACCTAATTGCACACATCAAGAGGGTGAATTTTACTGCATGGGAATTAAATCTCAATTAAAAAACTAAATTAAACTTGGAAAGCTAATGCATATTTGAAATCTCTCCTTTGCCCTCCGGAAGGGCTGACCCCGTTCATTCTCCCCAGCGGCTCGGGGCTGTGCTCCCCGGAGCTCAGAGGCCCGCACCCTCAGGACTCGCCGATGTTGGTCTGTTCCGTGATGGTATCTCACTTTCGCTGGCCTGTCTGTGCCACTGATGGAGCCAGGCACCTTCGTTTGTGTTTATGGGTCACGTCTTCTCCCGTGACTCACAAGATTCTTGAAAGTCTGGCAAGTGGGGCTCAGGCCGGGAGCCTGGCTGAGTCTGACTCAGGTCCGGAGGTTTCCCGGGCCCCGGGCTGAGCACCCGGGCTGAGCACTGCCCCCTCGCAGGCCCGGTCAGAGAGCCTTGCTCCTGGTCTGTCTTTCCGTCTCACACTATCCACCCCAAGCAACTCCCCCGTCACCCCGCGGCCGGAACCTCCTTGTTCTCAGACCTGCTTTCCTAAGATGTCCCCAGGCCCTGGAGGACAAGATTGCCACACTGTTTGTTGGTTTAAGGATTTCCTTGGTCCCCTAACCTGTTCTAGTGTGTTCCAGAACCTGTTTGAGTATCTTGCAGCCTTTCCGCACATGGATAGACTTTTAAAAATGAGCCTCAGATTTCACAGACTTCCGACAGTTATTCTTGGTAATGTCTTTTAGGAATACAAATCATTTCAATTATGACATTAATAGAAAACATTTATTAATTGGTAACATGGCATTTGGAATGGCAAGTGAAGAATTTGAGCAGGAGGGTTTGGTCAACCGGGGGAATGAAGTAGGCCAGGAGGGGTGTCACCGGGAACTCACAGGAGGCAGGCCTGTGACCTGCCTGTGCAGCCTGGGCACTGAGAGAGCTTGGGGGGGGGACTGTCTTCAAGGGCAGAGTGACAGACACCCAGCCACCGGCCGAGCGCAGCCATTACTTTTATTTAACCATGAGCTCCTGGCCCCAGGCAGAAAAAGGTCAGAGGAGGTCAGCAGCCTGGAGCCCCCACCCACCTCCTCCCCAGCTCTGCAGGGGAGCAAGAGCCCCCCTCCTCCTGGGCCCCCGCAGGCCACCTCCTGGCCTTCTAGCAGATCCAGGCGTGATGGGACTGAACACCAGGCTGCTGCTGCAAGCCAGGCTGCGGGCCCCGTGGCCAGAGGGCCGGCTACTCCAGCCAGAGGGCCGGCTACTCCAGCCAGAGGGAACTGCATCAGAGCCGATCCGTTAAGCCTTCGTACAACGGGGCGAGAATTCAGCCTCTGAGATCGTGCGCCCGTGGGCCCCAGCCTGCTCTGCGTGCAAGCTCCAGCGAGGCACAAGGAAGAGTCCCTCCCTCACTCGGGACAGCTCTGCACACGCGTCTCTAGGCTTCAACGGAATCGAGAAGTGCCTGGGCCAACAAATGTTACCATCCATTCAACTCTCTAAAACGGGTTAAAATATGGAAACCGAAAGGTAATTCCCCTACTGGTTGGTCTAGGCCACATAATAGCTCCCTCTAAAGATGTTGCCAATACACTGCTTTGGCCGAATTTCCATCATGAACTGCATTTTTTTTTTTAACTAAGTTGCTAGATGTACATTCCTTTAGGGTGGGACTGTTGGCATTCTCCCCAGCTCTTTCCAGGGTATGGTTTTAGACTGGTGTTCACGACCTTGAAATCTGACCGCAGCCCGTGAGTTCAAGTTGATTTTGTAGGGGAGGAAAAAAACTTTCTTCTCTATCCTGTTAGGTTCAGTTCCTGGGGCCCTGTTAATTAAACTGGTGAAAGACAGATTAATAGGTAGAAAAAAACCCCAAAGTTTATTTCCACATGCAGCACGCATACACTTGAGATCCCAGTGATGAGTAACTCAGAGGGGTGGTTAGAATTGGGGCCTTATAAACCATGTTAGTAGGTGAAGGGAAGAAGGAGAAAGAAAGCCACTTATGGGAAAACAAATGACTTTTTGGAAAGATAAGTGGGTTTCAGGAGAATGAACAAGGGGTAAAATTTCTGATAATGTTCGTCTACACAGGTATGGGGAGACTTTTCCATCTGATTCAAGGCCATAAAACCACTAGGGAAAGAATTTGGGGTGGGTTTTATTCGCCCTTCTGAAAGTAGATCCACTCTGAAAAGAAATTTTTTTCTTTAAATATTTTATTTTATTTTATTCCTTTTTCTCCCCAAAGCCCCCCGGTACATAGTTGTATATTCTTCGCTGTGGGTCCTTCTAGTTGTGCCACGTGGCTTGATGAGCAGTGCCATGTCTGCCCCCAGGATTCGAACCATGTCCGCCCCCAGGATTCGAACCGATGAAACACCGGGCCACCTGCAGCGGAGTGCGTGAACTTAACCACTCGGCCACGGGGCCAGCCCCCTGAAAAGAAATTTCTAGTAGCCTTTTTCCTAGAGGCCACTGCTCTTAGTCAAATAAGGAAGGCTCCAAGACGGGCTTTTTCCCCTGTGTCTGTACCATCTCAAACGTCTTCAGCTGAAAATAATCTTCACACCAAAGTGGAAACATTTAGGGTGGCATATTCTGATCCCCTCAATCTCCTTCTCCATCTCCATCCCAAACAGAGTCTGGTCCTGACCAGCCAACTGACCCGCTTCCTGAGGGGCTGTCTCAGATCACGGTTAGTCATCCGCCAGAACTCTCAGACCAGCGGTTCTCAAAGAGGAGTGGCCGGACCAGCAGCTTCTGGGAAGCCTGCTGGAAGCGCATGTGCTCAGGCCCCAGCCCAGACCCACTCAGTTAGAACGTCCAGGGATGGGGCCCAGAAATCCCTGTTGTCACAACGCTCCAGGTGATTCTAATTCACACTGAAGTTCGAGACTCACCAACAGAGACTATGGGAGAGATGTCTGGCACCTGGAGCTAAGAAAATACTCTCCATTTTCAAAAAGAGCAAAATAATCCTACCGCCACCAACAAAAATAACAATAATTATGTCACAGGATATAACCAAGTTGTATTTTTCACTTATCAGATTGCCAGAGATTAAAGTAAACTGAGTCAGATATTGCCAAGAGTGTGAGTAAACGGGCTTTTTTGTGCCTTGTTTTGTGGGAGTGTAATTGGAACCATCTGTGGGGAACGCAATCCGACAACATGTGTCAAAATATAAAAGGTAGCTATTTTTCCCTCTGGCAACACTTTTAGGAATTTATCTTTATAAGATAATAAAAGATTATTTTTAAAAGGGGATATAATCATGACTCATACAGATGTAAAATGAGTATGCGTCAAGGTTTTATTTAACTCACTAAGATATAACAACTAGTTCAAAAGATGGATCCAGGAACCACACACACGGGAAAGAAGGAGAGCAGGAATTCCGGAATGCATTTACTAGCAGAGGTGGAATAGGTTTATCCCCAGGACGACGACCAATCGACTCCCACTGGGCAAAGTTATTTGACATTTCCATGAGTTTTCTCATCGATTATAGAGTCATAAACGTCTCGGGGAGGAGGCAAGCCTGCGCAGCACACTCTGTCACCGCTTGTCACCCACTTCGGAATCTTCTACATATTTTCTGACAGCTGTGATCTCACAAACTTAAAAAGATGCATGAAGAACATATTACAATGGGGAGAAATTTAGAAACACCGTCACAATAACACCTGCTGTTACTGTCTGAGCTCGTGGAAGAATTCCAAGGACGTCGGGGACTCGGTGCCCGGAACGGGGGAGAGTCACAGGAGGACCGTGTGCAGACGCACAGACGGAAGGGGACGCGGAGGACAAGCCAAGGAGTAAAAGGACGGCCTGCAGCCACTGGAAGCTCGGAGAGAGGTGTGGACACACCCTCAGAGCCATGGAGGAAACAGCCTTGGTGTCGGACGCCGGGCCCCCGGCACCGTGTGAGAACACGTCTCTGTTGTTGTAAGCCCCCAGTTGGTGGTAATTTATTACAGCGGCCCTAGACACTAATTCGATGTCCACATCGGCTGAGTGAGAAAGCATAGTGCGGAACGTCGCGGCGCTTACGGTGCCATTCGCATAAAGTTGTATGTGAAGGGGTCTGGAATGTACCCCTGTGAAGAGGCTGCTTTTTGTTGTTGTTTTTCCCTGAACTCCCCTTATCTTCCTAAAAGCAGAGGAATTCAACTGTCATAAATCCCCTGCCCAGAGCCTTGCAAGCAGAGAAGATTGACTCAGACCAGCAGAGAGGGGAAGTCAGAAGCCAACGCAAGCACCAGCATGAGGTCATCTGAACAGACATCACCACGACACCTTATCACATCTCCTTTCTATTCTTCTAAGGGTTCGTTTATTGTCCTAAGTCATTTGTTTTCCCATAAGTGGCCTTTGCTCCTCCTCTTCCCCTATTAAGATGGTATATAAGGCCCAAATTCCAGCCATCTCCTTAAGTCGCTTTTTGGTGAACTCTCATATGGGTACTCACATGAATAAAAATCTATCTTTTCTCTTGCTAATCTGTCTTCTGTCACTTTAATTCACAGGTCCTCAATGACAGAACCTAAGAGGGTAGAGGAAAAGTCTTTCCTCCCTGACGTACACATATTTGTTTTATAAGCTTAGAGAGAAAGCAAGAGGAATGTTCATCAAAATGTTAACGGTAGTTTTGTTTGGCATAATGAGTGATAATGCAATACCTGGTTTCCTCTTTGCTTCTCTCTTTGTATTTTTGTGTATTATTTGAATTTTAAAGATTAATTGGCAGAAGGGAAGGGACACTCTAGTTCTTTGAGACGAAACCGTTGCTCGAGGTTTCTGAAGGCGTTTAAACAAAGGTGATGCAGGCTGATGTGGAACAAGTTTACGGGCGTGACAGTGACACACGGCGTGAGTTAGTGCTCTTTCAATTTGTTTCATGACTTGCTATAAAGTGTTTATTATTTAAAGTTTGGTGTTTTTAATCACAGTCAAATTTTAGACACTTTATTAAGTTGAACCAAATAGAATTGCCAACCTGGGGCAGGTTTTGATCTATAAAACAGCAAATTTATTTGACAGAGTTTTACCAACATTTGACAGTTTTTGACCTAATAAAACAGCCGTTTCATACAGTTTCGTGTGCGTCACTTGTGGAAGCTGCCGACTGCTCTGCGACTCCTGGCATGCACGCCTCTGATTTGCCTGCCTGCTGTGTGACCTCGGGCCCAGCATGCAGGACCCCCGCACTCTCCTCCCCCTCCCCTCTGGACCCCCTCTCCTCCTGTCCCCTCTTGTGCCCCCATCCCCACCAAGCCTCCACCCCAAGTAACCCCAAGGCAGTCTCCTCGCCGTCTATAGACATTTGCTGAGCTGAAGTGGACTGAACGTACTTTCACCGGTTTCCTGCTGACGTACGGCCTCGCTGGACACTGGCCTTTCTTCAAGTGCTCCCTATATTTCAAACTGCCATCTTAAGTAGACACTCACTTCCACAGATAGATAGTAGAACCAATTCCTTTTTTTCTTTTTTTTGCTTGAGGAAGACTGTCCCTGAGCTAACATCTGTGCCAGCCTTCCTCTATTTTGCATGTGGGTCACCCCCACAGCATGGCCACTGACAGATGAGCGGTATAGGTCTGCACCCGGGAACCGAACCCAGGCCGCCGAAGCAGAGCATGATCAACCACTCGGCCATGGGGCCAGCCCCCTGGAACCAATTCTGAAGTCAGTCCATTAGCACCCCCAAATTTATTAGAGAGAGGAAGTTATTTTTCAGGACAGTGAATAGTTAGTCACAGAAATTTTGGCTTAAACGAGATGGACCCGAGGGGCCTCCACTCTCCCGGCGAGAAGAGCCCAGTGGAAGGGGCTCCAGCTGCTGGCAGGGATGGGTGAGGGTAGCTGCGAGCTTGGGGCTCCTCTGCAGCTGAGAGTGGAGGTTAATAAAAGAAACCTTGATTAAATTGGGGTCAGGGAGGCCTGTGGGGCCAGTTCTCCCCTCATCAGACACCGTCAATGTCACCAAACAGGAAGGCACCTGCAGCCAGGACAGGGAGTACAGCTACTTTACTGCAGAAGGGAGATTTTCCTCTCCACCCAGCAACAGCCCAGCCAATGAGAAACACCACAGCTCAGCCAATCAGAAACGCCACAGCTCAGCCAATGAGAGACACCACAGCTCAGCCAATCATAAATGCCACAGCTCAGCCAATGAGAAACACCACAGCTCAGCCAATGAGAACTGCCACAGCCCAGCCAATGAGAAACACCACAGCTCAGCCAATGAGAACTGCCGCAGCCCAGCCAATGAGAAACACCACAGCTCAGCCAATGAGAACTGCCGCAGCCCAGCCAATGAGAAACACCACAGCTCAGCCAATGAGAACTGCCACAGCCCAGCCAATGAGAAACACCACAGCTCAGCCAATGAGAATGCCGCAGCCCAGCCAATGAGAAACACCACAGCCCAGCCAATGAGAATGCCGCAGCCCAGCCAATGAGAAACACCACAGCCCAGCCAATGAGAAGCTGTTGCCCCCTGAACTGTCCCTCTCCCGCAATGGACTTTCCTTTAGGACAGCCCCGCCCTCCCCCTTTCTCTATAAAAGCAGCTCCTCTTGTGTTCTGTGGATTTGCGTGTGGGTCACCAGAGCAGGCGCATCCTGATTTGTAGTGTTTTGGCTATTCCTGAATAAACTCATTTGGAGGATAAAGTAGTGGGAGAATTTTCTTTTTGAGTCAACAAGACGAGAATGAGGCTAGGGTGGCTGTGCTGTGGTCCTAAAAGCCAGTTTGCCCTCAGAGGGCGGTCCCAGAGCTCTCCTCCCCTCTCCTGGATGTCCCCGTCTCCTCCAGCCATCAGCCATAGTCTGCTTCCTCGTCTTGGAACAGCCTCCTCTCTCGGCTCCAGGAGCCCTGGGAGGCCCCTCCTTCTCCCGCACCTTCCTGGCTGCCCCTCCTCTGCTCTTGACATGGAGAGACATGGAGAGCAAGGGCTCAGATCAGATTGTGTCACTGTCGTTTCTACACTTGATCCTAACTTTTCTTGGGGTTACGAGGTACTTTCTTCTGTATTGCTCAGAACTGAGTCCGCTGTGAAGTGATAGAGACCCGCAGGAGCAGACACAGTACACAGCACTGTGGTCCTGCCCTCGCGCAGAGACCAGCGGGAGGGAGGAGTCCGGGCCCTGCGGCGGCCCTGCTCCCGGAGTCTGGGGGCTATCTTTTAAAGAAAACACTGGAAACCGGCCGCATTCCTCAGACACTTGTCCCGTTGGCCTGAGCCTGGCTGCCAGGAATGCTGGGAAGCAGTCTTCATTGTGAATGGCCAAGAACAACCAAGAACCTAGAACTCGAGACCTTAGTTCTAGGAACAAAGAGAAATGTTCTCTGGGCAACACTGGCAGTTGCAAGCAAAGCCACTCTGAAAACAACCATCTCCCAACCCCACTGGCTGCGGTGTCTGCCCTGGATTCCCTAGTGAGCAGAGGAACCCCTGATCAGGACAGAGGAGCAGCCCCCCAGCTGACGGAGCCCTGAGGAGGATGTGGGTTCTTCCAACTATCCCTGGAATGCCAGCCCCGCAGCCCCACAAAGACAGTGGTTGGCTGCCGTCGTGGCTCCGGGAGTAGCTGCAACTCTGGCTTTTAAGGTATTTAAATGTGGTCCAATTGGATTTTGCTGCTCTGAATCTATTGTCTTGACCCATGAGTCCTGCTAATACTATAAACATTTGCCAAGTGAACGGGGCGGGCAGGCTACGCAGAGGAGGGTGGTGCAGCTTTGTAAGAGCCGGCCAAGAGCCTCGTGAAATCGTGGTTGTAGGCAGGCCAGGAACGTGGAGTGAGTTCAGAGCCCACAGTGGGTAACCAGGCACAGTGATACTCCGGGGTGGCACTGAGTTTTCCTGCCTGTCAGGTCAGTTAATCGTGTGGCCGGTCACCTGACCCAGAAAGAATGGCGGCCATTGTTACATTTTCCTTAACTGGACAAAGAACCCCACTTGGCCCCACTGGCAAAATAACAGTGAGAACCATATGATCTCATTTCTTATGAATGAACAACATAATTGACGTGATTTTCCAACTTTGAAACTATTTTTACTCTGAAGAAAGAAAAATTACCAGATTAAGAAAAACGAGAGCTTTCCTTACTTTCCATCTTAAAGTATGGCATCCAAAATTGGATTTCTTGTTTGTTCAATAGCGTCAGCTTTTCTGGTATCGTATGTCTGATAAACGGTCAGCGACATTCATGTGTTCTGTCTTTTTGGAGTGGCTCTGTGAGGTGGACCGTGTTCTAAGTGAGGAAAGCAGACAGACGAGTGCATTCTCTACCCGTCTGCTGTTTCTAGAAATAACAAGGCTGGTGTCCACGGCTCACACTGGCCACATTCAGCAGGTGCACTTCAATCTTGCCAAGCTCAGGGGGCGGCAGGCAAATGCCTCATGGCGCACCCACACCGGGATTCCCGGTTTCAGGCTTTTGGAACCTAATTGTCGGAGCCCGAAGGGCTCCTGCAACCCCAGTCCCAGAAGTTTGATCCCTAAACGTCTTTAAACAATTGAAAGCCAACTGTCTACCTGCTTCCTCCCTGTCCCCACCCTGAGCATGCCAGGGGAGCAGAGGGAGGCCACTCCTTCCAGTAGAGGAGCACGCAGAGGTGAGTGGGCAGGGCACACTCGAGGGTCCACAGTCCTCTGAAGTGGGGAGTGAACTGGAGATGAGGATGAAGGGAGAGCTCGCAGAAATGAACCGGCCCTGGAAGCGGGCTCTCAGGGGAAGTCTGTGTGATGAGTCTGCAGCCGTGGGCTCTCCCTTCTCCGCCTCTACCAGGAGACTAGCGCTGGGGGGTGACGCAGGAGCCCCCACCCTGCATTCCCATGGGGCTCGGCGCTGCGAGCCTGGTCCCCCTGAGGGCCTGCATGACTTGGACCTCAAACCTGCCGCCTTGGGAGCTCCCCCACTCCCCACAGGATGGTCAGGTCCCTGAGCAGGCTGCCCTTCGGATACTGGAGGCCTTGTCTGCCGTCCTCCCTCCTGGCCTCCTGCCCACCGGTGTCGTAGGACCCCCATCATCTTGGCTGTTCTCCTGGGCCCCGTGTTGGTCGTCAGCGTCTCTGACTGTAGGCAGCCCCCTGAGCCTTTGGTATCTCATACAAAAATCTCTGCCTCTCCAGTGTGTCCAAGCTGTGGGAAGCCACCATCCAAGAACAATCCATCCACTCAGTCACTCATGCAGTCCAGATAAAGTCCGCCGAGCACCTGTCATGTGTCAGACTGTGGAAAGCACCGGGAAGTCCCGAGTAGACCAAGTGGACGTGGTCTGTCGGTGGCTGGAGGAACGGCAAGCACTGCAGAGGGTTCTGGTGACAGCAATGCAGAGGGAGGACCCAGCTCAGCCAGCGTCCCATGAGGAAAGGGCTTGCTCCAACTAGGAGATGCCCGGGAGAGCTTATTCCTAAGGGGAGTGACTACTACAGTTGGGACCGGGTGCAGGAACGGGGCAGACGCCGGGGGAACGGGCCTCTGTCACGGTCCACGGAACCAACCCAAGGTGACCCGGCAAGGCACCAGTGCAGCAAATGCCCTTCAGTCCTCTTACCTGCCCACCTGCACCTGAGCCGGGCCCTCCGCTGTGGACCAGGGGTCACGTTCCTCCTCCTCTTCCTCTTGTCTTCTCTTCTTGAAACTTAAAAACCTTTTCCTCAGAATTATAAAAGTAATACATGTTCATTGCAGAAGGTCTAAAAGACACAGAAAATGGCAAAGAAGGACACTAAACATGAGCGGCAACCTCACCACCTAGGCAGCAACAGTCACGACGTCGGCGCGAATCCTTTATTCCTCCTCTATACATCCCTGTTCACTTCCCAGTTTTCAGATTGTCGATGCAAAACTCAGTGGGCTGCCTTTTCCAATCAACCATGCTGCTAATATGGACCCAAAGTGCTGTCATTTCAACACGCCCCTCTCAGATGACGTCTTAATTGCAAGGGCAAAGGTGTACCTTTGTGACCGAGCAAGTCAGCTGGTCACTGTCCTCCCGCAAGGGGTCAAACAGGGTCCTCAGCGGCCACAGGGCCTGACGTAGAGTCAGTCCCACCAAGTCCACGCACTACCGTTGCCAAATGATTCCACCTGAATCTGACCATGAGGAGACGGTGGGACAAATCCTGAGTGTGGACATTCTAGAGCCCACCTGTCTGGACTCTGCCAAACTCAACGTCATGAAAAACGAGAGATGTGGGGGACCAGCTTGGAATAAAGAAGACGGGAGAGACAACCATGTGCAACGCAAGAACCTCGACCGGACCCAGTACGTAAAAGCAACGTGAAAGACATTTTTGAGACAATGGGGGACATTTAAAAATGGATTACAGGGCCAGCCCTAGTGGTTAAGTTTGGTGCACTCTGCTTCAGTGGCCTGGGCTCACTTCCCAGGCACGGAACCTCACCACTTGTCTGTCAGTAGCCATCCTGTGGTGGCAGCTCACATAGAAGACCTATAAGGAGTTACAGCTAGAATACACAACTATGTAGTGGGTCTTTGGGGAGTAAAAAAGAAAAGGGAGGACTGGCAACAGACGTTAGCTCAGGGTGACTCTTCTTCACACACACACACACACACACACACACACACACACACACACACACACAAATTCCCTTCAGGAGATATTTCCAAAGAGGGAAAATGACATATCCGGAGACAACTTGAATGGGCAGTTGGAAGACAGTCTCACTGGTAATGGTCTTTGAGCATGGAGCAGGCTTAGCTAGGGACTCCATGTGACGAACCCCGAAAATGAGTTTTTCTGTGAACAGCAGAGACAGCTTTCTCAAAGTGCAAATCTGAGCAATTTTCTCTCAAAGCACTGTGATCACATCCCCTGTAGGAGAATGCGCATTGCACACTGTCCTTATCAATTGCCCCACTCTGCCAGTCATTGGTTCTGCATTGCTTGGCACACATAGGAAATAACAAATGTTCAATACATGTTGGTTAAATAAGGAAATAAATAGATACTGAAAGGGAAGGAAGCCCCGTCAGCTTTGTCCTGGGCTACGGGAACCCCCCACCAGTATGATCGTCCCACAGATTTGTGAGCTGTCAAGACGTTTGGTTCTCTGGTGTCAGTCTCATTGCTTGAAGTTCCTCTCAGATATCCCCACAAATGTTAGTTTACTCTGCCTGGATGCTCCCAGTGACAGGGACAGGCAGCCCTTTCCCATTTTTGGAAGCTCTGATGGAGTTTGCTATAAACTCACTACTCCTGTATAAGTCCTGCCCATCTCTGCCCACCCCGCGGACCTTTGGGGGCCAGGGCAGGGGGCCGGTGGGCTGCTCACCGTCGCAGCTCTAGAGTGAGGATTGAAGCCCAGGGAGGGCGGCTGAGTGGATAGGCCCTGGGCAAAGCTTTGTGGTTGCCTATAGGCAGCCTGAAAGACCACACCTGGGGTTTTCTTCTCCACTGTTTTTTGATTGTGGAAAAATACACATAAAATCTGCCATCTTAACCATTTACACGTAACCATTTCTAGGCATGAAGGTCAGTGGTATTAAGTACATTTATAATGTACAACCATCACTACTGTCATCTCCAGAACTCTTACCTTGTAAAACTGAGACTCTGTCCCCATTAAACAAGAAGTCCCCATTCTCCCCTGCCCCCAGCCCCTGGTAACGACCATTCTACTTTCTATGAGTTAGATTTCTCTAGGTACCTCATGTAAGTGGAATCAGACAGTATTTGTCTTTGGTGACCAATTCACTTCACTCAGCAGGACGTCCGTGAGGCTCATCCGTGTTGTAGCGTGTGTCAGGATTTCCTGGCTTTTATGGCTGCATAATATTCCGTTGTGAGTAGACATTTGGTTTATCCATTTATTCCTTGATGGACACTTGGGTTGCTTCCACCTTTTGGCTACTGTGAATAATGCTGCTATGAACACGGTGTGCAAATGCCTCATTGAGACCCTGCTTCCCGTATTTTGTGTATATACCCACAACTGGATTGCTGCATCTTATGGCATTCTATTTTTGATTTATGAAGAAGCCCCACACTGTTTTCCACAGTGGCTGCTCCATTTCCATTCCCGTGAGCAGTGCACAAGAGGCCCAATCTCTCCGTGTCCCCACCCACACTTGTTACTTTTTGGTCTTCTTGACAGTAGCCATCCCAGTGGGTGCGAGGTGGGAAACATGGGGTTTTTATCCTGGAGCTGGACCCCTCAGCCTTTGGCTTGTCTTTTCATTTTCATAACTGTGTTCTTTAAGGAACAAAAGTTTTTCATTTTAATGAAGTCCAATTTGTCAATTTTTTTCTTTTATGGCAAATGCTTTTTGTGTCCTTTAGAGAAAGTCTCTGCCTGTGAAAGTCTCAGATTTTCACCTGTTTTCTTCTGGAAGTTCTCTAGTTTTAGGTTCTCATTTGGGTCTGTGATCTCTTTTGAGTTACTTTTTGTGTATGGTTTGAGGTAGGTTTTTTTTTAAGTGGCTATCCAGTTGTTCTAATATCTTGTTGAAAATAATTTGACCATATATCACATCGTTATTTCAAATTCATGTAATTCAAATGTGCCTAAAATGTGATTACTCTGTTTATTGTTCTGTATAGTTGGTTACGTTGAATCTAGAGAAATCCATTTACAAACTACACACAGATGTAGTTAATTTATATGTAACGTGTAACTTTTCTGTATATTGCACACCCTTCTGGCACCCTTCTGGGCTTGAGGAATGGGAACTCCGTAGTAGCATCTTCAGTGTGTTAATTCACAGCACCCAAAGAACACCCCTTCTGAAATCATCTGCGGTGACGATGGGGACAAGCCTGACTATTCCTGGGGCTCAGGCTTCGTCTCATCTCAGGGCTGCATCTTCAGTCTGTTTCAGAGGCTCTCCAAGGCACTTTCCCACTCTTGGAAGATGGGGACGGGCTCGTTATTCAGTGAATATTTATTGGGCCCCTGCTGAGAACGTCACTAACTGCAAGGGGTGTGCAGATCAACTGCTCAGCAAGATGAACTAAATAAGGAAACTATTTATGGATATTTTCATCACTTAAATTACTCTAACACATAGTTTGGTGATGTGACTGTGATGGCGCTGGTCAGCCATATGGGGATCAAAGAAAAGCAGTCGGTGTTAATAAGAGGCTACAGAGAGTTTCCAGCATTGAAGTGCTCCTTTGTTCCCAGAGGCGGTGTGTACTGTAGCTCCACTACAGTGATGCTGGATGATGCACGGGGCGTGGAGAAGACTGTTCAGAGGTGGGGTGGAATTCCTGTGTGAAGGAATCACTTACCATTTAATATGACTTTGTCTCTAGTGATGTGCAGGTCTGCTGAGTCCAGGAACAGAACCCGCTGGGGATTCCTCCTAGGACACAGGCCTAGTGTTTCCTTGTTGTCAGGAGCTCAGACTTTTCCAAGAAGCCAGCATGGTGAGGTTATTCACTGCAGGGACTGAGGGTGGAGGTGCACTGGGTTTGCAGGAAGCTAGCCCTCTGCTTGTCTCCTGTGTAATTTTCCTGTTCAGGTGGGACAGCCTGTCTGTCTGTTCTTGAAGAAATCAGAGCATACAAGGCCTGAGAAGCAAAACAGAATGGGTCATTTAAAGTTTAGAAAGTGTGACTTGGGGGCTGGCCCCGTAGCCAAGTGGTTAAGTTCGCGCACTCTGCTGCAGGCAGCCCAGTGTTTCGTTGGTTCGGATCCTGGGTGTGGGCATGGCACTGCTCATCAAACCATGCTGAGGCAGCGACCCACGTGCCACAACTAGAAGGACCCACAACGAAGAATATACAATTATGTACCGGGGGGCTTTGGGGAGAAGAAGGAAAAAAATAAAATCTTGAAAAAAAAAAAGACAGTGTGACTTGCCCTCCATAAAGCGCCATGAGTAAGCTTGAAGCTCCACAGCTCAGATCAAGAAAAGTCTGGCCCAGCCCAATTTCAAGGTCAAGCCGACCAAACACACTTTTCCTGGGTCTATGTGGATTCTACACATGGATACACTCTCATGTGCAAGATTCAAACAGCAGGAAGCACACGAACCAGAGGTCCGGACCCCTCGCGGCTTTACCCCCATTTATGCTGCTTTCCAGGCCAACCCTCCAACAGTCTTCTCCTCTTAGGGCCTCCTCAACTTTCTGAAAAATTTGCAAGCTATGGAAAAGTTAAAAGAAGAGTAGAATGAATATTTTATACCCTTCACTTAGATCCATCAATTATTAACATTTCACCTCGTGTCCTTTTTCTCTCTCTGTGCGCACATCCATGTATTATGCCTGCAGCTTCCTTCAAATGATTCAGTACATGTGTACACACACACGTGTGTGTGTATATATATGCTGGCTGTGTGTGGTGTGTCATTTGAAGGAAGCTGCAAACATCACGGCACCACTTCTCCTCCAGCATGCAGTGCCTGAAAACAAGGACACGCTTCTACTCCAGTTTCAGTAGAACTATAACCAATCCATAACCAGTAAGGTCCTAAGGAATCTGGGAGAAATACATAATACTTAGACAGTGGATTCTTCTTTTTAGTCCTTTTTTTTTTTTTTAAATGTACATAAAAAACTCAAACAGTGTCCCCTGTTGCTCCAACCCCAGCACTCCTCTCTCCGGGATCTGCATACACTTTTTTACATACAAATAGGATCACGCTATGTATTCTGTCCTGAGCTAAACAATGCATCCTGGAGCTCTTATGGTTACGGACTGATCTCCCTTTTCATGTTTTATTTCTAAAATAGTTTTCAAAAAGTTTTGTAGGGGAGGAAGACATTTCCTCTTCCCAAATGTGGGTTCATCTGGCCAGAGAACGAATTAAATTCACATGAGACAGAATAGCAAGAGAAAATTAAACAAAGCTTTATGAGGAACCATGGCCCAGGGCCTTTCTTCCCGAAGGAAGAAAGGGCACCGAAGAAGTGGGGTGCACAGAGTGGTTATATACCCCCAAACAGGGTGTTTCACATGATTGAAATGTCCCTCCCACAACAGTCACAAGATTGCCCTGTCAGCACAGTGCTTGATGGACACAGCAGGTAGTGGTCTGCTATCTCTGAGGGCGTAGCAGGAGGCAAGTCTATTGTCTCGAGCTGGGTGGTCACAGGTGAGCCGCAGCAATCCGTTCCTAGCCTAAGGAAAGATGCTTAATCCTTAAGGAAATGCCAATGTTGGGGGGAGGAGGGAAGTCAGTTACAGGAGGTTACCAGACTAGCACAATAAAATGCAGATATAAGTCCTTGCTTTGGCATTGATTAAGAGTTTCTAGAGAGAAGGTCCTCTCCTTTCTTCTTCCTGGTACAGAGAGGGAGGCACCTTTTACAGATAAGAGATTTACCTTACAAATGTAAATATGTCCTAACAAAGGGCAAGTTCCATTCCTCAGAGCCTCCTTCCCTGTCTCAGTTTATCAAAAGCAATCAGCCTCAAATAATCCTGATGCCAAAGAGACATAGGTTGGGGTGGCCAATTTCAGACCCCTACAGTTTCAACAGGTAATATAGTCACATAGTTTAACACTCTTAATAGAGACAATATTCGGGGGAAAGTCCCATTTCCTACACTGCCCCCCCCCACCCTCCCCTCCCCCCAGTGCCTGGGGAGTAATTCTAGAGTTTCCTGAGCAAACACAAGCTATTCTTACTCTTTTCCCTTTCTACACAAAAGGTAGCACCGCACACACCCTGTTCCACACCTTGTTCCACACCTTGGCTTTTTTCCACTTAGCAATACATCTTGATGTTAAGACAAAGTGATTTCTAAGAATATATGTGTAGACGGGACAGCAAAATCCTGACCAGAGTGAAAGTGTCTGTTTAATGTGTTTGACTTATCAGGAATCAAGCTGCTGTTTCTGATACAAGCTGTGGGCAATTCGTCTTGAAGGCAGGAAATCTGAACCATAAACCACTCATCCCTGTAGGATTCTCGGAAGGTGATGAAATCTTGGTACCCTTTGAGACTGCTGATTGACATATGCTTCTCTGAGGCTTCGAATGCAGTGTTTTCATTAGAGAAACACAGGTTGAATCATACGTGAAATGGCCCCTTTCTCGTGGAATACTTGTGCTTTCATGGTACCTTTCATCTGGGGATCTCAAAGAACTAATTATTTCCAACATCATATAAGGTACAGTAGCTGTCATTATTCCCATTTTACAGACACGGAAACTGGGGCTTGTGGCGTGGTTCCTGGCAGGGCATCGTCAACACTGACGTTTTATCGGGCGTTCAGGGGCACACGTCACTGAGGGAACTGGGGCATCACGTCGCTGTGGTCACTGCCCTGCTCTCTCTTCCCACTCCTCTAAGGATTCAGTGGTCCCAGATGCTCGGTGCTGTGCGAGCTCCAAGTGTTCATGAGCTCCTCTCTGTTCCTTTTCTGTTGAGAAGATCAGGGACCTTCTCCATGCTTGACCTTGACGTGTGTTGACCGTGTCTTGCAGTCCCAGACATTCCCTACCATTGTCCCCAGTCCACCACATTCTCCACTTCTCCTCCTTCTGAGGTCGGGTCACGGGCAGGACTTCCACATCTGACCTGCTCTGTCTCTACTTTCTTCTTCCTGTCTTTCTTGAAGGAGCAGGTGTAAATCCCTCTGTTTCGAAGTGAGCTCCTCTACCTCTGCACTTCGTCCCAAACCTTCAAGGCTCCAGACCTCTGCCGAGACTGAGCTCAGTTAAGGATCACTTTTCCCTCCAGCCTCTTCAATTCCTTTTGTGTCCATGGCTCTTGGATTAGAAATATGCAGATGCGTCTTTGCGGTAACAGCCAGAAACAAACAGAAGACAAAGCCAGATAAACCGAAGGCTTCACCTGACGCTCCTCCAGCGGTCGTCCTTCTTCCCATCTGCTGGGACACGTCACCACCGCCTGGGTTCCCCACAAAGCGCCTCGGTAATCCCAGATAACTACCAGTGTCCTGCGCCTACTCCAGCAAAGGCCACCAACATGATAATCAAGAACATTTCTCAGCTCTCATTCTTGTTTTCACTCCATGATACTGACAAATAAAAATGGCAAGCAATAGGATATATTGGAGTATACGAGGAAGCCATTTGGTATAAACTTAATTCAGCCTGACTTTGTTTTCTCCAAAAGGGCCTGACTGTGGCTATTGAGCACCCATTGTATATCTGTTTAGACACTTCCTATGGCCAGAACAAAGGCCCTTG
Organism: Equus przewalskii; assembly: GCF_037783145.1. NCBI lineage: Eukaryota > Metazoa > Chordata > Mammalia > Perissodactyla > Equidae > Equus > Equus przewalskii. The sequence goes on from NC_091834.1 coordinate 106,882,713, forward strand.
AGATAAAGGTGCAACTTCCCCCCACATTGGCATTTCCTCAGGGATAAGCATTTTTCCTTGGGCTAGGAACTGATTGTTGCACTCACCTTTGACCACCCAGCTCACCTGCGACCACTCAGCTGGAGACAACAGACTGCAACCCTGCTGTGTTCACTGAGACAGCAGACCTACCTGCTGTTTCCATCAATCGCTGTGCCGACAGAGCAGTCTCGCGACTATTGTGAAAGGGACATTTCAATCCTATGTGAAACACCCTGTTTGGGGGGATATAACCATTCTGTGCACCCCACTTCTTCGGTGCCCTTTCTTCCTTCGGGAAGATTTCAGCTCAGAATAAACTCACCTAAGTTTTCATTTATAGATTGGTTATGGATTATTTTCGTCAACAATGCTAACCAAGCCTTTTTTTGAAATTCCTTCTACTCTGAGGGCAGAGATGCCCATTTCCCAGGGTCTGTTGCTGCGTGCTGTTCCCTCCTTGGCTTCTCTTCCTCCTCCCGCGGTAACGAGGCCCTCAAACTCAGATGTGCAGCTTCCACAGGTCTTCGCAGTCCCAGGGGACTGGTGACAGCCGGCTAGGTAATTTCAGTTAGATCCCACTATCTCATCTTCCTCCCCATGGCCAACATCTTAACTCTTTCTTCTCCCACTCGAACTGGCTCTTCCTCTTGACCACCCAATGTCTATGAAGGTAACCTCTCCTGGTTAAAAACCTTAACATTGTAGAAACGAATTTTATTTTTCCCTTTCCTTCACCCCACTGTGTCTAGTCAAGCATAGGACCTCAAGATTTTTCTTTCATAACCCTGAAATGTTTCCAAGGCTTTCAGAGTCACTGTTTCCTTTAGCTGCCCAATAAAACATGTGTCTCCTCCTGAAGGGACTGCAGGAAGTCTCGAACCCTCCGCCTCACCATGCCCTCCTTCTTAGGATCCCTGGGCGGGCACCCTTCCCATTGTCATGGTCTCCTCTTGCTCCAGCCCACTGCCCTGCTCCCACGCATATGCTCTACCCCTTCATTCGTTCTTCCTGGCCCTGCTTCACACACAAGCATAACATTAGGCTGTAAAGTTTAGTAAACATCGCTGAAGACTTGAGATGTCACAGAAGGAGTGAAAAAGCACGGAAACACTTAATGACTGGACGTCAGGACCCACTGCTTCTGAAGCCCGCTGTCCCCAGGCTGCGCCCTTTCTCCAAGGCCACCCGTCTGGCCGTCCTTGGCCACGGGACTCAGGCCTCTGCTCCTCCACCCCAGTCCCTGCTTCCTGCCCACCTTCCTCAGTTACAATCCAGTAACTTTGACAGAGATGCTCTTCTCCACAAACAAGTCTTCCCCTTACCACACAGGCTTTCTGTCTCCATCTCTTTCCTCTGGACCTTGCCGATGGGATTACCTTTGCATAAACAAAAAATATGTTTCCGTCTGAAATAAGAATCTGCTGCCATTCCTAGAACATGGAACAGCTTTAGCTTTAAAAATAGAACCCTTTATCTCTTTTTGTTTTTGGTCCCGGCCACTCTTGGAAATGTTTCCTCTGTCTGGAATTCTCTCCATCCACGCAGGGCTCCAACTATTAACTCCTGACTATCTTTGAAAACTCATTCAAGATTGGCCTCTTCTGGAAGGTCTCCCTGACCTCGCGCTGTGCCTGCTTTGATCCTGATTTGGCTGGAGCCTGCTGGCCGTAGAGCACGCCTACACTGTACTAGAACCCATAGTTTCCCGGGCTGTCCGCCTCACTGGATTCTAAGCTCCTCCAGGGAAGGAGTCCTGTCCTCTTGGACCTGTGCCTGGAGCCCAGCACAGTGCTGGTGTACCGTAGCTGTGCAATAAATGTTCAGCAAATGGACAAATATCCTGCTCATGCTTACTCCACTTTATTTCAACCTCTGAACCACCTCACACCACAATTCTGGACACACTTTGTCATTCATGGTTTCAACTTTATAAAAATGATTTTATTGGTTTTGAACAGTAATAATAAGAAAAATAAATACATTTTATATGTAACAAAAGTTCGAACAATACAAAAAATCAGAAAGAAGAAGTATGTGAAATCTCACTGTCTAGACAGAAGTGACTTTAACCATTTACCGAATATTCTTCCAGTTTTCTGTGTGTATATGTTGAAGTAGCAGAATATGCCTCTTTGGCACAAGGATTACTTTGAGCCAGTTATTTTTGAGAAACTGCAGATGCAGGAGAAGCTCTGGGAACAGAGCAGTCTACTCTTTTGTAGGGGAAATCTCCATTTGTAAGGGTGCCCCCTCTGCGTACCAGGAAGAGGACGGTGACTCTAAATCACCAGAAACTCTTCTCAAGGGAGAAAGCCACGACTGGAGTCTGTTTAACAAGCTCACCCTTCTTTCCTGTGCTTCTCCTGGTAGCCTCCCTTAACTGGTCTCCCCTCACCCAACATCTATCTTTGTCTTTAGGTGAAGATGCTATTTAAGATGGTGGCTGATGAAGATTTTAGGCTGGTTAATTTTAAAACTGCAGATGAGAAGCACGCTCTGAGGACTGCAGTTTGACTGCCCTTTGCTGAGAAGCATTTACCTTTGTAAGGGAAACCTCCATCTGTGAAGATGCCTCCCTCTCTGTGCCAGGAAGAAGAGGGATGGCCTTATCTCTAGAAACTCTTAATGGGGAAGGCAAGAACTTAAATTAGTTACCATCTGGCAACCTCATGTAACTGATTTAGGGTGGTGGCTTCTGGCCTTTACTTAATCCGATTTGATTCTTATCTAAAAGTTGTGGGACCACCCAATGGCCAGACCCCACCTGCACTGATACCATTTTAACTTTTTTACATGTTCTTTCCTTTGTCTTGTAAAGAGATGGCTCACATACCTATGCCTTAAATTTAGCCTTACTCTCCACCCATGGTTGCAGCAGTAGCAGCAGCCTGCTGGCACCAGCTCTGCCTGCCCATGGGTCCTGTCCCCATGCTATTCCACACTATTCTCTAAATAAAAGAGCACTACCGCCAGACCTTGAGAGTCCAAGAAATCTTTCTTTCGACTCCTCAGCTCACTGACCCCGCATCAGTGGCTTGTAGAGTTTACTGTTTTCTTGGGTGTCTGTTGCATATATCTGAAGCACACGTGTTAATAAACTTGTATTTGTTTTTCTCCTTTATTTGTCTTTTATAGAAGAGATTCTCAGCAAAGAACTCAGAAGAATAGAGGGAAAATTATTTTCCTCCCATACCATGTGTGTGTATTTCATGTACACACACATATACATTTATACACACACACACACACATTAGTACTTTTTGTTGTCACTGAGCTAACATCTGTGCCACTCTTTCTCTATTTTCTATGTGGGACGCCACCACAGTATGGCTTGATGAGCGGCGTGTAGGTTTGTACCCAGGATCTAAACCCACGAACCCAGGGCTGCTGAAGCAGAACACCCAAACCTCACCACTCACTACACCACCAGGCTGGGCACCCCCCTACAAATGAATACAATTTTACAAAAATGGGATCACATTATATTATCTGTCTCATTAATGTATCTTGGATATATTTGATGTCAATAAATATAACTATATTATTATTTTTATGGCCTGTGTGTTATTTCCTGGTAGGGAGGAACTGATTATCTGCAAAGTTGTGATCAATGACTTCGTATGTATCTTTTTTTTTCTTTCTTCAGTCCTGCATTTATTGCCTAAGGGCAAATTTCTACAGATGTTATCCTTGGATCAAAGGTAAATTTCAGTTTGATAAAAATTGCCAACTGTCATGCAGGACCTTCACCTGAGATTCCTGGACTCAGGGATGGACTTAGCAGGGTGTGTGTGTGTGTGTGTATGTGTGCCCTGTCTACAAACCCCCTCACAGCACTTGCACACTTTGCTGGGGAGAAGCCAGTACCTCTTATCAGTTTCTCAAAGAGGCCGTGACACAGGAGAGCAGTAATTACTGAGTTTTACTGAGTTCCAGGTACTGAGCTGAGCACATACAATTAATCCTCACAGCAAGCTTATTACCCCCATTTTACAGATGAGAAAACAAAGCCACAGTCTCCCTACTCTTTTTCCCATCCTGCAAACCACACATTTGTCAGTGCTTGGCTTCTTTTGCCTGCCAGTTAACTAGTAAAGCCCTTGGCCTCCACACAGGCTCAAATGCCTCTGCATCTCTATTTCCATTGTCACGGTCTAAAGCCTCTGCTCCCATCACACCGACCCGCTCCCTCTCCCTGGGCTGACTTTGTCCTTTTGCACTCTGCCTCCTCCATCTTCTCCAAATGCCCTTCACCCCAATTGAAATCTTTGCTGTTCCATTTTGAAGTGATTGTACTCTGAACTAGTTTTCAGTAGCACTGCCATCTGGGCTAACATGAATTTTGGAATAAATCCTTAATCTTATCCTGAAAGATCTCTGTTGTTTCACAGAGTTACTTAAATATTGCCACGTCATTCAACTTTGAGATTTTCACATATTGAGGTGTATGGGGTTCAGGTTCAAAACTGGTTTGACTGGAACCAAAAAGCCTGACTGATGGCCTATCAAACACACACAGTGCACGTCTGCTTAACCATTAAGGTAAAGAATGCACTCTTTTAGGATAAGAATGCAGACTTCCCCTCCTACACCCTACTGGTAATGCCCTGTTGGTAACGCCTGGATTAGTCCCTTTCCCTACATCAGGGTCACGCTGACCTGCCTTTTTGCAACTGAACACCTCTTTGAAACTTTGATGAAAATATATCCTGGGCGTTTTTACCCTATGTTCTTTCTTCTAAAAAGAAGTAAAGCTGTACTGAAACCCATGCTTCTCTGGAAGGTTTTCCAAGGCCTTCCAGGTTATAATCCGCACTCCGGCTCAAGTAAACTCACCTTATTTCTCTCATCTACAGGATGGTTATTGGTCGTTTTGTGTTAACCACTTCCAGGGCGTTCGCTCTGTTGTCCTCGAACACCACGCGGGTGCCTGCAGGGCTGGCACCTTGTTTCCTACCAGTTGGTTTTTCTCGTGATACAGTTCACTACATTGACAGATGTTTTAATAAATATTTTTTTGGGAGGGAGGAAGAAAAAGTTATTTGTGGCTAGTCTACCACTTACTATTTAAAATTCAAGTCTCTGTGCTGTCTGCATTTCAAGATTAGCTCACACTTGCCGTAGGGACTTATTTAAATGTGAAATGTCACGTGACAGTACTGTCAATACTGCAAGGGACACAAACCTCCACCAAACTGCTGGTAGATGCGGTTACATGTGACAGTGCCAAACTGCGTATACCTGAATGAAATTCCAGGCTCTGCTGGGATTACCTTATGTGTTACCATGAGATGTCCACAGTAAAACCAAATATTCTGTCATTCCCACCTTTTGACCAGGCATTTACAGAACCAGAAGAGAAGAGAGAATTGACTCAGCTGAAAAACTCTTTTTTTTTTTTACTATATATTTTTAAATTTTTTTTTTTAAGAGGGGAAGATGAGCCCTGAGCCAACATCTGCCGCCAAGCCTCCTCTTTTTGCTGAGGAAGCCTGGCCCTGAGCTAACATCCGTGCCCATCTTCCTCTACTTTATATGTGGGATGCCTGCCACAGCATGGCTTGACAAGCAGTGCTATGTCCACACCCAGGATCTGAACCAGTGAACCCTGGGCCGCCAAAGCAGAACGTGCGAACTTAACTGCTGCGCCACCAGGCTGGCCCGTTTTGTTTTCTTTTGCTAACTGGTCATCTGCTAAAAACGATACGCTCTAAGTAACCCAATGAAGGCTTAAGAAACACAAGAACTGCATAAGCACACTATCCAGTGTGGGGGAGGAAGACAAATGCTCTACCCACTCTAGATCCTTCTGGTCCGGCTATGAATTAAATTCACGTGAGACAGGATGACAGCAGAAAATCAAACAAAGCTTTATAACCCGTATACATGGGAGACCCTCCGGAAAACTGAGTAACTTGCCAAAATGAGGGAGATTCTCATCTTAAATTCCATCTTCAGCTGAAGTCAAAGGAGGATGTTGGGGGTGGAGGGAGTCAGTTATGTGAGATGACCAGAAAAGCACTGTCAACAAGGGGAGGGTTATCATGCAGATTTAAGTGTTTGCCTTCCCCATTGTTAAGAGCTTCCAGAGATAAGGTCATCCCCCCTCTTCCTGGTACACAGAGGGAGATCCCCTTACACATGTAAATCTCTCCTACAACCGGGAAGTTCTACGTCGGCTCGGTTTTCAGAGCTTTTCCCATGTCAGTAGTTTTTAAAAGGAACCAGCCCCAGATAATCCTCATGCCAAAGAGACACATCTTGGGGTGGCCAGTTCCCACGCCCCAGCAGCAATCCTTGGCTCGGAGGCAGGAAGAACGAGAGGAGCAGTGAAGGCCGGGCACCGGCTGCTATAAAGGGGCGCCCCCTGTCTCCCACCCAAGCCTCCCCCGCGGAGGGTCGCGGGGAGGCCGAGCCGGCACCGGCGCATCGGACCGGGCGCGCACGCGGCGTCCTCGGCCCAGCCCGGCCCGGAGCGGAGGGCAGGCCCGCAGAGACGCGCGGGGGCTCCGTCCGGACCGCGGCGCCCGGCCAGCTCCAGAGGCGGCGGGCCAGCCCCCCAGCACGCGGCCACAGCGTGCGGACTCGACTCCGACCCAGCCAGACCCCGACAGGCCCCGGGCTCCGTCGCCTCCGCGCCGGGGGCCTCCGGCTGCACGCTGTGGGCGGTCAGCCGGGACTCGGGGACCGGCCGGGAGGAACCTTCGGGAAGGCGGGGCGGGGCGCGCGGCGTGCATGCGCGGCGTCGGGGCCGGGCGGAAGTGGACGTCGCCGCGCCGCCGCTGCGTGACGCACTTCCTGTTTGTTGTTGGAGAAAGGAGAGAAAGGAAAGCGCTAGGAGCAGCCGTCACCGTCATCAGCGCCGCCGCGCCGGAGCCGAGGGAGACCGGGCCCCTTCCCGCCGCGCCGTCCCGCCGCCGGCCCCGCGTCCTCGGTGAGCGCCGTCCGCGCGGGGCAGGGGCGGGCCGCCGACCTGACCCGGGCCTGAAACGCGTGTGCGGACTGGGCCGCGCCGGCCGGGGTCGCGGTGGGGGTCAGGCCGGGGGCGGAGGCCGGGGGGCGCGGGCCGGGGTCGGGGCCGGCGTGGAGGGCTGGTGTGGGGCCGGGGGCGGGCTGCGCCGGCTGGGGTCGCGGTGGGGGTCAGGCGGGGGGCAGAGGCCGGGGGTCGCGGGCCGGGGCTGGGGTCGAGCCGGTGTGGGGCTGGGGACGGGCCGCGTCGGGGGTCGGCGTGGCGGTCAGGCCGGGCTCGCGGCCGGAGACGGGTGTGGGGCCGACGCCGAGGCGCGGACGGCGCTCGGTCCCGCGTGCCGACCTGCCGCCGCTCCCCGCCCGGCCCCCGCGTCCCCGCGCCGGCGGTTGGCGGTGCCGCCCGTGCGCCGCGGGCTGGGGGCCGGCTCCTGCCGTGTGCGGCCGGGGCCCCGCTCGGCCCGTCCCGCTCGGCCGCGCGGGGCTCACAGCGGGAGAGGCTGGCTTTTTCTTGAAGGGCCCACGTAGCTGACCCCAAGGCCAGGAGCGGGGTAGGTGTACAGGAAAAGTGGGAGCCTGTGCGAGGCGGCGTCCCGAGCACGGAGGCCGGGCAGCGCGTGGGGACGCGGAGCCGCGGGGCCACAGCTCCCCGCGGAGTTCTCGGAAGTTTGTTGATTAACAAAATGCCTGACTTTCAACTCACTACTTAGAGAGCCGCTGCGCTTTGTTTCCTTTCAAAGTGTAACGCAGTTTACATAAGTCGAGTTTATAGCAACTTTTGCCCAAGTAAGGAAAGAATTGACGAAAGAGGGGTAAATTGCAAACCTTGTATTGAGGGGTGAACTTAGTTACTCACTAGCTCCTGTGAGCTGCGGAAAGGGAATGGCGGTGGAGACCACCAGTCCAGGGGCTGCCTGGGAAGGGTGGGTTGGGCAGCGCTGCTTGTTTCAACGTTGTTATTTCAGTTGTGGATTCGTAGTAAGATTTTATGACTAGAATCTTTTAAGGCAACTAAATGATTTAGTAGAAAAGTTAGACTAAATGACCAAAAAAGGGAAAGATAAACCCGTCCTGTTTGACTTTGTTTGCTGACTCTTCAGGTTTAATCACCCTCATAATTATACATATAAAAAATGGTTTAGGAATTATATCCTCCCCCCCCCCCCCCCGTGCACCCCACTGGGGGAAGTTTTAATCCAGACTTTCCTTGTTTCCAGTAAGAAACTTCAGCTCTCATGGGGTTACAACTTTTGTATTTGTATGATCTGTAACAAAAAGATGAGTGTGCACACTATCGAGGAGCTGTGGAATGTTTTGCATTATGCAGAATAGGAGTTTGGGGAGTAAGTTGGCTTGGTGTAGTAGTTAGTAGGTGTGGATGACTTGGTGGGAAGTGGGAGAACAAAAGGGGTTGAGAAGGTGGCTTTTGAAATTGGCCTAACTATGCTTAGTGTGGTGCTGTAGAGGATGAGAAAGTTGGGAATTTAAGGGCCTTTAAAGAATTTGAGATGAGTTCGGCATCCTTTTCAAAATATCAGTGTTTTAAATTTGTTTTCTTGAGTTGAAAGTGGTAGGTTTGAGAGTGTTTCTTGCTGCAGGACAGAGGCTTATCTGGAGGGCTGGGTGGGGAGTACTGTTTGAGTAATACTCTGAAGACTGAATTATGGATAAAGAATTCTGGTATGATATGGGCAATGAAGTGTCATACAGTAGCTTTCCTTTTTAAGCAAACCCATTATTTTTGGGGGTAGAACCAGGAGTAGAATTATTAACTCTGTTTTGGACAGTTTCAAACAAATACAACCGTGTGCTCTTCACCATCATTGACAGTTTTCAATTTAGCAAACTCGAAAACCAGGTTGGGGTGGGATGGTTTATGTGTTATTTTTTACAGTTTTAAAGGGGACACTTTAAAACTTGGTAGATTATTTTTAATTCAGCTTTTCAGAATTGCAGTGCAATCCTGACCGTGTCACTTAGACCGGTGTTACCTGTTACGTTCCACTGGAGTGCAGTCGGCATGTCTGCGCCAAAGGTCAGCTGCGATGTAGGTTAATGCTTGAGGGTGGTTACACATCTTCTGATGTCTGTTGGTAAGGAGTAAGTGGATATGACCAGCCTTTGTTCTGTAAGCTGATGTCTTAACAAGATTTTTAGAAGTTTTTTTCCTTTCTGCGTTTTTATTTCAACTTGGAAATGATTCTAGGGTTTAGCATGGTATTGTGTGTCAGAAATCTGGTTTGGTTTAAATTTGTCCAGGACACCGCCTAGCGGTGAAAGGAGGGTAACTGCAGGCTCACTGGTACATTGGGATGGGATGGGGCGAGACTTCAGAAAGGCGGCGTTTCTCTTGCATGAATAGAGTTTGAGAGAACTTCCAACTCGAGAAAGGGAGATACGGGAGAAGAAAAGCGAAGCTGATGACGATCAGAATAGTGATGGAAATGGTAATATAGGAATGGAAAGACAATTTAAAGCCTAATTGGAGAAAATGACTTACTGGATAAGTCAGCTAGGAAAACTTTGATGGTTTATTGTATATTTATTATAAGGTGTTTTTTCTTTTTTTTTTTAAAGGTTTTGTTGTTTTCCTTTTTCTCCCAAACCCCCCCCCCCCCCGTACATAGTTGTATATTCTTAGTTGTGGGTCCTTTTAGTTGTGGCATATGGGACGCCACCTCAGCATGGCTTGATGAGTGGGGGCGTGTCCACACCCAGGATCCGAACCAGCAAAACCCTGGACTGCCACAGCGGAGCGCGCGAACTTAACCCTTCAGCCAAGGGGCTGGCCCCCTATGGTGTTTTTTCAAACTCTGTGTTTTTAGAGGACTTAAAATCACAATTGACCCACAGCTTTTTTTTTTTAAAGCAATTTGATTTCTTTTTTGTTTTTTTAAAGATTGGCACCCGAGCTAACATCTGTTGCCATTTTCTTTTCTCTTTTTTAATAATTCTTCTCCCCAAAGCCCCCCAGTACATAGCTGTATATTTTACTTGTAGATCCTTCTGGCTCTGCTATGTGGGGTGCCACTTCAGTGTGGCCTGACGAGCAGTGCCATGTCCACACCCAGGATCCGAACCGGTGAAACCCTGGGCCACTGAAGTGGAGTGCACGGACTTAACCACTTGGCCACAGGGCTGGCCTCCCTTTCTGTTTTAATATCCTACCTAAGAAGAAGTAAAATTTAAAAACCTTATTGTTAAAGTGGGGAAAATTAATTTCTGAGAAAACATAGTTAAATTTCTAAGGATTGCAACATATGTCAAAGCAGAGAAGGTTCTGTCTTGTTTATATCCTTCATACCTTATTTCAAAAGCTGTATCTTATTTATGCATAGCTTGGTTTTACTCTTAGAATTGTTATCCTGTCTAAAGTTTGTAAGGACTTTTTGGCCATTCTAAAAACAGCAAGCGTTGCTTATGGCTGTGGGGCAGTAGAACTACTTGTGTATCTAAATACTCTAGGTATTAGGATTCTTAAGCTCGTTTGCAAGCATCTCTTGTCTCTGATTTCCTCAGGCAGCATGTGATTTAGTGCCCTTTAAAATTCTGCTCCTACCTTTAGCACCAGCGGCGTTCAGAGTCTGCTTTGCATTTCCGTGTGGGCACGGGGTGCTCCTGTGCCTCCCTCCAGGGTAGGCTTCAATCTGCTGTGTTCCTTTGTGCCTGTAGCACTGTCTCCGACCCAGAGTGCTCAGAAAATAATGAATAGGATCCTTCCTGCTTTGTTCTGATACTCTTCTGCACTTAATAATGAGATTCAGAGTTTAGGAAAGTTAGAAAGAGATATATAAATATATAAAATGTTAAATTTTAGTTCACAGGTATCTGAGACTGGGTACTTGGCCATGTGTTCTACGGTGTTTTTTTTTCTTTAAAGATTTTATTTTTTCCTTTTTCTCCCCAAAGCCCCCCGGTACATAGTTGTATATTTTTTAGTTGTGGGTCCTTCTAGTTGTGGCTTGTGGGATGCCGCCTCAGCATGGCTTGATGAGCGGTGCCATGTCTGTGCCCAGGATCTGAACCGGCGAACCAGGGAAATCCTGGGCCCCAGAAGGGGAGCGCGTGAACTTAACCACTCGGCTGTGGGGCTGGCCCTCTGTTCTGTTGTGTATCGATGAAAGGAAGTCAGTCATGTCCCTATCTAATAGGTGATAATTGCCAGTTGAAAGGATGGTCTCGCATCTTGAGTTAGAGGAAATAACTTCTCTTGTTTGTTTCAGGAATACTTCAAGGCATATCAGGTAAGAACAAAATATATAAGTAGGTGATGTGTGATAAGGAACGATAGTCCACTTTTATGTTTTTGAATTTGTTCTGGGCGTTCATCAGATAATGAAATGACATGTAGGAAGCTTTCCCAGATTTATCATTTATTTCTTTTTAAACTTCTTGCCTGCTTCCATTCCATTAAGCAAATAGTATTGAACTAGTTTCTTGCCACAATAGGAATGAAACATTTTTTAAAAAGTGTTTTTTTAAATTACCCTTTTTCTAGGTTAATAGAATTAGTGAGAATTTTGATCTGCTGGTTTTTTTTTTAAGGTTGGCACCTGAGCTAACATCTGTTGCCCATCTTTTCTTCTTCTTCTCCCCAAAGCCCCCGGTACATAGTTGTTTGTTCTAGTCATAGGTCCTTCTACCTGTGGCGTGTGGGATGCTGCCCCAGCGTGGCCTGATGAGCGGTGCCATGTCTGCTCCCACGATTGGAACTGGCGAAACCCTGGGCCGCCAATGTGAACTTAACCACTCGGCCACGCAGCCGGCCTCTGATTTTTTTTTTTTAAGCTAAAGGTAGAGAATGTCTTCAGTGGACATATTATCGAATTGTTACTGATAAACAAACAGCAAACAATAGGATATTAGAGTATATGAGGAAGCCCATTTGGTGTAAACCTAATTTGGCGTGGCCTTGTTTTTTCTGAAAGGGCTTAACATGGCCCTGGAGCATGCATTTCTGTCTGCTTTAAGCATTTGCTATGTCCCAAAGACAGGACCAGATGGCCTTAAGATAAAGGTGCACCTTCCCCCACATTGGCATTTCCTTAAGGATAAGCATCTCTCCCTAGGCTAGGAACTGATTGCTGCGCCCACCCTGTGACCACCCGGCTCGCCTGTGATCACCCAGCTCCAGACAGCAGACCTGCCCCCTGCTGTGTCCACCAATCGCCCTGTGCAACAGGGCGATCTTGTGACTATTGTCAAAGGGACGTTTGAATCATATGCGATACATGCTCTCTGACGGTATATAACCACTCAGTGCATCCCACTTCTTTGGAGTGCTCCCTTCCTTTGTGGAAGGACTCTCCCAGGCTATGTGGTCCTCATGTCTGGCTCAAAATAAGCTCACCCCAATTTTGATTTATAGATTGGTTATGGATTATTTACGTCAACATACTTAAAACAATGTATAATGAGTAGTAATCTATGGGTGGATAATAAGGCTTTCTGGAAGAAGGAAGGGTTCCCCCTCCTTCGGCTCCATTTTCAGTGTTGATTTTCATGAATTGGAAAGGAACAAAGGAGCATTTTTTTCCTATCTAAGCAGAGCGCATTTTCTTAGATGGTAGATGGAGAGATGTTTGAGAAAGGTCTCATGGGTGGAAAGATGGTCAGTTATGTCCAGTAATGCCTTATTTGTGAGTCCAGTAGGACTCAGAATGTAGAGATATCTAAGTCTACACTCCACGCTTGAACCTGTCTCAGGATAATCTGTACAGGCCTCGAAGGCTGGTAATATTTGGAACGATCATGTTGGGCACATATATTCTCTCAATTTTGTTAAGAACACAGGGCATGTGTAATGACTAAAAAGTTCTCTAGAAAATGATTAAAATCATGACTTTGTAACTAAAAGGGGCAAGGTGAACTGTGCATAAAACTTGACTTTTTAGAGCTTACTCATCACGGAGCACCTCAAGTAGCTGAAATTTTGTGTTATTTATAGTCAAAACTGATAGTGGATGCAGTTTCGTGGAGGAGAAGCAGTGGCTCTGAAGTCACATAGCACCCTGTAGATAAACAGGATCTTGAGAGAGACAATTCTGGTCCCACTTTTTCTATGAGCCAGCCCTCAGGCTGTCTGATCCTGACTTTATCCCATACGGATCATTTCTGAAGCTTTCTTTTTTTTGAGGAGGAGTAGTTAAATTTGTACTGCTTTAGTGGTGTTCCTGGATGTTTTGTTACATTTAATTTACATCTTTGTTTTGGGGAAGAGTTATCATTGTGGCTAGAGATTTCATCTACTGCATACTGGTTTGCATGCAGTTGATATGGGATGGTATGTATTTGATTCAGGGGCCTCTACTAGAGAGATTTAATCATCTGTGTATTTCTTTTTTAAGATTTTATTTTTCCTTCTTCTCCCCAAAGCTCTCTGGTACATAGTTGTATATTTTTAGTTGTGGGTCCTTCTAGTTGTGGCATGTGGGACGCCGCCTCAGCATGGCCTGATGAGTGGTGCCATGTCCGCACCCAGGATGCAAGCCGGTGAAACCCTGGGCCACTGAAGCAGAATATGTGAACTTAACCCCTCGGCCACGAGGCCACCCCCTGATCCATGTATTTAGAGAAACATGACATATAGATTGGTCAGAAAGTCAAAAGTGAATAAAGTGAGTTTTTGAAGGTTACCCAGATGTTTGGGAACCTGTAGAGTACCTTTCCAATGATATACAGGAATGGAAGTAAAGGCAGATTTGTTGGGAAATCTCTGCACCTTTTCTCTCTTGGTAGTAAAAGGAAAATCTCGGGCCGGCCCTGTGGCCTAGTCATTAAGTTTGGCATGCTCTGCTTAAGTGGCCTGGGTTCATGGGTTCAGATCCTGGGCATGGACCTACACCATTTATCAGCCATGCTGGGGCGGTGACCCACATACAAAATAGAAGATTGGCACAGGTGTTAGCTCAGGGCTAATCTTCCTCAGCAAAAAAAGAAAAAAAAAGAAAAAAAGAAATCTGAGAGACTTAGCAAGAATGATCTAGATTCATTTTACTTAGAATTCTATCTTGAAGAACTCTCTAGTAGTGAAACTTGTAAATGCGCATAATCACAGTATAATTCAGTTGTAGAGTAATTGTGCAGGAGATATGCTAGCTGATTTAGCTTTGGGAAGCAGAACTTCTGTTTGGGGATGTTGATGTAATGGTACACTGGTTAAAAGTGCAAGCAGTGGTAGAGAGGTGGGTATTTGAACTAGCAGCCTTCACCCTGAAGGAGCATCTTGGGTACTGTGTATGTACATACACCAACCAGCCCATTTTTCGTATTTGTAAGATCTATTTGGAGAAAGTAGGAGTCTTGGATGGGCAGGGTTGGACCCCTAGGAGTTAGAAATGGCAGATTGTTGCTAATCTACAGACTGGGAAAAGAGAACGCATTACACGGTGGTGGCTAGTTGTATGGTGAGGACAGAAACTTCTCTATACTTCAGTAGCTTATCTTCTCGGGTGATCCACAGCTTTAGACCACAGGACTTGCTTCTGCATTGGAAGGACTGCGTAGCTTTAATGAAGTGAGAATTCATCTTTCCAGAGAGGAACTCCTCCATGTTCATTTGGGTACACTGTAGTGGGTGCAGGCTTCTCTTTCAGGGGAAGACTTTCTCTTGTTAGTGGCATGGAGTTCATTCCGATTCCCAGTGCCCCCCGTGCACAGCAGAGTGGAACCCTGCCCAGTCTCTGCGCCATCCTCTCACCTTCGAGTGCTGTATCAGACAATGCTCTGCTCCTAATCATAGGGTTTTCGTGCCAGTTTTTTCAGAAGTGGGTGGCCAGGTCTTTCTTCCTAGTCTGGAAGCTCTGCTGAAACGTGTCCACCATGAGTGACCCTGCTGGTACTTGAAATACTGGTGGCAGAGCTTTCAGCATTACAGCAACACGCAGCTGCCACAGTAGGACAATCGACAGACGGGTGGTGTGGTTCCCTGACCAGGAAGGGAACCCTGGGCTGCTGTGGTTAGTGTGCTGAATCTTAACTGCTAGACCACAGGAGAAGACTAGATTGAATACACAGTATCTGGCATATAGAGGGTATATAGTAACATTTTAATATTTTGCTAATTTGGCTTGGCTAGTCAAAATTTATCCTAAGTGGACCATCAGCTTTGGGTTCACATCGTAGATGAATATTTGTATGAGTCACCTGAGGTGCTTGTTTAAAATGTACGTTCACGGGCTAACATACTGTTGGGTGAAATGGCATCTTTTGGAATGGACCTAGGAATCCTCATTTAGACATGCTCCCCTTTTTTCGTACATACAAAGTCATTCTCTCGGTAGACAGCCATCTTTGGGGTTTTCTATTTGTGCATGCTGTTCCTTTCTGTGGAGCACCTGTGCCAGTAGCACTTCTCTCGGTTCCTGGTGTCTGCTCTGTGCTTTCCCTGACTCATTTCACAGTCTGAGTTGCACTTAGTCATGTTGGTAGAAGCTTTTTTCCAGCCCAAGCAGTGTATGACACCCGGTGGGCATCCCCACATTGAAAAGAGGGAATAATAGAAGACATAGTTAAGGCTTGGCTTTCAGTGATTCCAATAAAGGCCTTTGTAAGATTTGGTCAAAAAAATTAGGAAACGCCAACAGTTCAGTAGAAAAATGGGCAAAGGGCATAGATGAGCAGTTCACAGGAAGCACTTAACAGATAGCCTTTGAACCTGAAAAGATGCTTAACTTCATGAGCACAAGACAGATCAGGCTTCACTTACGGGTTGGAAATATCAGACAGGGTAGTAATTGTTTCTTAGGGCTGGAAAACGTAAGGCTAATAATACTAGTCAGAATGCATGTTGGTCCAGCCTATGTGGAAGGCAGTTAGGCAATGTCTTTTTTTTTCAGAGAGACATACATTTTTTGATGCAGAAAGTTCTACAGCTTACCCCAGAGAGTTACTTGCAGCAGTGATGAAGAGGGCAGCTCACGCTGGAGCGCCTGAGTCTGATCTTGCTCCCCACTGTGGTGTGTAACCCTAGACCATGTGCAGGCTCTGGGCCTCAGGCTTCCCCAGGGAGAAATAAGGGCAGCAGCAGTGTCCACCTAGTGCTCAGACTAGTGCTGGGTATGGTCAGGGCTCAAACGTCAGCTGTGTTAGGATATTCGTACGTTCACCACACGTGCCCTCCACCACACAGAACACTTCATTTTAAAAGGGGAAAATATGGCCTGTAAATAGTAATTTTTTTCTGAAATTGTACTTAAAATTCCCAAGCTGTTTAAGGGCTTCTGCAGTGTATCTATTTTTCATGTGACTTAGTATCTATTTTTCATGTGACAATTCCGTTGCTCGTTTCTGCTTTTACATTTTTTTGTCTTTGTAGGTATATATATATATTTGATAATCTATCCTGAATTGTTTTATTCATTCATTGATTTATTTTATTGCTGAGGAAGATTGTCCCTGAGCTAACATCTGTGCCGGTCTTCCTCTGTTTTGTTTGTGGGATGCTGCCACAGCATGGCTCGATGAATGGTGTGTAAGTCTGGGCCTGGGATCCGAACCTGCGAACTCTGGGCCACCAAAGTGGAGTGCATGAACTTAACCACTATGCCACTCCTCTAGCCCCCTTTTCTTATTTTTTATTTTTGTATTGAGATATAATTGACATAACACTGTGTAAGTTTGATGTGTACAACATATTGATTTTATACATTTTTATATTGTAGTGTGATTACTATGGTAGTGTTTCTAACACTTATGTCACATAATTCTATCATTGTATATTTTTTAATTTCAATTTTTTTTTTTTAAGGATTGGCGCCTGAGCTAACAACTATTGCCAATCTTCTTTTTCTTTTTTTTTTCCTTTCTGCTTTTTCTCCCCACATCCCCCGAGTACATAGTTGTATATTTTAGTTGTGGGTCCTTCTAGTTGTGGCATGTGGGACACTGCCTCAATGTGGCCTGATGAGTGGTGCCATGTCCACGCCCAGGATCCAAATCAGCAAAACCCTGGGCTGCCGTAGTGGAGCGCGCAAACTTAACCACTCGGCCATGGGGCCAGCCCCCCCAATTTCACATGTATGTTTTATTTGCCAAACTCAACTTTGCATGCTCTACCAAAAGAAAAAAAAGAGAGAGAGATACTAATTTAAATAGCTCCAGTTCTGTCATTACTTCAGCGGTTGATTTTATTTCTGTAGGCAATAGGTGTGTTCAAGTCACATGTAGTATCATTTGGCTGAATGCAGAACATGGAAAGAATGATTTTAAAGGTGAGATTCAGGGGCCGGCCCCACGGCCCAGTGGTTAAGTTCGTGTGCTCTGCTTTGGCGGCCCAGGGTTTCGCCGGTTTGTGTCCTGGGTGCGGACCTAGCACCACTCATCAAGCCATGCTGAGGCGGTGTCCCACGTGCCACAAATGGACTCACAACTAAAATATACAACTATGTACTGGGGGGCTTTGGGAAGAAGAAGGAAAAATAAAATCTTAAAATAAAAATACAACTCAGATAGTGACCAAAGAGCTGACCACCAGGCCAGTAGGTAGTTACAGCTTCCTTAGTCCTGACGGAGAATTATTTGCCAAAAAAGAGTTAGAAAGACTAAGGGGATAGAAAACAGTACCAGCCAATCAAAATATTCATTAATTTGCTAAAGCCATCAAAAGTGAAACCTTTGAGGGGCCAGCCCTGGGGTCGAGTGGTGAAGTTCACGGGCTCTGCTGTGGTGGCCCAGGGTTTCGCCGCTTTGGATCCTGGACGCGGACCTAGCGCCACTCATGAAGCCATGCTGAGGTGGCATCCCACATGCCACAACTAGAAGGACCTACAACTAAAATACACCACTGTGTACTGGGGGACTTTGGGGGGAAGTAGAAGGAAAAAAAAAGAGATTGGCAGCAGATGTTAGCTCAGGGGCCAATCTTTAAAAAAAAAGTGAAACCTTTGAAAAATTTAATTAGTGATTATAAACTCTTTTGCACCAATATTTACATTATTGAGTACAATATACATTTAAACATGCATCTTGATGAATATATGGGCCTTTGGCTTATTCACCGATTGGAATATGAGGAAACATTAGTATCTTTCTGACATTCTGTAGTTAAAAGCTTTCTTCTGTGTACCCACTAATTCAATAAGCTTCATTATTTACCGCGGACTGTATTATTGAGCTCTAAAAATAAAATGACATGTGTCCTGCCCTCAAGGAGCTTACGATGTAAAAAGTGTTAAAAAACCCAGTGTAATGTGTGATGGGTGTGATAACTTGATCAATGTTTTAATGGAGGCGTGTGTAAGATGCAGTCCCATTGTAAAGAAAGGTATACAGAGGTGTGTCCTCAGAAGAGAGGAGGTAACCTGGAGTTGGGATGAGGATGAAGAATGCACCTGCGAGGTGCAAGGGTAGGCCAGAGTGCAGACAAGAGGCATTGTCTGTAGTCGGCAGGTGATGGAGTCTGCTTTGCACATAGGATAGCATCAGGGAGGATATGAAGTCAGACAGGGTCATGGCCTTGGATGCTGTGGAATGGAGTCTTGAGTTTTCCCTGTCAAGTGGCACATATAATGATTTTTGGTAGTACACTAAAGAAATTTATTTCATTTTAATAGTTACATATTGTTGCAGTAAAAATAACTAGCATTTCTAACTTGTGATTTTTATGGATTTTACAATGTGCCCATTAACAAATTAACTTATAAAAGTGTAAAACAAGAGAAAGAGTAAAGGTGATATGCATGTAAGTAAATCAGACCAGAGGTTGGTTAAAGCCATCTTAAATGGTAAGAATCATTGAAGGGTTTTGGCTAGAGCACAGGTCTGCCTCATGGGTATTGTGGAACTTGTTTTTGCAGTGGTGTAGCTGACAGATGGTGAGAGTCTAAACCAGGGCAGAGTGGGTAACTGGTGATTGATAGGTGATTGGTTATGGAGGTTGAGGGAAAAAGGGTAAATTTTAGAAACTGGTTTTAATTGAACATTTTATATGATTCCATTTTCCTCTCCTTAGCTAGCGTATGTTATACTTTTTTTTTTTTTTACCTTTTTAATGGTTGCCCTAGAGTTTGCAGTGTCTGCATACAGCTAATCCAAGTGCACATTCACATAACACTGTACAGTTTCATCGGTAGTGCAAGTACCTTTTAATAACAGATATTCGTAATTCTCCCCTCCCTGCCCTTGTATCATTGTCATTCATTTCACTCACATAAGCATATGTAGTCACATAAGCTCATATAATCAAATGTGTTGTTATTATTTGAATGAATTATCAGATCAGTTAGGAATAAGAAAAATAAGTTTTTCTTTTACGGACACTTGTTCTTTCTCTGTTCTTTGTAGATCTGAGTTTCTCACCTATATCATTTTCCTTTTCTCTGAAGAACTGTTAACATTTCTTGCAGGGCAGATCTGCTGGCAACAAATTTCCTCAGCTTTGTTTACCAGAGAAAGTCTCTATTCTTAACTTTTTTTTTTGGCTGAAGAAGATTCTCCCTGAGCTAACATCTGTTGCCAATCCTCTTTTGCTTGAGGAAGATTCATCCTGAGCTAGCATCTGTGCCAATCTTCCTGTTTTGTATGTGGGTTGCAGCCACAGCATGTCTGCCGCCGAGTGGTGTAGGTCTGTGCCCAGGAACCAAACCTGGGCTGCCAAAGCAGAGTGCACTAAGCTTAAGCAGTAGGCCATGGGGCCGGCCCCAATTTGTTCTTCACTGTTGAAGGATAATTTTGCAGGGTACAGAATTCTAGGTTGGTGGGGTTCCCCCCACACCAACACTACAACGTTTTACTCCACTCTAACTTGCATGGATGGAATTCTTATCTTTACTTTCCTATAGGTAAGGTGTTTTTTCCTCTGGCTTCTTTTAAGATTTTTTTCTTTGATTTTCTAAAGTTTGAATATGATATGCCTAGGTGTAGTTTGTTTGGTCATTATCCTGCTTGGTGTGCTCTGATCTTCCTGAATGTGTGGTTTGGTGTCTGACATTAATTTGAGGGAAATTCTCAATCATTACTGCTTCAAATTGCTTTAAGGTTCATTTATGCTTTGGAGTGTTGCTTCTTTTCTTCTGGTATTTCCATTACGTGTGTATTACATCTTTTGTAGTTGGCCAGCAGCTCTTGGATATTCTGTTTTCAGTTTCAAAGTTTCTGTTGTTCGATTCCTCAGCCCTGTCCAGTCTACTAATAAGCTCACCAGTGACATTTCCCATGTCTGTTAGTGTTTTTGATCTCTAGCATTTCTTTTTGATGCTTTCTTAGAATTTCCATCTCTTACGTTATCCGTCTGTTCTTGCATGTGGCCTGCTTTTTCCGTTAAAGCTCTTAGCGTATTAATTGTAGTTTTAAAAAATTCTTTGTGTGGTAGTTCCACCCTTCCTGCCATATCTGACTGGTTCCAATGCTTGCTCAGTCTCTTCAAACTGCTTTTTGCGTTTTAGTATGCCTTGTAATTTTTTGTTAAAGATGGTGGATGTGATGTACTGGGTAAAAGGAACTGCTGTAAGGACCCCTCAGGAATGTGGAGGTGAGGGGAAGTGTGTGTTGGGGGGCTTTCTATAGTCTGTGAGTAGGTCTCAGTCTTCTACGGAGCTTGTGCGTCTGGACTGCCAACTTCACTAGTACTTCCCAGTTCCCCTCCTCTCTCCTGGGTGGGACAGGATGGCTGGGGGACTGGAGTTGGGTGTTCCCCTGCCCTCACGTGGGTTAGGCTCTGATAAAAGAGTTTCCCCTGAGGGCAGACCTTGTTAAGAACAAAATGTTCTAGTATTTCTAAATGGTTCCTTTTCTCCTCGGCAAGCACGTTTTTCTCAAATATTTAGTGTGGGGACCTGATAGAGCCCCTGGAGGTAAAACTCACAAAAATGTGTTGTTAACGCTCCGACTTGTCCACTCCAAGCTGCCAGCAATTTGTCAGTTGCAGTTCAAGTTTCCTATCCTGGTATTGGTTCTTTCGCCGAGGTTTCTTTTGCTCTGGCAAGTTGTGATTCTCTCTATCTGCTGAAGTGTCTCTCAGTTTCGGGGGGCAGACCTCACTTCTGTGACAGATCTAAGACGACTTGTCAAGTTTTCAGTTTGTTCACCTTCTCCTTATTAGGATGGAGGGGTGACGTCATAGCTCCTTACGTGCGGGACTAGAAACCAGACGTCTGTTTTTGTATTTTTAAGGAAAATCTTTTATGGATGTTTCAGGAGGAGGGAAAGTAAATGCTTCTGTTGAGTTTACCATTTTAAGTATGAAACTTGTAAGTTTATAAAAGTTAGACTTTAGGGATTGATTCTGGCACCCTTGACTTAACTATTGGATGAGCTCCGCCCAGGGGTGAGTCCTGCGGTCGCTGGGGTTCCAGTTGCAATCTCAACTTGCGTGTTTTGTAGTGTTGTAGTGTATGTGCCAGTTGTATATTTTTAGTTGTGAGTCCTTCTAGCTGTGGCATGTGGGACACTGCCTCAGCATGGCTTGATGAGCAGTGCCAGCTCTGCGCCCAGGATCCAAACCAGTGAAGCCCTGGGCCCCCGAAGCAGAGCGCTCGAACTTAACCGCTCGGCCATGGGGCCAGCCCCTATATTTCGTTTTAATAAGTTCAGATTTAAATGGCTGCATCTGACTAGCAGATACTATATTGGACAGTGCATTTTAGAAGGTGTTTTCCGAGTGCAGTTCCCTCCTGCCTGAAGTCCTTGTGGACACCTGTGTTTACGTGTCTGCTCTTTCGTGTATTGTTCCGTCATAGAAATCACTTCCTTTGATTCCTGCGTTAGTTTTCAGCGTGCTGAGGGGAACAGGCATTGGCTTCTGGGTGCAAGAGAGAAGCCACTTTTTCCTGGCAGTGCCTGCAGATAGTGGGAGGCTGTGAGGAGGGAGCCGTGTTGCTCCCTTGATCTGGGTACCCTTGAGAAGGGAAGGCAAATCGAGTCAGCTTCTGAGTCCCTCTGAGTGCCCATGTGCTGGTATTATCTATCCCCTGTAACGTCCATTGAACATGTTCGATCAGGAGAGGAATGTAGGTCAAGAGGCTGTCTCTTGGGCTCTCTTTCTGTATGTGGGTGTCTGTAGTGCTAAGTCCTAGGTGAGAACTGAAGAGCTAGTTCTCACTCATCCTCACAGGCTTACACCTGCAGTTTTAGCTGGGAAGCAAGGAGGGTCGGCTATTCTTAGGTAGGTGAAGGCCATTTAAAATGCATTGTTTGCGGGGCTGGCCCCGTGGCCGAGTGGTTAAGTTCGCGCGCTCTGCGGCAGGCGGCCCAGTGTTTCGTTGGTTCGAATCCTGGGCATGGACGTGGCACTGCTCATCAAACCACGCTGAGGCAGCATCCCACATGCCACAACTAGAAGGACCCACAGCGAAGAATATACAACTATGTACCGGGGGGCTTTGGGGAGAAAGAGGAAAAAATAAAATCTTTAAAAAAAAATAAAATAAAATGCATTGTTTGCACAGATGGCATCTTTTTGAAAATAAGTGCCTATATTTGATGCTTTAGAAAGATTGTTAAAGATTCAACTTAGTTTGTGACTGGGGAAGTAGTCTTTGTGTATAAAATAATGCTGGTTTATACCTCCTTGTGCATCTTCTGGTTCAGCAGCAGTTTACTTAAAATTATTTTGGAATAGGGTCATATTTCTAAATTTTCTGGCTGCTTTTATCATCTGATACTATACAATCAGTTGGACATTTAGTGTATAAATTTATCAGTTTTTTAAAAAACATGGTGTTAATATTTAGAAATAGTTCTGCAGGGAAGTTACTGATATAAATGTATAGGTGGCCTTTTATTTTGTGTTAAGCTCTGGGGTTAATCATAAATAATTTGAATGCAGTTAATCTTTGTGGATTTTGTCAAGTTTTAAATTGTTTCTTTTATCTCTAATTACTCTGAAGCGATGAGAAATGAATGTGACAAACACTACATGGTGGTTGTGATATCAGTACTTAAGCCCACTTTCAGGTTTCTTCGATGTCCAAGGTCCTCAGTACCTTTGGATCTCTATTTCTAGACCTTAGGATATTTTCACTTTATTGTCTTTACAGAGCAATTTTTGAGTTTAAAATTTGTTAATTTTTTTTAAAGAGTGGCACCTGAGCTAACAACTGTTGCCAATCTTTTTTTTCTCCTGCTTTTTTCTTCCCAAATCCCCCCCTACATAGTTGTATACTCTAGTTGTGGGTCCTTCTAGTTGTGGCATGTGGGATGCCACCTCAGCATGGCTTGATGAGTGGTACCATGTCTGTGCCTAGGATCCAGACTGGTGAAACCCCGGGCTGCTGAAGCTGAGTGCACGAACTTAACCAGTTGGCCATGGGCCGGCCCCACAGTACATTTTTCAAAACTCAGAAATTAACATTGGTACAGTACTGTTAACTACAGCCTGTATTTGCATCCCAGCAGTTTTTCCGCTAATGTCCTTTAACTGCTCCACACACTAGTCCAGGAGTCCAGATAGCATTTAGTTGTCATTTATTGTCAGTCATCTCCATGCTGGTACAGTTCTGCAGTAATTCCTTGTTTTTCTTGACAAGACCTATCATTTTTTTGCTTGTTTCTTTACTTTCTTGCTTGACTGCATGTCCCAGGCACATCTTGCACTTCCCTGCCCTGAACCTATAGCCAGTACAGTAATTTTTCCTTCCGTCTAATCCCAGTGGAGCCAACAGTGTCTTTCGTAGCTGGTTTTGTCTGCTGCTGGACACGGTATTGTATCTGTTGTGATAGCATCTGCATATTTACAAGCTTACCTTGGCTGTGAGAAGTGAGGGCTTGAATAAATTAGGAGAATCCCACAGCATTTCAGGGTAAGAGATGCTGGTGCCGTTGAATGAAGATGGAGAAAAGTGAATGGGTTTGACATATTTTGCAGATAGACCAGGCAAAACTGGATTAATTTCTTGTGTGTATGCGGGTATGTAGTGATGTTGGTGACAGTGGAAGTTTCCAGTCAAGCAGCTTGAGAGCTCAAGGTAGAATTCACTAGAGAAAGACCAGGTGTTGGGGAGAGGGGAGGATCAGGAGTTAAATTTGGTCATGTTCTATTTGGGATGTCTGTCAGACGTCCAAGTGGCTGTGTCAGGCAGCCATCTGTCTATTTGTGTCTGAAGTGCCGAAGAGAGACCTAGAATTAGAGCTTAAATTTGGGAATCATTGCTAAATAAATGGTATTTAAATAATGGGAGGAGATGAAAACAATGTAGGATGGGAAGAGGGCTTTGAGCCCCTAGCTTTCCCATTATTATTCACAGGTCTAGTTGAGGGGGGCAAGTTGGCATACAGAAAACAAATCAGAAGCTGATGTGACCAGAAAGCCCAAGTATGTTTAGGGTTTTGGAAAGTCAAATAGCGTGAGCCCTGAAAATGTCTATTGGATGTTAGCATGGGAGGCTTTTCCTTTTGACCTTAAACAAGAGTAAGTTTCATGGGGCTGGCCCCATGGCTGAGTGGTTTAAGTTCGCTCGCTCCGCTTTGGTGGCCCAGGGTTTCGCCGGTTTGGATCCTGGGCGCGGACATGGTACCGCTCATCAAGCCATGCTGAGGTGGCATCCCACATGCCACGACTAGAAGGACCCACAACTAGAATATACATCTATGTACTGGGGGGCTTCGGGTAGAAGAAGGAAAAATAAAATCTTAAAAAAAAAAAAGTAAGTTTCAAGTGGTGGATGAGAGCAGGACAGGACTGGAAGAGGGAGTAGAGAAGGTGGTAAGTATGAACAGTTTTTGCAAAAGAGATGGTAGAGGGTGAGGTTTTGGACTGTTCTTCAGATGATGGATCTCCTCTGAGCTTTCTTCATGGGGTAGTCTTCATTTAGAAAGAGACGAAAGCAGCCACCATTCCAGGAGCTGTTACTTGATGATGCTCATATATTCCCTCAGTCCCCGTCGTGGTGACTGTCCTTGTGGCATAGAAAGATCTTCCAGGGGGAAGTTTTAGGTGGTTAAGTGATCATAGCCTTCACCACCATGGCCTCCTGAGTTTCAACTCATCTCCCCTGTCTGAACTAACTGCGTTGAGGATCTTTCTGCCACGTCATTTGCACAAACACAGGCACATTAGTGCAAATACAGGACAAACTGTATGGATTTATGAGAACGTATGCTTTGAATTGGTAGCAAAGATGTGTAAGCAGTGGCTCAGGTAGTGGTTCAACCGTTAGGAATTGGGAGCTTCATCCTGAGATTTCTCCCCTTGTTCTGTTGGGAACGATGGACTGGCATAGTTTCCCCTGTGTTCTGTCACTGCTACGCACTGCTAAGGTGTCCCCACAGATCTGTGCAGCAGCAGCTGGAGCTCAAAAGTGAAAATAACCTTACATACTTAATTAGTAGCCCTTTGAAATAGAGCTGAAAGGGTGCTGGTTTTTCTCCTGCTTCCTGGCTGCTCTTGCTGTGTTGTGGTCCATAGTCAGGTTTTAGTTCCTGAAGTTGGAAGGTTACTATGCCCTTTTTTTTTTTTTTTAAAGATTTTATTCTCCCCAAAGCCCCCCCCCCCACTCCCCCTGCCAGCCCCCCCCCCCCCCACATAGCTGTGTATCTTCAGTTGTGGGTCCTTCCAGTTGTGGCATGTGGGATGCCACCTCAGCATGGCTTGATGAGCAGTACCATGTCTGCGCCCAGGATCCGAACTGGTGAAACCCTGGGCCACTGAAGCGGAGTGCGCGAACTTAACCACTTGGCCACTGGGCCGGCCCCTACTATGCTCCTTGATCTTGAGAATCAGCCAACTCTTGTGCGGGTAGTAATTTCCAGGCTGAACTTGCCTCTCACCAGCCAACCAATGCTCTTCCAATGCTGTAGTTACCAGTGAGGAAACCTTTGTAATTGAGTGTTCACTCCCATATTTTGTAACTGATTGCATTTAAAACAATTTCCCTAATATTTTATGGCGAACATACTCAAGCAGTTGAAAGCACTGTACAGTGAATAACCACGTACCCTCAGGTCCATCCTCCAGTTAATAGTTTATCTTTGTTATGTATGTAGCACAGCTGATTGGATTTTGATGTTAAGTTGGAAGAATTACAAGAAAATAATAACCATATAGTTTTTCTCCCCGTAATTTGTAATTCTTTTAAAAAGTGCTGGGAATCGGTTTGAGAAAAATACATATTGATGTTCTAAATGCGAAATCTGGTTATAGTCTGTTCTGCATTCCTAACTGCTAGCATCTAGAGCTTTTTTTTCTTCTTTTGAGGAAGATTAACCCTGAGCTAACATCTGTGCCCATCTTCTTCTACTCTTTATACGCCTGCCGCAGCATGACTTAGGTTGCATAGGTCTGCATCCAGGATCCGAACTGGTGAACCCCGGGCCGCTGAAGCAGAACGTGTGAACTGAACTGCCGCGCCACTGGGCTGGCCCTATCTGGAGCTTTTATTAATGTATTTAAGGTTATACATTGCTTTCCAAAGTTCATTTTGGTCAGTTGGTGAAGTTGATACGTAGTTCAGGTTCATCTAAATACTTCTTGGTTTCCTTTATGATTTCTGTGACCCAAGGGCTGTCTTAAAAACAAGAGTTTTCTTTCCACAGTTGTTTCTTTGTGGTTTTGTGATAGTTTTCTATTTTGATTCCATTGCTTTTGTAAGTGTTCCAGAACTTAGGTGTTTAAGTATGCTTGACCTTGTGTGCATGTGCTTGGTAAGAACATGAATTTTCTTAATTGTTACCTGCAGGGCCCTATTTTACGTTCCATTACACCAAGTTTCTTAAATGTGCTCAAATCTGGCAAACTTAATTTTCAGTCTGCTTAATGATATGATTGTGAATGTATCTTTTAAAAAAAGTTTTTATTTATAAAAACATAAACAACAAAACTTTTAACGTGTAACATATATACAAACTTTTAAAAAGCTTTTTATGGGGCCTGGCCCCGTGGCTGAGTGGTTAAGTTCGTGAGCTCCGCTGCACTGCAGCGGCCCAGGGTTTCGCTGGTTCGGATGCTGGGCGCGGACATGGCACCAGTCATCAGGCCACGTTGAGGTGGCATCCCACGTGCCACAACTGGAAGGACCCACAACTAAAATGTACAACTATGTACTGAGGGGGTTTTGGGAGAAAAAGCAGAAAGAAAAAAAAATAGATTGGCAATAGTTGTTAGCTCAGGTGCCAATCTTTAAAAAGCTTTTATGTATAACTTTCGATATAACTTACGTTTTTACGTAACATAACATGTACCCTGGAGTACAGTTCAGTGGCATTAAGTACATTTACATTGTTGTGTGTCCACCACCACCATCCATCACAGAAAATTTTTATCCTCCCACATCGAAATTCTGTACCCATTAAACAGTAACTCCCCGTTACCTCCCACCCCTGGCATCCTCAGTGTTTCCTTTTTACCTTGTAATACTGTTTCTGATTTGGATGTTTTTGAGGCCATGTTGCATTCAGAATTCCATATTTTATCCTTGTGAAGTCATTGTTCATGATAATGCTCGTATTCCTTTGTACTCTTCCTGAGGGTCATGTTGCTGCACAAGCTTTCTTTTTTTTTGTGAGGAAGATTGGCCCTGAGCTAACATCTGTTGCCAATCCTCCTCTTTTTACTTGAGGAAGATTGTCATGGAGCTGACATCTGTGCCAATCTTCTTCCTCTATGTGGGATGCCACCACAGCATGGCTTGATGAGCCGTGCTGGGTGTGCACCCAGGATCTGAACCTGTGAACCCTGGGCTGCCGTAGTGGAACTGGTGAATTTAACCACTACACCACTCGGCTGGCCCCTACACAAGCTTTCTTATGTTTACTTTGTACGTGTTTCCTGTCCCATGAATTTGAATTTTTCTGTCTCTTAGTAACAGTGTAGCTTTTTTAAAAAGTCAATTTTAATGAAATTAAGGTGCATGATATACACCTTAAACTTAGACAATGTTCTATGTCAAGTTGTATGATAAAGCTGGAAAAGTAAAACATTCAGTTTTAGAATATCTTTGATCTTAATTCATTTACATCGCATTTACAGTTATTGTGTTTACTGAAGTATTTGAGTTAAATGAATGGTTGTAGAATACTTAGAATTGTGCCTGCTGTGTTTTACTGAAATTAAAATGTTTTTACATCTCCTGTTTTATGCTTTTTCATAAAAGGATCCCTGTGCTCCCCTCTCATCTGATAAGGTTATGTTTTGTTTTTTAAATTTTATTTTTTTAAGTTGAGATACAATTGATTTTAGACATTTATACTTTTATATATTGCAGTGTTGATTTGAGACATTTATATGTTGCAGTATGATTGCCACCACGTTAGCTAACACCTCTATCACATCACATAATTATTATTTCTTTTCTGTGGTGAGAACATTTAGATCTAGTCCCTTAGCTCTGAAGTATATAATGCATCATCGTTGACTGTAATCACCATGCTGTGCTTTAAAGATTAATTTTTCCTTTTTCTCCCCAAAGCCCCCCGGTACATTGTTGTGTCTTTTTAGTTGTGGGTCCTTCTAGTTGTGGCATGTGGGATGCTACCTCAGCACGGCTTGATGCATGGTGGTATGTCCACGCCCAGGGTTCCAACCGGCAAAACCCTGGGCCACTGAAGCGGAGAGTGATACTGTGGGAAAATTTTTTAGTATTCACAGCCCTGAAAGTAACCTGCCAGATCATAGCAAATAACACATAAAACCTAAAATAACACTAACATAGAGTAAAAGCAGGAATGACATGGTAAATACACAGACTAAATAAAGTAGAAATAATGTCTGTACTGTGTAGTTTCACTTACCAGAACCAGGAAGACAGCGAGCACACTGGAAGGCTGAGAGGCGGTGGTGATGGTGGTGTGTTAGTTAGTGTGAGTCATTGGAGGCTGGCGTGGTGGGAGACTGGGGTGTGTGTACGATAGAGAGAAAGAGGTTCATCTGTTAACATGATTCGTCATCATCATCTGAATCCATCAGGGCAGTCAGGTCGGTAACGTGTAGACCTTCTGTGTCTGCCCGCCTTGGTTCAGTGGCTGATGTGAAGGCTCGAAATACAATAGTATGCTGAATGCTGTTGTCGCAAAAATGAAAATGCTCTTTGGATTTCTTTCTGTTAATGAAAACATGTACTAACGCAGATCTTTTGTAAAAGCCAGGTGATGTAAAGCACACTTTTGGATAACACATGAAACTTAGAGATAGTTTTTGTTTTAATCATGGGTTGTTGCCAACGTTGGAAAGTAGAAATACAGTACAACTGCATCTTGTTTTGAGAAATGGAATAATTCCTAGTTGTGGCATTATTTAACCATAGCATTTTCAGCCTCAGCAACATGGCCTTAGAAAAGTTAATGATCTCATTTATTCATTTACAATCAGAGTATTTTGAAAATATGCTACTAGGGTTTCTAGGAATGCTCTGGAAAACCTGGCTTCAGTTTTGGGCAAAGTGGCTTGACAGAAGAACTTGCTTTATTGGGTGAAGTTATTTTGTACTGTTGTGGGGAGTAGACCTGCTTTTTGTAAGTTTTTGGTCACTGGTTTGATGAAATGATTTAGCTAGTCAAATTTAAAGAATTCATTAGATCTCACATCTTAAAGAAGCAGCGCATGTGTGTAGTTCCTGTTTGGTTTGTAGGACCCGAGGCTAAGTCCCATTAGAGGGGGTAGAAGAAGGGAGTTTCATTGTCCTGCCCTGTTAAGTGACCTGAATAACCTGCTGCAGGTGAAGCAAATCTCTGCTGCTGGTTTTCCACCGGAGGCGTGATATCTAGGGATACCTTCTAATTAGTATTGATGACAGGGCAATAATATGTTGTTTTGGTAGATGGACAGGAGTTTGAAGCCAGAGGGTAAAGTTACACTAATAGCCCTGTGGTCAAAGACATTTCCTTTTTCTCTCCCAGGGGATGTGTGCGAGGACATTGGCTAGTCCCTAGCAAGAGCTGCAGAACTGTGGAAGGTGTCTTTGTGAGGTTTCCCTGTTGTGTTTGCCAGGGCAGGGACACTGTGTTCATCCTGGTGGCCCCGCAGTCTTGCTCAATGCCTGGCACAGGAATGCACCGAAGGAGGGAGGTAACAGAAGCTCCCTGAGCACAGCCCGTGTCAGGAAAACAAGATCCTCACAAAGGGCCTGTCAGCTGGTGGTCAAGTGGGCACCGAGTCTCTGCCTCAGAGTCACCTGTTACTTTTATTTAGTTTAGGCTATTATTAGGCTATTTCAGAGCTTTTTTCCTATGTCGAGAAGGGTCTTAGGGCATGAGTCTTGGAATCAGTTCTCAGACAAGGCCCCAGCCCGACAGGCAGTGGTTAGTGCTGGGGTGAGGTGACTGCCTCCCTCCCTCTCCTGCTCTGTTCCCACCCCCATGAGGAGCTCAACCTTGGCAGTCTTGTAATTGACCACGGATTTCTATTTGCAGGACTTGTTCCAACAGCCTGTTAAAACATGGTGGATTACTATGAAGTTCTAGGCGTGCAGAGACATGCCTCAGCCGAGGATATTAAAAAGGCGTAAGTAATTGTATTTCTGAAATAATAAATCTGTGCAGTTGAACACTGACAATTGAGTAGTATAACTTTATATATTATTGCCTATTAAAATAGTGTTTAATGTAGTATAACAGTCTTTGAATGCTGCAGTTTAATTTTAGCTTTAAACAGAGCAGGTAACAAATTAGCTTTTGCTTTCTCAGACCTGGGCCCAGCCCATAACTTATCATTTGGGAATGAGAAGGTCACCTGGTTTCCTCTGTTACTTTGCCTTGGGACAATGGATTCCATTTCTGCTGAAGTAGATCAAAAACTTACTGAGGATGTGAGATAATCCCAAAGAACTTTGACGTTGGGCTTTGAAATGGAGTTGACATGGCATTCTTAGAGTATGGTGCCATAACATTCTTGGTATGGTTGCTTGAAAATCCCCATTGTACGGTCGCAGCTTGCACTATTAGAACCCATTCTGGCCCACGTTGAAGTCTGTCCTACTTGCACCTTGTGACCAGGGCCTGACCCATGTGAGGTGTCGGTCTTAGGTCATGGGTGGCTCTCAAGGTGAACTGGATCTACTTGATTCATTTGACATTAACGTATAGCAAAAAATGTCATTAAATAGGTTTGATAGATTTTTAGCATAGTCAGACTAAGTAAACCTGGAACGATTGGAAGTTAGGTTTCAGTTTGTGTTGTAGGAACCAACTTTTTGATTAATGCATAATGAAGCCTATGCTACTAGACTTAGTAGGTCTGCAGATGGAAATTAAGGATTGTTGAACCAAATAATTCATTTAAAAGTGCCAAACAACATAGCAGGTTGACTGCTATGTTGGGCATAACTGAAGCTACTTGCAGAACATCCCTGTGTCAGATCTTGGCCAAGAAACTGAGTAGGAGCAGCCCGTTCAGGTGAGAGCAGGCAGGCCGAGAAAGTGCCTCAGAGGAAGTGCTCAGAGCTGTCACCAGTGGGCTGTGGGATTCCTCACACCCGGTCACAGTTCACAGCCCGTAATTGCTTGGTGCAGTTGGAAACACTGTACTGTTCTTGAACAAACATAATATGTGCACAGTACTTCTATTACCTGATGGAAAAACATGCCTTCGTTACGCTAGACACAATTAGAAAGTAGACTGGCTTTAGTTACTTGTGGGAACATGGTTGAGCACTTATCTCCAGGATGACTTTGAAGTGTGAATTTAGAAAGTGTTATCACCTTATAAAGGAACAAGATTTTCCTACTGAGTGTGTGGTTGAATAAATATTGAGTCAGACCAGATTCAGCCTTTTTTTTTTTTTGAGGAAGATTAGCCCTGAGCTAACATCTGCCTCCAATCCTCCTCTTTTTGCCGAGGAAGACTGGCCCTGACCTAACATCCGTGCCCATCTTCCTCTCCTTTATATGTGGGACACCTACCACAGCCTGGCTTGCCAAGTGGTGCCATGTCCGCACCCGGGATCCGAACTGGTGAACCTCAGGCCGCCAAAGCGGAACGTGCGAACTTAACTGCTGCACCACTGGGCCGGCCCCAGCCCTGTTGGTTTTTAATGAGTAAAATGGCAGCTGTGGGTGGTGCATGTTCCTACAACAGTCCATCTTGTGGACTCCAGGCTTTGTTCATGTGCAACCAGAAAAACTTTTGTTTGAAGACTAACAGTGTGTGGCTGTCACCTCCCTCCCCATTTCTGAGAAACCTACAGTCTTACTGTGTTTGCATCACAGGCCATCTGAGTGATTCCCTTCCCTCCACGTTGCTAATGTACTAGGGTGTAAAGCCAAACTGTAGTCTGAGGGTCAACACTGAAAGACATTCTAGGCTCCTTACACTTAGTGTATTTTACTGTTATATTATGCTTTGAATATAAAAAATTTTAGTAGTCTTTCACAGGCATATACAGTTAACTTTTCCTGGATTCTCACCCGTTTCTTTGTTTTCACATGAGCATCCTACAGTCACGCATCACTTTATGAGGGGTATGTGTTCTGATAAGTGTGTCATTAGGTGATTTTGTCGTTGTGTGAACAGCAAGAGTATACAGAAGGGAAACAAAATTTGCCACCCCGAAATGTGACTCTTTAACATGAGGATTGTTTTGTTTTAGGCTGGTGATTTGTAAGAAACAGACTCAGTTACTTCTTCCTTAGAAGCGTAAAAGAATTCAGATTAAAACACCTGTCTCAGGAAGTGAGCTGTCACCTTAGCATCACTTAAACCAGGTGGTAGACAGAGAGGCGCCTAGAAAAGCCTGTTTGTTGGCTTCTCTCTGTGTTCTTCTGTTTCTGTGTGGCCAAGCAGTTTTCTGAATGTGTGCTCCTTTTCACCTACCTGTGAATTCCTTCCTTCCCTTCGAAGTCCCTGACCCTCCCCACCCAACATCTTCTTTTGTCTTTAGCTGAGGATGGTATTTGAGGTGAAGGCTTTGGCCGTTTTGAGGAGTTACTCGGTTTTCCTGGGTTTCTCCTCTTTATACATGTTATTAAACTTTTGTTTGTTTTTCTCCTGTTAATCTGTCTCATGTCAGTTGAATTCGTAGACCAGCCGGAAGAACCTAGAAAGGCAGAGGAACATTTCTTCCTTTCCTACAGTACTTACACAAACCTACATGGTATAGCCTACTACACACCTAGGCTGGATTGGAACTAATCTTATGGGACCACTGTGGTATATGCCGTCCATTGTTGATCAGAACATCGTCATGTGGCACAAGACTAGTGCAAACCAGTTGTTGTTTCTCGTTAGTCTTTGATGTGGTGTGTCATTTTTTATGGAGGGTTTGTAGCACTACAGGGCTTTTGGTCTGCCACTGCATGTTTAGGTCCACAGCGATATAAGAAGAAAGTACCGTTTCAGCATTATAGAGTTCAGCTTTAATCAGATTTTGATAAATCAAGGTTTTTGATTGAAATGGTGAAATTAAATTGAACCTCAGCAGCCTTACGTGAATAACTTGCCACATGTTAAAAGGACTGTCAAGTTCTTATTCTAGTCTTAGATTTTGAGGGGCACACCCCCTCCCCTTGTACTGTCCTCCTCCTTAAATGTATGCATCTTACGTTTAGCTACTTAGAAGAAAGGATTTTTTGGTATTTAAAAAGCATGTGATTGTTAGGCTAATTGAAACCTTGGTCACAGAATCTTTAACTGAATCTTGAATCTGGAATAGGGGATGCTTTGTGAAAGATGCTGGGATACTTGACTGCTGTGGTCCATGGCCCACCTTCGCCACACTGATGTGTGAAGTAATGGGCAGGTGGGGCCATGTGGACATAAGGATGAGGGCAGTCATGTTGAATCCTTTCTGCACAGTTACCAAGGCGGCCTGCGTATAGTCCGTTCTCAGCCTTATCACAGTGAGTTCACACTGTGCACACTTTGGTCCTTAAACATTGTAACATTTTTCTTTGTCTGGAGGTTGTCTTGTATTCTGCTATCTGGATTTTAGAAATTGCTTCATTCTTGGGGAAAGGGAGATTTACAGTTGAAACTGATACTAATCGCACTAGTTTGCAGCTCTGAAGCCTCTTTCTTGCTTAGTGATGATTCAAAGGCCATTGGATTTTGGGCTTTGGATGTGATCAAGACCATTTTACTCTTTTCAAGATATCGGAAACTGGCACTGAAGTGGCATCCAGATAAAAATCCTGAGAATAAAGAAGAAGCAGAGAGAAAATTTAAACAAGTAGCTGAAGCGTATGAGGTGTTATCAGATGGTGAGTAATGCTCGGTGGGGGTCAGGGCCCTCCCCAGGGCTGGCTGGCAGAGCATGGGTGTGGCTGGCTCAGCTTTGGGGTGCTGGAAACAAAGTTTCTTACTTTCCTTGTGAAGATTGGACTTTCATGTTCCTTCCTGGCAGTTAGCTGTGAGTGCTGTGGAGCACCCCAGTTTCTAGTGACTTCTAGAATGGCTGTTGTGAAACAGTACTGACACCCTCGTCTCAGAACTGACAGGAGAGTCAGATAGGCATCTGTCTGGGTGACCGCATGGTGGTGGTGGCAGCCCCTTTTCTTGGGGTAATGACCTCTCATTCCCATTGCCCTTCTTAAACATACTTACTGATTTTTACTTATGTTTAACACACTTAAACATATGTAGGTATTGATTTTTACTACTTGAAAGGACTTCCTTAGTTTCAGGAAATAAGTAATTGAGCATACAGCTGAGATTTAGACTTAAGAGCTTCTCGGTGTGTTTTCCCACCCCAGGTCTAGAGTATAGGTATTCAGTGTTATTCAAAGTCAGATCCATAGCCTAGTTTCATGAATTATGTGAAAGGTTAGCTGTTAGCCAGATACATACAGTCAGTCGGTTTTTCCTGAAGGTATGGGTCCTGGGATAGGGAGAAGAGTGTGGAGCTGGAAATCTGCTGACACTGTCTTGCCAGGAAGCAGTGCTGGCTGACCTGGTATGAGTCAAGGCAGAGGCATTGAAAAGGCTGGAGACTGATTAACCGACCCCGGGGAGTGTATCCACACACGGCAGGGTCACTAGTGAAAGATGTTTTTGATTTTATCACTGCGTCCTAAACTGACAGGGTTTTGAGCTGGACTGACATCACATACCACGGGACCTCAGTGTCTTGTTTGTGCTGATCCAGCACGCCTAGATTTGTGGATTTCATAGACCAGGAACTTGAGATAGACAAGTCTGGAGCTAAACTCAAACTTCATATTTGACAGAAAGAGAACTTCTAAATTCCCATAAAAATGCTGTTGTCCCTTTTTCTTGAGGGAGCATGTATTTTTCATGTTCCCTTATGCAGCCTCCAGCCTCAGCTGGGCTGTTGAGAGTCACTGTCACAAGTGTGGTTACTGTTCCTATTAAGTCTCTGGTTCCCAAAACCTGCCTATAATTGGTTTGCTTTTACATCTCTTTTCCTCATAACCTCTTGTTATTTTACTGCATGATTTTGTAGAACATGAGATTTTGGGGGAACACACATGATGTTGTATCAAAAGAACCTGTCTGTCTCAGCAGTGCTATATTGTGGTTCTTTTTATTCTAGAATGTAGATCCTAAGATGACAAAGGACAGTAGCACGTCCCCCACGCTGGTGGGACGTTGCCTGACGGGGGGATGAGACTGTAGGGCAGGGCTGGCTCTTCTGGCGTTCAGTGCGTCTGCTTTCCATCCTCGCTGAGGCCCTGTCCTCTGTCTTTGCCATGCATCTCGTCCCCCAGTTGGACTTCACAGCAAGAAGGGACTCTTCCAGGGGTGGGGAAATTTTATAACTTCGTACTGTGGTTTAATGTGGTTTGCCTGGGCTCCAGGCAGTCGAGGGACACATATATTCTAATATTTATAATCATGCCTTAAACTTCATAATACTTAAATTGTTCCGAGTTGCTTTTAAGGAGAGATTTTTCCCTCTTCCTCCTTTTCCTTTAAAGTAAGCGAGGCTTAACTCCTTAAAACTAACTGTGAAAAATTGAAAACTGCTTGGTTTTTTAATTTGCAATTTGGAAATACTTCTCAATTTTGAGGGGAAAAGAATTTGGTCTTTACTGACTTTTCTTTTTAAATTTATAGCTAAAAAACGGGACCTCTATGACAAGTACGGCAAAGAAGGATTAAACGGTGGAGGTGGAGGTATGTAAATGTTTATTTGTCTCCTTGCCTTGTGGTGATGAGCAGAGGACATCTTGAGGTGGTCTTGAGGAGGGTTGAATCTCTCACTTCTCTGGGACAGAGATGTTTTCAGTAGGTAACAGATTCAGCCCAGAAAGTGGGCTGAACTGGGGGGAGGAAGGAGATCAATAGCATTTAAAAAGCCTGTTAGAAATCTTTTGTTAGACTGGAAAGTGTATGTTGGTGTACTTTTTGTAGGTAAGAAATAATTTAGAACCTTACTGTAATATCATGTTGTGAGTTTGTGCCCCCAGATAGGTACCTGATGTTATGTCAAAATATCCTTAGGGTTTAAAAAACGATTTTACTGAAAAACTGAAATAACTGCCTCTGGTGATGAGGCCTAGATAGGTGCACTTTTGATGAAAAGTCCCTGTAGTGGTCTGTCATCCTGCCGGCTTCCATGGTGGGCATTTGGAAACTAATGCTCCAAAGCCCCCGTGGACAGCTCGGATGAGTAAATGTTTATATGCTTGGTTCACATGAAGTTTCATAACAAAGAATAAAAGTGGTGCGTAATATGAATGTGCCTGTTAGAAATTTAGAGACGGTGAGGTAGTGCTAAGGTGCGATGATGTTGTGAAGTTAGGACTGCTGTAATCTGGGCACATTTTTATCAACTCCACGCACAGATGGTTTCAGTCAAGGCAGGGCCAATGTTTTGAATTTTAGGGCCTCAGGTTTACGAAATATTTTCTTTTTTTAGGTCAGGGTTTATGTAATATTCTGTAGACAAATAATTGTTGGCTACTCAACACAAGAGTTCATAAACTAAAAGCTCTGCTGTCTTTGTGTAGGTGGAAGTCACTTTGACAGTCCGTTTGAGTTTGGCTTCACATTCCGTAACCCAGATGACGTCTTCAGGGAATTTTTTGGTGGAAGGGACCCGTTTTCATTCGAATTCTTTGGTAAGTTTGTTGTCTGGACCCTCGTTTACTGGGTGTGTCCCTGACTCGCACAAAGACTGACAGTGCCTCTGCTGTGTAATTACTGGTGTTACCGTTGTATCTTGTCCTTCAACTTTGTGTTTAAGCAGCGTAGGGGTTGTAAAATCCTTTCTCCTCCTTTTTGAAGATTTTTCTGAATTTATACCTTGCACTTTAAAATAATAAAGATTTTAATGGATTCATTCCCTTCACTCGGTGTGGCCCTAATTACCTTCCTTTGCTATCTCAGACAGTGATAGGGACTGGGATGCTCGGGGCTCAGAAATGCTGTTTCCTGTTGAACACCGAATTGTATGTGAATTTGCTGTGTAATTTTCTGATTAAAAACACCAAGCATCATAGTGCATACATACTGTTCGGAAGACATTTGATTTATAAATGTCTTTTTGTCTTTCTAATTGTGGTATATTACGACTACTGAGTTGACAGTTTCTGGGAGGAAAGTTCACGTGTAGAGCACGGCAGCACTAGTATTCTTGTCCCCAGAGTAACCGTGGTGTTCTAGCTGCTGTTTGACCATGAGAGAAGTCCTGATGCCTAATGTTAGGTTTTCTGTGTGTCTTGGGCCCGGGCAGTGTCGGACTGTTGTTAGAGCGTCCTCTCCAGTGCGGGAACTGTCCGGTGTGCTGGGCAACATGGGGGTTGGGCTTCACTGCTGCTGTAGCCCTTTTGTCTTTTGGCTCCTTGAGGGGAAACACATCCTGTGTGGACTCCCCTTCATTGCCTGGAGCCTGTGGAAGAGCCCGAACACCACATGCAGCCCCGTGGGAGGGGAACAAGAAGAGCACTTCTGTCTACAGATAACATGGGGGAAACCAGTGGACCCCTGCCCATCATAGGCATGAGGAAGAAGTCACTACCATGTCTGGTAGGCATTGGGCCTTTTAAACTGAAGGTGCAGCACTTCAGTTTATTTCAGATGGAGGTCCACAGAGATTTTCCTTATTTTTCTTTTTTTTTTTTACTATGGGAGGCCTTTTTAAGAAGGTAGCTTTCTGAGGAAGAGAAGGACAGCTGACGTATGTTAGCTTTTTCATAAGCAAATATAACAGTGAAAGCTAAGCAGGGGAATGTTCAACTTGGGGTGGGGAGGGAAGACTGTACGTGGTCTTTTTTGCTTTAATTACTGCTACTGTGAATGTAAACGTGTGTATTGGGGAAGGCTCCCTATAAATGTGATATGAAATGTAATCATACTTAGCTTTTATTAATTGGCGTTCATTTAGGGAATAAATCATATTGTAAGAAAAACAGGAAGAACTTAATGATGATTTGTGTCTTAAAATTACCTTTGTCTCATTACACCCTGTAGCAAACTCCAGATGTGTGTTTTCGGGGAGCAGGGCAGTGTTGGGTGGAATGTTGTGTTTGGATGGCATGAACCTCCTGGTGGCCAAGTGAGGAGGAAGGTCCGGTTTTCTGCCACCCAGGACTTCGGTTCTAGGGTACACAAGGGGTCGGGGTGGCAGAGAAGGGCAGAGCAGACCCACCTTTCTGAGCCTGAGGCCAAGCATCTTAAACTTGCTTTATGTCTTAGGTGATTTTTTTTTAGAGTAAAAAGGAAGAATCCCTTAGTGATTGAATTGTAGCCAGATTTTGTTTTCCTTGGGGAAAAAAAAATCTGATTGGCCAAGGTTCCTCGTTAAAAATGATTTTTCTTGGGGCCTGCTCAGTGGCGCAGCGGTTAAGTGTGCACATTCCGCTTCAGCGGCCCGGCGTTTGCTGGTTTGGATCCCTGGTATGGACATGGTACCACTTGGCACGCCATGCTGTGGTAGGCATCCCACATATAAAGTAGAGGAAGATGGGCACGGATGTTAGCTCAGGGCCAGTCTTCCTCAGCAAAAAGAGGAGGATTGACAGCAGATGTTAGCTCAGGGCTAATCTTCCTCAAAAAGAAAAAAAAAAAAGATTTTCCTTGAGCAGTTCTTTCTAGAGTAAAGAATGTATAGAGTATAATCAGATGTGAGCTCACAAGTAACATATAGTTTTTACCCATTATAAGCTGTTTAAACCTGCTGACTTTTATGTCTTGTAAATTGTGAGATTTGTGTATAGAAAGAAATCTTTATGGGCATGTGTACTTCACCTGAAACGGTTATAGATTGTGAACATAGGCTCATTTTGGTGGAGGTTTCCTCTGCTGGGCTCAGAGTCCAGCTTGTCAGGTAAGTAGTCTTGCTGTAATTCCTGCTTCCTGGGCCCCCTGTTTTAGACACTGAGATGTCATGTCACACTTTAACTGTAGGCGTGTCCCCTGTGTTTCCCGTGATTAGTGTGGCAGTGATGCTTCTTCCATCCATTCTCGTAGGTGTTGTGGGTGACTTCCATTTTCAGGCTCTCAGGGTTTACACGCAGGAGAAGAAGCTGCTCCACGGCTACTACATGTATGAAGTCACGGTGCAGCCTGCTGGCGGTATGTGGAGTGTAGATGGGCGTGAACGCAGGGCTGGGGGACTGCTGCTTTGGCAGTGATTTAGTTGATGTTTATCAGCATCCAAATCCTGTTTACTCAACCCTGTTAGGTCCATTTATGGTGACACATTTTTTATTCTAATTTTTCACATGATCAGCTGTTTTTTACCTCTCCTGTTCTGGCTTCCAAAAAACTAGTTCAGAATCTGTTAGAAGACGTGCTGAGCTGCACTTTGCATTTATGAGAATATAAAGTCCCGTGTCTGACTTCAGACTCCCCACATGAAAGAGGAGGAACCTAGGGAACCAGTGAGCTGTGGGAAGAGTTGAGGTGTGAAAGCTGTTGGACAGACTGTCAGCAGTTCTGTGCTCGAGGACCAAGCTGTGAGAATTGTCACATTGTGACAGAGAGGACTTGGGCCTGGCGTCTTGCTGATGTTGACTCCTCCTTGCCAGTGGACGGCCTCCCAGGAGAGGTAGTTGAGGCTGGTGCTAAAACCAGCACTGAACACTGGCTCGGAAATGGAGCGGTGCAGGCGAAACTCCTGATGCCAGCTGACTTTGTTTAAATTTCCCCCAAATATGGCATACCCGAAAAGGAGCCCTTGTCAGAACATTAATTGGAAAAATTAACAACGAGGGATTTCATTAATTTGAATTAGGATCATCTGTTCATTTGTTTATTCTTATAGGATACCATTGCTCTGTGAAATGATGTTCTAAGATAGAAAAGTGACGAAGATCAGTCCGTTTTGATCATTAGAGTCATAGCAGGAAATATTCTTTGGAAGAATTGTCTGGGTATGACTTGACATTTTTGCTTACTTGTATTCTCACGTTGGAAAGCCAAAACCAAACTTTAAAACCTGAAATCGTTTCCAGAAAACTTGTTTTTTTAAAGCATATTTTCCCTTCACAATCAATTGTGTAAGCTTAGTGAATGAAAAAATTGAGGTAGCAATAGAGAAGTTTTATGGCATGGAGACCCAGGGAGAGCAGGCTTCTGGAGGGAAGTATAATCCTCTTGAGGAGAGTAGATGGCTAATTGTCTGAGCCCGGGTTAAACGTAATGTAGTGAGTCAGTGATTTTGCTCCCCCAGGGTTCGAGGAGGTGGCGAGTGAGGAGTTGGAGCCTAGTGAAGAGCTAGAC
Organism: Equus przewalskii; assembly: GCF_037783145.1. Taxonomy (NCBI): domain Eukaryota; kingdom Metazoa; phylum Chordata; class Mammalia; order Perissodactyla; family Equidae; genus Equus; species Equus przewalskii. Next base: position 106,923,187 of record NC_091834.1, read on the forward strand.
CAGCCCTGTTTTGAGGAGACGGTGGAAGACACCCAGAGTGAAGAGAACAGTGAGGTTTTGGATGTGATATCCAGCGAGGAGCTTGATGTCTTTAGTGAAGATGAGGCGAGTGAAGGCTGTAGCCGGGGCCGGGGCGAGCTTCTGAGTGAGGAATTGGAGTTTGTCTCCAGTGAGGACGAGGCGAGCCCGGGGGACGCGGAGGAGCTCAGCGAGGAGTGCGAGGAGCTGCTGAGCGAGGACAGCGGCCCAGAGCTTGAGGCGCTGCTTGGGCAACAGTAACTCTGAAGGACCTGCCCCTCTCTTTCTTGTGAGGAGGCTAACTTACTTAAAGTCTATCTGGAATAAAAAATTTCTGCTACTAGTGCCTTGAGACTGTCCTTGGTCAGATTCCTGTAGCCATCTTGGAGATACCTGAAGAAACAAGAAGGGTGGGGGCCCTGGGAGCTGCAGACCAGCTGTCGCACAGGTTCTCTCTCCCTTTGAAGCCAGTGCTTGAGGCCCTGGAAGCGGGATTTGGGCCTGCAGTAGTGTCCTGGGGCTGCTGTAATGAAGTGCCACAGACTGGGTGGCCTAAATTACAGAGGGACCCTCTCCCAGTTCTGAGGCTGCAATTCTGAGGTCAGCATGTGGGCGGGGCTGGTCCCTGGGAGGGAGCATCCTTCCAGCCTCCCAGCTTCTGGTGGCCTCACACGGTCCTGGACGGATAGGTGTCTTCACATCCTGTCCCCTCTGCGCATGCCTGTCTTGGTCAGTTTCCCCTTTTTGTTTTATAGTGACACTCGTGATGCTGGATTAGGGCCCACCCTGATGACCTCATCTTAACTTGATCGTCTACAAAGACCCTGTTCCCAAACCAGGTCACATCGGCTGGCCCTGGGGGTTAGGGATTCAACATCTGTTGAGGGGGGCACAATTTAACCTATAATGTGGTCTTCCTTACAGAGTTGTCTGTACAGTTGAGAAGCAGCAGATTTTGAAAGGGAAAAGAAGGGGAGACCTTTAAAGTTAGACATGCTAAGAGAAATTAGAAGGTTAGAGTATAGATGCAGAAGTGAGAGCGCCCTGGCCGTTCGGAGTAACCGCACGTATGGACCGGAAACCCCACAGCTCGTGCAGTCGGTACAGCGCTGCAGCGGTGCACATCTGTAACAAAGGTGCCTTGATGAATTCAGGAGAAAGCCTCACGTGCTCACCTGCACTTGTGTGATAGGAAAGAAGGCAAGGGATAGGTGGAGAAGGGCATGGCCTAGACTGGTCTCCAGCTAACGTAGCCAAAATTACCAACGTTTTTCATGTAACTTTTAAAAGGACTGCAAAGCCCGTGGTCCGAAACGAGTGAGGGGAGCAGTGCGTGTGGCCACCCCGCTGGCCTCTGCCCGTTTCTGTCACGTTGAGGGGATTTAGTGCTCTGGTGAGATTCTCTTGAAGAACATAACGAAGTGTGGTTCTGTGCACATTTGAGAGCTCTTGCTGTTGGAATGTGGAGCTGGCATTTGAAAATAGTTCATTGCCGCTTAAAATTATGCTCGCAGTGAGGAGGGGTGGATGCTGTGTTAGTGATTTGCAGCTTCTTTTCAGGTGTTTTTCAGGATGTAGTTAGTGATGTCGAGACATTTGTTCCTCTTATCCCCCATGCCACCCTTCCTCCAGATAGAGAAAGGGGTTCTTGAAAAGCTTGTTCTGAGAGTTGTTTTTCTGGGCCATGAGAACAGCAGTTCTGGCCACCCCCACAGCAGGCGCGGAACCTTGTAATGAGATTCTGCAGCTGAGCCCTCTGTGTGCTGTTTGTTCCCCAGCAGGGGAAGCCAGCACCTCACCCTGTGTTGGTTTTCATCACGTGGGTCTTGAGTCTCATGTAGGTTGTGCCCATCATCACTTTCTTGCGGAATTTTGCTCCCTGTGGTCGAGGGAGCCTCTTCCTTACTTGGAAGTTGGACATGTTCTGTGGCCGCGGTTACAGGATGAGGGGAGTTAATGTTGTGGTCGGCTTCCTAACACTGACAAGGTCCGTTTATGGAAGTCGAATGGGCGCAGCACAGTGTGAGGGAGAGGAAAGCAGAAGATGTAAAGGCACGGGGAGAGGAGGACAGTGTCATTTGTGGAGGAGGGAGACAGCACACGGTGCGAGGTAAGATACGGTTGTCCTCATAGGTTCCTTCTGTGAGGGAGTCATTTCCCTGTGAGGAGAGATGCTCATGGGACACCAGGCCTCCGATGGTGTCTGAAAGAGGACGGTTTGGATCCAGTGTGCGTGTTTTGGATCCTTGACTTGGAAAGATTTGTGCAACTCTTAGAAAATACAGTGCTCCACCCAGACCTAAGATGTAACTAGAAGTTTATTTGTGACAAGATGATTGTATGGGAACTTGAGAGGTGTACGTTCATTTGTTGGGCATATGTTTTACTACGTGCCCACTGTTTAGTGCCAGGCAGCATCCCAGGTGCTGATTCAGCAGTGAAGTATGCCCCAAACACCCATTCTCCTGAGGGTTCCAATCTAGTGTGGTGCTATGGCTGTGTTTTTAATTTTACCCCATTTCTGTTTATTTCAGATTCTGTCCAAATATTTTTTCTAACTTCCAAATATGTAAGAAAAAACATTGTAAAAATTTGGGTTGTAGTAAAGGAGTGTTTTAATTTTACTTTGTCGTATTGGGGTTAGCTGGGTGATCTCTTAGAGTCTCTGCCTGCTCCACTTGGCTTTTGAATTTCAAGTGTTTCCCCCTTGTAAAGGTTGCTGTAGAGTTTAGCTTTGAAACTATAGTGGAGTGAATATTTTCCTTTGTTCGAAATGCCCATGATGCTTTTTAGATTTTTTCCTTCTTTTTCTCCCCAAAGCCCCCCAGTACGTAGTTGTATATTTTACTCGTGGGTCCTTCTAGTTGTGGCATGTGGGACGCTGCCTCACCGTGGCCTGATGAGTGGTACCATGTCCACGCCCAGGATCCAAACCATTGAAACCCTGGGCTGCTGAAGCTGAGCGTGAACCCAACCGCTCGGCCATGGGGCCGGCCCCTTTTAGATTGTTTTGTTGTCTTTTTTGTTTCAGTTTATCTGGGGGAACTAATAGTGTGAGGCCATGAGGAAAGGAGCAGCTGGTGCCTTAATTTCATTATGCAGGCCTCCTTGTTTGGGTTTTGTTTTACTGAAATGTTTGCTTCAGGGTGGAGGGTACAAGCTGTCTTAATGGTCGTCCTTAGTTTTCTCCTATGCTTTCATTTGATCTGTGGTTAAAGCATTTGATTTGAATTAGTTTCTCTTCATTGTTATGTTGTTGGTTTTCTCTCAGGTTCTGACCCTTGGTAAAACTTAAGAAAATGCATGGCTTTAAACATCTTTCACGCTTGTTTTTTTTATAAGGCTTTTTATATGAATGTATGCATGTAAACATTGGTTATATGTGTTTTGTGCTCAGTTTTTTCACACCATTCGGTTCCATGTATTTTTTTCGTAAGTTTGATAGTTACTTTGTTGATTGGTATCTTGCTAATATCATGAACCCCTTAATGGACTGGGTTTAGTATTTCTGAGAGAATAGCAGGATCCTACGAGATTTTAAAGATGTGTTTGATACAAGATGCCTAGAACTCTGAAATGATAGACTTAAGGCATAATACAGACACTTGCCTGTTTCACGTAATGTTTGTCTCAGGATAGAGTTGTGTTAAGGCATAAGGACCTGCTTAAAGATAACTTGTAAAATGATCAAGAATATACATTTTTTTTTAATTTTCTAAAATCTGTGTTAGGGGTCTCAAGGGAGACAGAACCAACAGGATCTGTATCTATATATCACTTTCTATGTCTGTATCTGAAGAAATTTCATGTGAGGAATTGGCTCACTTGATTATGGAGACTGACAAGTTCAAAATCTGCAGAGCTGATGTCCCAGTTTGAGTCCAAAGGGCATCAGGCTGGAAGAGCCAGTGTGCCTGTTCAAAAGCCATCAAGCAGGAGAATTCTTTCTTGGGGAGAAGGTCAGCCTTTTGTTCTCTTCAGCCCTTCAGCTGATTGCATGAGGCCCACCCACATTGGGAAGGCCAATCTGCTCTACTCGAGTCTACTGATCTGAATGTTAGTCATATCCAAAAACACCTTCAGAAACACACCTGGAATAATGTTTGACCAATATCTGGGTACCCCATAGTCCCTTCAAGTTGATGCATAAAATTAACCATGACAAGTCCACCCCTGGTCACCTTGGCACCCATACTCATCATCTGCTTAAACCATGCTTAATCTCCAAGTAAAGACAAGAACGAGATCATAATTCTGGCTAACAGGACAAGTACTATCCTGCATACAACCAAAAGTGCACTAAGGGTTTCCCCTAAAAGGAGGTGAGGTCCTTGAGTTTACTGTTCTCCTTGATCTTCCAGGTGGAGATGCTTGATACGCTCTCTGTGTCTTAGGTTGCCTGACAAGGGGATGAGAGGCGAGACAACAAAGACCTTTGCTTAGTGTTTACTAATGTGTGTGTACAGACGTATTCATAGCAAAACGAGGAGGAGCTACCACAGAGGTGGCAGTCCTCCGTTCTGTAACAGGGCACGTGGCCGTCCTTAGCTGGTATTTGTGACTCCCTTCTGCCTCTGCCTGTGCCTTGTTCCCTTTGCCTGCAGCAAGCACCTCCTCCTCTGGCTGGGCTGTACACCTGGTGGGAGTGAAGGTTAAAAGTACTTGGTAGCACATTTGGTTATGTTAACATGAGTTATTAAAATTTATTTCTAAAATATAAATGTAGGATTTATTCTGTTTAACCTCAAAAATAATCCATAGTGCATACTCAGTGTAAGAATTGGGACAGTATGGATGAGGTGAGAGGAGCAAGGGGTCAGCCTTCGACTGGCACTGATTGAAAGCCACTGTTAACATGTTTTAGGTGTTGTGGTGTGTACATGTGTGTTCTCTCCTGCCTTTTTCTAAAGCTTAAATTTTGTGACCACTTGGAAATCTGCACTCAAGCTGCTGGTTATTTACCTCCTCCTCTACTGGAAAACTGGGTTCTTTACAGTTTTCACTATAAATAGGGCTGTGAACTCCCTTAGTGCAGCTAAGTTATTCCATGTTTGAGATGAGCTGACTTCCCTGAAGTAGAGTTGCTGAGTTGAAAGGTTTTTAAAAATTGTATTTAGTTTGGGGGCTGAAGATTTTAAAAGCTCATGATACATACTGCCAAATTGCTTTTTGAAAGGGTGGAAACCAGTAACAGGCAGTAATAAGCAGCTCTTAAGAAAGGTTTGTCTAATCTCACAGAAGCAACTTTTTACCACACTTCATTATAAGGGTGATACTTAAGACTTAAAGAAAAAGAATATTTTTCTTAGTGTCACCATGACTGATGTTAAGGGAGTCTTTTCATTTCGGGGTTACCTTTTCTGACTTTAATCAGTGAATACCAGAATTGTAGAAAGTCATATTTAGGCTACATAATATCAATGGAAAAATAAACAAGATAAAGAGATTTTTAAAAAAGTAACAAGAAAATGTAACTGAAAAGGCACTGGTCTTACTCTCATAACATACTTCTAAACCAACTTTGGAGGTAGTTTCTAAAGAGGGTGCTTTTAGGGGGCTGGCCTCATGGTGTAGTGGTTAAGTTTGGTGGGCTCCGTTTCCATGGCCCGGGTTCGTGGGTTCGGATCCCAGCTGTGGACCTATGCCACCAGGTTGTGGTGGTGTCCCACGTATAAAGTGGAGGAAGATTGGTACAAATGTTAACTCAGTGACCATCCTCCTCAAGCAAAAAAAAGAGGAGGATTGGCAAAAGATGTTAGCTCAGGGCTCATCTTCCTCAGCAAGGGAAAAAAATGTGATTTTATTATTTTGCAAGTCTTAGTTTAGGTTAAGGTGTAAGCGTACTAAAGCCACTTGTTTAATAGTAGCATCACATGGACACTGGTTTAAATTGGATTTGAAAGCCTGTGAACAACGTTTAAAGATTTAGTTAACATATGAACCTAAAGAAAGTATAATTAATCTTTACAGCAGCGATAAAAGGGACATTGCAGAAGGACGCAAACGCTAGGATTCAATGTACATAAAGTTCAGGAGTGCAGAACGACGACGTAGTTTAGGGATTCGTGTCTGGGTGCAAAAGTCTGAAGCTGGGAGTGTGAACTCTCTTGAATGATTATTTCTTAGGGGAGAGTGGGAGAATTACTGCACAGCGAGTTTAAACTGTTTGTAGCATTTCTGTTTCTTAACCTGGGCGGTCATACAAGAGTGTTAATTAGCCACCATTTTGTAGCTCTGATTGATAAAATTCAGCTGGTGTGGCAGGTGGGTAGGCCATGGCAACAAGGTAAAAAGCCACTAAATAAAATGGTTGAATTTTATTTGAATAGAATGAAGTCTCTGGAGAAATTCACAAAATGTTATTAGCTTTACGTAGAGTTTATGATTAACTTCTTTCTCTTATTCATGCTTTTGAATATTATAATAAAGGGTCTGTAAGCATGTTTACAAAGTAGCTTAGAAATGAGTTTCTTAGAATTATTTTTAAAAGGGTTTAAAAGCATTTACTGTGGGAACTAAGTTGCGAAATCAGTAAAATTTGGGGGTTAGCTTCTTGCTAACAATAGCAGTTGTTATCTATTACCCTCTGTGACATGCCCTCCTCGCTTGGGGGCTAGTGGAGCAGGTCTGTGCATTCGGATTGCTCATGTTCCTTCCTACTCCTCTAGCACTTTCTCCTTTCTTATCTTTTAAGAAGCTATCAGTGAGCAGTTTTCCTGAATGTTTCATTTTTCAGGCCCATTTTCCTGCATTTAGCATTAGATAGAGCTCTCTTTAAGAGGCCACGTTTACGCCTTTTCTCTTTCCTTGCTCCTATTAATACTGAGCTTTCCTTAAGGCCCCTGAGTCTTGCCTGGCTAGCCATTCATGACATGAGGGTCCTGTGGGCAACGACGCACTGGTCTTTGCAGACGTCTTTCAGACGACTGCCCTAGTTCACCTTGAGGGGCTACACTTCTCAGGTCACGGTTGGTGATAACCTGAATTGCAGCTGTGAATCTCAGTTTCTGTTTGGTTTCAGTGCTTGTTACATGTTATTTTGTATTTACTCTGTCATTTCTTTTGTTTCACTACTCAGGTGTGTTGACTCACTGTGTTGCGCCGCCTCCCCTGTCTTAAAAACATGCCATACTAGTTCTTTAGTTTTTGTGTCATGGGTTGCTTTTTTCTTTCCCTGCATGCATTTCTGCCTTACCATTCATCAGGCATCCTTGTTTTCATCTCTTGCAGAATTCCCATTCCCACCCCCACCCCCCAAAATATTTAACATTGATTAATTGCATATAGAATCTCGGTAAAATTTTCTGATGGCAATATGATGCCTGTTTGTGTTAGTAATTTTCTATTAAAGTTGTGTTTTACCACTAATATTTATTTTGCCAATTAACATTTATTCAGATTTGATTTTGACTAATCCTTTCTGAACTGTTTTTGAGATGTCGAGCTTACAGAAAAGTAAAAGGAATTCTAAAACCTCTCAGCCCAGAATCACCAGCTGTTAAATTTTACCTCCATTGGTATAACATTCTCTCTCTCTCTGTTGTAAATGAATATTAGAATAATCCATTTTTGTTATTTCTGAATTAAATTGAAGAAGGCAGCCAGACTCCGTGGAATACAGCCACCGAGGGGTGAAAGCATCTTAGCCTTCCAGGTGGTGGCAGCAGGGTAGAGTCTAACCGAACTTCGTTACCAGGCTCATGGAGACAGCTCTCTCCAGGTGGAAGCGCATGGTAATGGTCCTGAGCTTTAGATTTGTATATACAGTGTTTCTGTCAACAGTCTGCTTGCTTATTTCCCTGTGTCTTCTAGCTGTAGTTGAATTAAACAAGTAAGTAAAACTGCTGGTTAGATGCACTCAGTGTGCTCTGTAGTTAAGTTATGGTATTATAACTTCTTGGTAAGAAGTGTTGTTCCTAATGGAATAATATAAGGCAATAACCCATTTCCTTTATTGCAGCTCTCCTGTGAAAAAATAAACATGAATAAAGACTTTACAAAATGCATTTCTTTGTTTTTAGAAGACCCATTTGAAGACTTTTTTGGTAGTCGAAGGGGCCCCCGCGGAAGCAGAAACCGAGGCACAGGGTCGTTTTTCTCTGCCTTCAGTGGATTTCCATCTTTTGGAGGAGGATTTCCTTCTTTTGATACAGGTATTAAATCCTTAGACTTAATCTCTGATGACCTGAACAGAAGTTAGTGCTGATAAACAGAATAGTGTTCTTTTGTTGTTTTTTTGAGGAAAATTGGCCCTGAGCTAACATTGGTTGCCAGTCTTTCTCTTTCTGTTTTGTTTTTTCTCCCCAAAGCCCCAGTATGTAGTTATATATCCTAGCTGTGAGACCTTCTGGTTCTTCTATGTGGGATGCTGCCACAGCATGGCTTGATGAGCGAGCAGTGTGTAGCTCCATACCCAGGATCCAAACCAGCGAACCCTGGGCTGCCAAAGTGGAGTGTGCGGACTCAACCACTATGCCACCGGGCTCGCCCCTAGAATACTCTCAGTTAGGGCAGTTTGAAGTATGTGTACTCCTTTTGGTAGAACAGCTTTGTACATCTGCCAGTATTTTTTATGTGTACAAATTTGTGCTTAGTAACCTACATTTTTTTCTGTTCTCCCCAAGAATATTAGACTCAAAAATCCACTTCTGATCTTATTATTAAAAGCCAACATTTAATGAAATTCCTGGTTAAAGAGTAATGTGCTTTTGGGTAAATGAGAAATAACGCACTTAGACAATCTCACTAAATCATTTTTTTAATCTAACCTCCTTGACAGTTAAAAAAATACACACAAACAGGTAGTATCTTAGGAAAGTCCCAGGTGATGGGACCAGAAGCCAGGGCTTCCACATGGGCCTGTAGTGTGTGTGACCATGGCACGCTGAGTCCACTGGGGAAGTGCGACCTCTTGTGATTGCCCTGCTACGTGGTGGTTATGGTCAACTCGAGCGATGCGCACACGGCATGATGTAATTGTGTGTGGAGAATTAGAATCTTATCTTTTCTGTGAAGCTAGTCTTATCAGTGGAACTATTTTTCTCGTATTTTCTCCTGTTTACTTTAAATGCTCTGCGGTAAGAATTGCAGTGCGTGTTACTGTACAGGCTGTCCTGCTAATACAGCTCAGTCTTCTTCCCTCCAGAAACTGGGCTGGGAACATCTAGGTAAATGGACTGGTCGGACTCTAATATGCAGGGCAGTTTTCAAGGTACTTTGCTCTAGCAAATCCTCTCATTAGATACTGTGTAATACAGTAAAGGTGGGAGGGGGTGGTGAAGGAAAGCTGGTTAAAAATATCAACAAAATAGTACTTCATTTAAGAAACGTGTGGCTGACGTGGGAGGTAGATGTGTGGCTCCTGGCTTGCTCTAGACCTGTGCTGTCCTGTACGGTAGCCACCAGCTCCCTGTAGCTGTTGAGCACTGGGGATGTGGCCAGTCCATGTTGAGATGTGTTTTGAGTATGAGATATACACTGGATTTCAAAGACTGAATATGAAAGAGAATGTAAAGTGTCTCGTTTTTTATATTGGATATTGAGATGATAATATTTTGAATATTTTGGATTAAATAAAATCTTAAAATTAGTTTTACGAATTTCTTTTTACTTATTTTTTGAGGAAGATTAGCCCTGAGCTAACGTCTGCTGCCAATCCTCCTCTTTTTGCTGAGGAAGACTGGCCCTGAGCTAACATCCATGCCCATCTTCCTCTACTTTATATGTGGGATGCCTACCACGGCATAGTTTTTGCCAAGCGGTGCCATGTCTGCACCCGGGATCCACACTGGCGAACCCCACGCTGCTGAGAAGCAGAACTTGTGAACTTAACTGCTGTGCCACTGGGCCAGCCCTTCTTTTTATTTTTAATGGGACCATTAGAAAATGTGAAATGATTTATTGGCTCACATTCTATTTCTTTTGGATGTCCCTGGTCCTAGAAAATTAGAGCTTAGATGATTGAGTCGTATTTAGAGAGAGTATGGGGTATTTGTTTTAATGTGAACGATTTGGAAGTGGGACAAGTAATAAGCTCTTTTAATAAGCCAACCAGTTCTTAATCAAAGTGTGACGTGTGAAAATCGGGAGTTTTTGATTTCCGTAGTGTGATTGCCATGTAATTGAGAACGTTGTCCATAGTTTATAGCAAATTTGTAGTATTCATTCTAAAATTATCCTAGCTTTTTAGAAATTCAGATTTTCACCCCCTGTGGTCACATTGCAAGGAGAAGGTAAGCATTATAGATGGGCTTGACGTTCTTTGGTGGTGAAGTCACCCTCTAAGATTAAGATGCATATTGCCATCCCACTCCCTGTGTGATCCACATTGCCAGGTTGACCATCCATGAATAGGGTGAAATGCCAGTGAGGTCCAGCAAAGCACTGTGTAAAGGAGAGAGGGAGAGGGGGCAAGGGATACGCCTCCAAAGAGGGAGCTGGTTCTTCCTTCTGTTCCTGGAATACGTGTCCACGGATTCAGCGGAGTGCGGGTTTCCCCTTCCCTGCGGTTCTGTGGCAGTACTGCATAGGCATTACTCTCCTGTATTTTTTATTATTTCTGTATGAACTTTCAGTTACTCCTCAGTTACACAGCTTACATCAGATGTCTACTATGAAGTTTTGAAACTCAGTAATTTTTGCATTAAATGAATACTGGACATACTGGTGTCTAATCTTTGTTTCCTGTTTTCCTACAGGATTTACTTCCTTTGGTTCACTGGGTCATGGGGGCCTCACTTCGTTCTCTTCCACGGCGTTTGGTGGTAGTGGGATGGGCAACTTCAAATCTATATCAACTTCTACTAAAACTGTTAATGGCAGAAAAATCACTACAAAGAGGTACAGCAGTCTTCTGTATTTCATATTTGTAATAAGCAAGGTAGTGTTTCCTTGGGGCCACGTTTCCTTTGCACACCCGAGAGTGTGAAGTACAGGCTGTGTGTGAGATTTGGCACCATGAGAAATTTTGCTTCATCTCCAAATTAGAGCTTTTACTTTTAAGCTTTTGCTTAATGTTATATATTAGAAGTGGTATTTATTTAGAGCCATGTTTAATGTGTAATAATATGCGTAAGTTTTGCTGGCACTGTTAGAATGGTGAAATAGAAAGCCATTAGCAATAAAACCTTTCCCATTTTGATTAATAGTGTCTGCACATGCGGTGTTCTGCTTGTAGTATTAGAGATGAAGCTTACGTGTCAGAATAAATCTCTTTAAGGAAAGATTTATCATCAACAGGTTGGCTTTAGCTGTGTTTTTCAGCCTCAAAATTAGTGATTTCATGTATGTCTTTGGCAATTATGTCCTTTAAAATATGCATATACGTTCACATACATATTATGTATAATGAATATGTATTACATATACATCTGTATACATAGGTGAATATGTTTACATATGCATATATTTACTTCAAAAAAAACTTTTCAAATGCATTTTATCCTCCAGAATTGTCGAGAATGGTCAAGAAAGAGTAGAAGTTGAAGAAGATGGCCAGTTAAAGTCTCTAACGATAAATGGTAAGGAGCAGCTGCTGCGCTTGGATAACAAGTAATTCAACGCACGCATGTAACAAACAGAAATGTTAACATAACAAGCACCATTTGAGGATTAACAGGAACATTTTTTTGAAGATTTCAAACGAACTCGACTTTCAGTATAACTGTACCTAATCTAAAGTATTTATACACAGCTCGTCGGAGCCCTGTTTGTCATAGACTTTTGAGTTTATTGTTGGGACCACATAATAGGACCATTTTTTTTTGTCTTTAAAATTGTTGTAAATCTCTGTATGCACTTTGCTTTTTTATTAAACGTAATCCAAGGTGGCCGTGACTCTTTCGTACACTAACACCAGCACGGACCTGCTTTTCCATTGTGTTTGAAACGTGAGCCGAGTAGTGTCAGCCTGCTGTGACGTTAACATTGCCAGAATGAATCTTCCACAAAAATAATTTCGTTTTTTTTCAGTATTTAGTAGTGAAAGATATTAATGCATTAATGGTAATACATTTCTGGTTTAATATAAATTGAGGATGTTTTCTAGTTGTGCATGAATGCTGGCAACTTAGTAAGTTTTGACAATTGTTTAAATATGTAATGTTAAGCTTAGGTTTAAAAAAGTAAAGCTGGTAAACTGGGTCTTTGTCATTTACTTAAAAAAAAAAAAAAAGAAAATAAATGCGAATGTGTTTGGTGCATTCTTTCCGGAGTGGGGCGTGTGGCCTTCTTGTGTCTGTGTATGATTTTGTGCCTGGGCTTCTAGTGTCAACTTCATTACTATTTTGTTCTCTTCATTAAGGTGGATGCTGGACTTAAGTTACATGTATTTGTTTTCTTCCGCGTATTTGGAGAGTATATGAAGATTTTTCTATTCATGTTAAATAATAATTAGCAATTTATTAAACATTTTAATATGGTAATATTTCTACGGGGAGGGAAGAAATAGCTATACAGCTTTTCATTCTTCGAGGTATGTTCTAGTTTTTTAGGTTACGTTTGATGCCAGCTCATTTAAAGACCTTATACATGGTAAGGTCACAGAATGATACAGATGAGGGCCAAAATAAAGGTGTTACTTTTGTTTTTCAATCTGTAAAATCTGTCACGATCACCATTGATAACTAGAATTTCTGCCAGAGGAGTATTAAACTAGACTTGGATTGCATTTAAACTACCCACTTGGTTTTGTTTTGGCAATAAGCGGTATATGAAGACGGCTGGAGGGATGGGAGGTTACTAAGGATTATTCTCTAACAGACACATTTCTTTCAACACGGGCTTAGTGGGAAAGCGTCTGGAAATTGCTTATGGTACCATACAATCTTTAAAGAAGCTCGTGTGTTATTATTGAAAACAAATAAAAGGTAATTTTTACAGTCTCATAGAAGCTATTAAAAAAGCATTGCAAAATTTAATGTGAGTATTCAAGCCAGTTGAAGAAGGCAAGCAATGAAAGAGATGTTTAAATGTGTTGTCTTCGCTCTCAGCACCTTTGGATGAGGGACATATGTAGGCAGGTCACACGTTGGAGAACAATGTTGTAATTGTAAAATCCAGTTTCACAGATAGAATTTTAGTTCCAGAAAGCCTACTTTGGTTTATGTTATTAGGATAGATGGCTTCTCTCTTACTAAGTGAGAAACTCAAGTAAATACCTGGAACAACTTAGAGTTATATATTTTTCATTACAGAGTAGGATGAACCATTTGATATAGCAGGCTTGGTGGTACCTAGGGATACCAGGTAGATGCAGAGAGGTCTTGTCTATTCCATAATTGTTAGGGTTTCCCAGGAAGCATTTCATCATAACCTTGGTTTTACACTTGTGAGCATAACTGGGATGGTCATGTGTAATACAGCTGCAACTGTAAACAGTTTACTCAGATTGGTGTTACAAGTAAAAGGGGTTTGACTCCTAAGGTATCTTCTTTGTGAATCATTTTTGTGGGGAGTATCACAGTCAAACATCCATCATTTGTGTCCGAGAAAATTGTTGTTCTTCTGCACTTCTGCTGATAGGACTGTCACTTTGATTAAGTTAATAATAGTGTTAGAGAAGTTATTTGTTCCTGTCAGATCTGGTTCCTGGGGTTTTGAAAGCAGTGAAGTTCATTCAGTCTGGAGCAGCAAGTCCAGGGTGCTGTGAAAGCAGCTTTGAACAGTCAGGCTGTTTCCAGCATTGGTAGCATCACTCAATCAAAGAATGACTTGGAAGAATAGCATTCAATTTACATTACAGATTGTGGTCATTTGTTAGTCCCTGCAGTTTCTGTGTTAAAAAAAAAAAAAAAAAAATCTGTGGTCTTGAATGCGTTTGAAAACAGGGAAACGAAATGCTCCCTCCAAACTGCGTGTGTCCGGTGTGCACAGTCCATGCGCGGCCTGGGCCCGCCCGCTTTGTCCCATGCCGTGTGTTCTGTTTGGTGTGTGCTTGGTAGCCTTGTTCGGGCGGGGATGTTAGCAGTTGTTAATGAGGGGAGTTCTTCTGTTTTAATTCCCTGAAGCCGAGTATGGAGGGGATAGCAGTCTGCCGTGCGTTTCTCATCTCGGCTCTCCTTTCCTCCCCTGTAGTTTCCCCTCAGGTGGTTTGATTTAGTTCATTGATGGATTATGCCTCACACTCCTCTCATTTACAGGTTCCAAAGGCTCCAGGTTTGATTGGCAAATGTTTCTTTATTCTACACGTGCTGTCAGTGGTCCTGTAGATGGCAGTTCGTCTCCTTCTTTGAAGCTCTTTAAAGGACAGATTCTAGAAGCTTGCACAGTTAGCTTTAGAATTTATAAAGTTACTCATAACCTGTGTGCCTAGTCTGCTAAAGTCATTGCTTCTAGAATGCTAAAGCTTGAGGGACACCATTTGTGGGATGACATCTCTCCAGTCAATATTCGTTTCTGTTTATTAACTACTAAAGCTTTAAAATTCCTGCTCATTTACCTAATAGCTATTATTATCCTCTTCGGGGACTGGTCTTTCTTTTTAAGCTGTCATGACATAATTAAAAATATTTTTATTTTCAGTGACTCCATCAGTAGTAGTTTGTAAGTGGTTGTATTATCTGTGGTGTTAGTTCCCAGTGGTGAGGAAAGGTAGTTATCAGCATGTTCAGGAACAGGATGGAGGTTTGCAAGCCTTAAACTGTTTAGTGAATTTGAACACTTGATATATTGTATGGGTAAGAGGGAGTTGATCTGTATGACCCAATGACTTTTTTTTTAAGTATAGGTACGACATTCTGTTACCCTTTGAGGTATTTTTAAGGTGGTCACTATACTTCTGGATTAGGTAGTTTAATGATGCAGGTTCTCTAAGAAACATTTGCTTAAATTATTAAATTGTTCCTCCATCACCATTTCCTGCATCCTTTAGGTCGAATCTAATGATTCTCCTTTTGTTTTAGATAACTTTTCCAGAGTTGGCCATATGGGTGACTTTTAATTCTTGTTTCAACACCTTTGAATATGCTGTTCTTTGCAATTCTAGTGAGTTGGATTAATTAGATGTAGACCTTGGTACTAAGTATGACCAACAGTTGAAATCTGATAGAGCAAAACTTTTGTTTTGACTAAATTCTGTGTTCATCTTGGCATTTGAAAAGGTCACAGAGGGGCTGGCCCTGTGGCCGAGTGGTTAAGTTGAGTGCTCCGCTTCAGCGGCCCAGGGCTTCACCAGTTCGGATCCTGGGCGTGGACATGGCACTGCTTGTCAGGCCATCCTAAGGCGGCATCCCATATGCCACAACTGGAAGTACCCACAACTAAAAATATGCAACTATGTACCGGGGGGCTTTGGGGAGAAAAAGGAAAAAAATTAAATCTTAAAAAAAAAAGGTCACAGAAGGGAAAGTTACAATAGCTCTTACTATATCAGGAATCTAGAAATCACTGTGACCACTGATTTCCAGAAATTAGAGTTAGCTGGCACTTTTGGAGTCTTGATTGTTAGCGGTGGAATTTGGCATCAAAAGGCCTTTCCTTGCTGTTTGCTTGGGTAAATACTTGCTTCCTTGCCTTTGTGCAGCCTGTCAGTTGATCCTGACACACTTATTCTGAAGGAGTCACTGAGTTTTCCAATGTGGGTGAGTTACGCTCTTGCTGCAGAACCCTGCGTAGACTTTTTATCCCATTCCTCCTCTTGTAGCTTTCAGAAAACAGAAGAATCGTTTTCTAAGGTCCAGTCCCCATAAGAATACAGGCCCTGTGAGGCAGGAATTTCTGTCTGAAGTTTTCTTTCTGTTCCTTCCCCACATATGGCACTTTCAGGATTCTTTTAAGTACGTGTGGAGTAAACCCAGAATGGTGATTGCCATCCCACACTCATTTGTCTGACACCCCTGGAACCCTGACTTGTTAACCTGGGAGTACATTGTCTTCCACTCCTTGTATCCCAAGTATAGACTGAGTCTGGTTTTGGACGGCTTGGGGGTGTGTCTTGGTTTATGACATAGCTTTTCTCTTTGGACCACTGAATAGTGAATGTTTGTGTTAAGTTTCATAATCTCATAAGCACTGCTGTTTATTACATATTGGCCTTTTTTATCCCAGTAGGAATGATTTTTATCTCTTTAAAAAGAGCCCAGTGCCATCATGCCATTGTCCCCACCCCTTCCCTTCTGTTTGGCTGCCAGCTGGTGGCTGTGTCCTGATGCTGAGGGTCATTCAAAGCATCAATAGAAAATAACAAGAACAGTAATGAAAACAAGGGAGAACAGGCCTTTCTTATTCTTAGCTAGTCTGCAGAGGATTTGTTAAGGACCTTGGAGATCAAGATACTATTGCAAAAGTGATACTGGATCCTGTTGGCTCCCACTTTATGAAGAAGATCTTTCTTGGTCACTGCGGGATCACATGGTGCTCAGAGCTGTGAGATGGAGCCTCTGCTCTGCCCCCTAGAGCTCCACTTGGTTGGACAGGAGCGCTTTGCCTACAAAGGGTGTGAGTGCGCTGGCGAGTACTGTAGGTCGTGTGGGTCGTGGAGGGAGGGGAGGCCTATTTAAGATGTTCCTTAAGGTATTGGTCAGATTTCAGTCTTTCCAGAGGCAGTCCAGACCTTCTGGGGGACGTAACAGCAGAAGCCAAAGCACCATCTCTGGCAGTCATCCCTCTACCCCCAAACTCACACAGCGTGGGCGCTGCTGATGTGGATTTCGCAACTGTCTGAGTCGCGTTTCTTAGGCATTTCTCCCAAGTTTTTTCTTTCATAGTTGAGATTTTATTGGTTGTTTTGAGGATCAGTACACAGACATTTCAATTTGTACGTAATTCTTAATGTATACCCTGAAACTGTAAAAGAGTCATAGTTGTGATAGTCTTTTCCAAGTAGTAATTCTAGTGACTCTCAGCTTAAAGTTTGGAGGCAGATTTTCTTTAAGAGGCTGCCAGTGCATATATCTTCAAATGTCGATAAGCTGTTATATCGTGTCCTACTAATACACAATTTCATATCATATATAAACAAAGTTACTAGGAAAACTGGACCACCACATGCAAAGATAACCAGTGATGTCAGAGTGTAAGAAATTCTAACTGGGAGAGCCAGGCACAGAGAGTAGTTTTCTTTAGGAAACAGTTGTAGCAAAAAACAACCTGGGAATAGGAGCAGCTTAGAATATTCAAGGACGTGTTAAATGTGTGACTGCTTTGTATTATAGTATATAAAAACTACACTACCCGTGGCCCCCCCACCCCCCAATCCATGGAATGTTAAGCTCTGATACCCAAGACATTCAAAGCCCACTCTTTTCTGGTTGTACCAACAAATAAACAACCAGCACGTGATTTTACCTCTTCAAAAGCATTTATACCTAAAATGGGATGAGGTGAGAGTCCCTCATCCTAAAAAACGTTTCTAGAGCTGTTAAGAAACTTGCATTTACAAAATGGTTGATAAAAATATTCCTCTGGCTTGTGCAGGAAAGGAGCCGGGGACTGCTGGCATGGCAGGCTGCGTGATCAGCCTTCATCCAGCCCTGGCTCCATCTCCTGCTGGGGGATCTGTAGTTTCCTGGTGAGCCCCTTCTGCCTGCTTGACCCTTGCTCCCTTTCCCTTTTGTTTGCAATGTTGTGACTGAAGATTTGTCTTTTTCCTGCCCCCTTGGTGCGCTGTCCTTTCTCTTTTTTTTTTTTATTGAGTTATTGATAGGTTACAATCTTGTGAAATTTCGGTTGTACATTAATGTTTGTCAGTCATGTTGTAGGTGCACCACTTCACCCTTTGTGCCCACCCCCCACCCCACCTTTCCCCTGGTATCCACTAAACTGTTCTTAGTCCATAATTTTCAATTCCTCATATGAGTGGAGTCATACACAGATTATCTTTCTCTCGCTGGCTTACTTCACTTAGCATAATTCCCTCAAGGTCCATCCATGTTATTGCAAATGGAATGATTTTGTTCTGTTTTGCAGCTGAGTAGTATTCCATTGTATATATGTACCACATCTACTTTATCCATTCATCTGTTGATGGGCACTTAGGTTGCTTCCACGTCTTGGCTATTGTAAACAGTGCTGCAATAAACATTGGGGTGCATAGGACTTTTGGGATTGCTGACTTCAAGCTCTTTGGATAAATACCCAGTAGTGGGCTAGCTGGATCGTATGGTAGTTCTATTTTTAATTTTTTGAGGAATCTCCATACTGTTTTCCATAGTGGCTGCACCAGTTTGCATTCCCACCAGCAGTGTATGAGGGTTCCTTTTTCTCCACAACCTCTCCAACATTTGTTACTATTAGTTTTAGATATTTTTGTCATTCTAACGGGTGTAAGGTGATATCTTAGTGTAGTTTGGATTTGCATTTCCCTGATGATCAGCGATGATGAGCATCTTTTCATGTGCCTATTGGCCATCAGTATATCTTCTTTGGAGAAATGTCTGTTCATGTCTCTAGCCCATTTTTTGATTGGGTTGTTTGATGTTTTGTTGTTGAGTTGCGAGAGTTCTTTATATATTAAGGATATTAAGCCTTTCTCAGATATATGACTTGCAAATATTTTTTCCCAGTTAGTGGGTTGTGTTTTTGTTTCAATCCTGTTTTCATTTGCCTTGAAGAAGCTCTTTAATCTGATGAAGTCCCATTTGTTTATTCTTTCTGTTGTTTCCCTTCTCTGAGAAGGCATGGTGTCTGAAAAGATCCTTTTAATACTGATGTCACAGAGTGTACTGCCTACGTTTTCTTCCAGAAGCCTTATGGTTTCAGGTCTCAGCTTTAGGTCTTTGATCCATTTTGAGTTTATTTTGGTGAATGGTGAAAAAGAATGGTCAATTTTCAATCTTTTACTTGTGGCTTTCCAGTTTTCCCAGCACCATTTGTTGAAAAGACTTTCTTTTCTCCATTGTATGCCTTCAGGCGAGCTGTCCTTTCTCTTGGGCTTGGAGGGTGATGGGGAGCTCGCACCCAAAGCTTGTGTGAAGCTGGGCTGTCTGGCCACTCCGTCTGCTTGTCAAATGAGGAACATTGCTGCCAATCAACCCTGAGCCAAAACAGATACCCTCTTCCCTTAGGCTTTCCAGGCTGCTGTATGTGATGCCAGGGCTCTGAACCTGGAATCTAGAACTGAAAGAGGATGATTGATGTTCTTCATATGGCACTTGAGCCCCCTTGTTCCCTTGTCCGTGGCCCGTGGACTCTTTGGAAGGTCCATGCACAGTTGAGCTGTGATGTGTTAAAGGGCTTTGGGAAAGCATGAAGGGCTGTTCGGGAGAGACTGAGGGAAAGTTCCCATAGAGGCCAGCAGCTTGCTTCAGTCCCCGCCAAGCAGTGACTGGATTTTCAGTTGGTTTCAGAATGGCTGGTGTCCTGAGTCGGTCAGGTAGTACTCAGCTCGGGGGGCTCTCCCCACCCATAGTTTGTGCTCGCTGGTCGTTTGCACCCATTGTGGCCTTGGTGCGAGTGTCTTGCGCAGCCAGGCAAAATGTTGGTATACATTTCTTCGTGTAACTTTTGAGGCATTTGCATAGAGTCTATGTTCTTGTTGGAGTAGTTCCATTAAAGTAGGTCCCTAGAAGGTGAACGATGGGGTTGAGAGACTTGTGTGTTTAAAATTGATAGTCACAAATTACCTTCTACGAGATATGCTCCCATCAACAGTGGATTCCTCACATGCTTGCTAACATTGTGAACAGTTTTTAACACTTACATTCCTTTGGTTAGTTAATTAGGTGGAGCATCTTGTTTGTGTGGGAGCTGGTATGTGCTTGTTTTTCTGGGGAATTTTTGTCAGATTCCATAGGTCCCTGTGACGTGAAGTTTATTAGTCCTTTGCCTGCGCTTTTGAAGTGATTGTCCTGTCAAGTTCTCATTTGTTCATTTGAGTTACTGTGTAGTAGTCTTAATTTCTTATTTGGAAATGTCTATCTTTTTTGTGGTCTTTGGCTTAATATCATACGTCTTCCACAACTGAGTATCTTCTATTTTCTTCATGTCTTTTCGTATATATTTGTCTCTTCTTTAATTTACTTGGAATGTTTCTGTGTGTTGAAAACATCTGACTTCCTCCCAGATTTCTTGCCAGTGTTAATATCTACTAAATTTCTGTTAGTACAGCTATTTTTGGACTCTTGTCTTCTTTTGGTCTTATTTTATGCCACGATCACACGGTATCAGTTGTAGTGGTTACTTGAAAGGGCAGGTCATTTTCCAGCACTTGTTGGGAGTTATACTTTCAAAGGAAAAGCCCCATAAACTCAAGCTCTGCCCAGTCAGTTTAAATTAATAGATTCTGGGGAAACCTTGACATCCAGGAACAGTATGGCACAGTTGCCTTTTAAAAAATCTTGTTTTACATACAGCTGTGAAATTAATAGTGTTTTTCTTTAGACGTGCACATTTCTTAAAAGTGTGGCTAGATGAGGCTGGGAACTTTCTCTGTGTATGGGCACGTATTTTCTTTTCTAACTGGCTGTTATTGTATATCATCAGTAAGAAAATCAGGTTTAGTATTGTCCTGTGTCCAGTCACTTTAGTGTGCTGTTGGCTCACTCGGACCTTTTTTTCCTAAAAGATATCATATATTATATATAGCTGGAAAACCCTACAGATTTTCTCATCCTTTAGCCCTAATTGTTAATCCGAGGCACTTTTTCTCTTGTTCCCACTAGGCTCATTTTAGTACTGTTTTACTTTGTGGGGATTGTGCTTGTAGTTCTTCCTGTTTCTTCCTACTGAGAAAGAAGCCGACAAGGCAGTGCCAGGTTCTCCGGCTTGAACTTTGCCTTGGTCTTCTGACTGTCGGGAGGGTCACGCCTGGATCGTGGTTTGGTGGTCAGCCTGCTCTTGTTTCGTTGGGAAGCGTCCCAGCTTCTCTGTGCCCAAGGTGCGATTCCGCACGCCAGTGAAGCCATCTGGTCTTGGCACGTTTTCTAGTTACTGATATCTTTAACATTTTTTATTATTACTGGTTTATCAGTTTACTAAGTTCTGTTTTCACCGAACGTGTCCATCCTATTGAGACCTTTGATGTTTTGATCAGTCGGTACTTAGATTTCTTTCTCATTATTTACATTTGTTCTTTGAAGCTTTTCAAGTGCTTATCTGTTTTATTAGTCCCTCTTAAAACAATAGCTTTTAATGTTTTCCAAGCCTCCTTATTAATTTTAATCTTTTTCTTCCTATTCTCTTTAATTGTACTTCTGCAGTATATTTATTTGTAGTCTTTTCTACACAAATGAGTTTTCAAATTACTTTTGAGTTCGACTTATAAAACATTCTTCTTCTTTTTTTTTTTTCCTGCTGAGGAAGATTTGCCCTGAGCTAATGTCTGTTGCCTGTCCTCTATTTTGTATGTGAGCTGCTGTCACAGCATGAGCACTGTAGGCCTGTGCCCAGGAGCTGAACCCAGGCTGCTGAAGTGGAACACGCTGAACTTTAATCACTTGGCCGCCGGCACTGGCTCCAATTTTGTTGATTCTAAGTCACTTGTATTTTTTATTTCAATTTTCATTCAATACATGGCCTGTAAAACATGGGTTGTTAGGAATGAAAGGTTCAGAAACAGCAAGTTTTTAGCTAGTCAATTCTGCTAAGTCTTTTTCTATCTTGGGTGAGAATTACTGCCTCTATATATTTATCTTCTAAAAAATGTTTAAAATATTAATCCATCTCCAATTCTTGAGTGAGGTACAGAGTCTTAATTTGTATTCTCCCGTATGGATAGCTATTTTGTCCTTTCCCCACTGTGAAATGTGATTTAATTCTTAGTAATTTACCTGTGTTTGGATTCTTTTTGGAGGCAGCTTATCAGGGTTCTCGTATAGTGAGTAAATTTGTTGAGGACGGATTTTTAAAGAGAGGGAAAGAGCACCTCAGCCCTTAGCAGAGGAAGATGCATTTCATCTTGACCTCTCAGTGCAGTCCCACACACACAGGTGCGGGTGAGCTGTGTCTGCTCCCACTGGTTACATCCCAGGGCTGGGGATGTAGTTTAAAGGCCTAAACTTTAGGAGCAGCTTTTTCTGTTTTTTATTGTCTTTGTACTTGAAAGAAGCCACTCGAGTGTGGGGTACAGAATGTTGCAGTGTCAAGTCAAAAGCTTTAGTGTCCATTCAACGTTTTTGTTACTTGACTTTTAGAACTAACATCTCGTTTTGCTTTAAAATTTCAAAGACAGCTTCCTAGGATTATTACTAGGTGAGTGGTCGTCACTGCCCCTGCCATGGGCACGGGAACCTAACTTTGGGCTCCAGGCGTGCGGTGATGATGTGTTGGAGGAGAGGGCTGACACCTGGGTGGGTTTTGCCGTTTTCTTAGGCGAGGCCCTGACGAAGTGGTGTCTGTCTGTAGTGAGGTTTTTTTTCTCTAAAGATTGGCGCCTGAGCTAACATCTGTTGCCAATCCTTTTGTTGTTGTTGTTCTTCCCTTCTCCCCAGAGCCCCTCAGTACGTAGTTGTATATTCCAGTTGTGAGTGCCTCTGGTTGTGCCATGTGGGTTGCCGCCTCAGCATGGCTTGATGAGCGGTGCCATGTCTGTGCTCAGGATCCAAACCGGCGAAACCCTGGGCCACCAAAGCAGAGCGTGCGAACTTAACCACTCAGCCACGGGGCTGGCCCCTGTGATGTATTATTTTTTTTTTTAAAGATTTTATTTTTTCCTTTTTCTCCCCAAAGCCCCCCGGTACATAGTTGTGTATTCTTCGTTGTGGGTTCCTCTAGTTGTGGCATGTGGGACGCTGCCTCAGTGTGGTCTGACAAGCAGTGCCATGTCCGCGCCCAGGATTCGAACCGACGAAACACTGGGCCGCCTGCAGTGGAGCGCACGAACTTAACCACTCGGCCACGGGGCCAGCCCCTGTGATGTATTATTTTTATTAAAACAACTACAAGAATTCCTTGGCGAGCATATCTTGCCTTAGTCTAAATAGTTTTATAAGAAATATATTTAACAGATGTCAGTATTTCAAAGAACACTGAAGAGCCTTGAGAAGAAACTAGAATCACTCATGAAATTTGTTTCTGGATTGAAGTGTGTACATCTTCAGAAAAATCGCATTTTATGAACATGTAACCCTACAAAACCTAGAACCTTCATTCTGTTTTATGATATGCCTTTTCAGGATTTACTGTGGTTGTTTATTGTGGCAGCCTTTGTCCTTCTTGATCAAAGTCATACTTCAGACGTACTGTTACATGTCTGCAGCGCTAAAGACTAAGCAAGAAAGGGCAGCTCGCCCGCTCAGGGCCAGCAGGTGTCCTATGGATGCTTAGGGCACACAGGATTCCTTTTGTAAAGAGTTCTGCTGCTATGAATCGCACTTGCAGTTTGTGTAGTAGGCGGCTAGAAATAAGGGAGCTAAAATATTTCCTCTCTGCTTCCCACAGTACAGTCCTCGTCTTTCTCACCGCCTTCCTCTAAACAGATGCTGATCCTGTTGTTGAGGCCGTTTTTCAGCTTGGGTCTGGGATGTGTGGCGCAAGAGGAGGAGCAGTGTGAACCGCTGGGCTCTGACTTTGCCTCACTGAGCACGTTCCCACGGCGCGTCGTTCTGCACCCTCTGGTGGCCTCCGGGTTGTGTGCGGGGTGTCACTAGCTCTAATTAGGGCAGCTCACCATGGTAGGGCGTTAGAACAGAACTTGACCCGAGGCGAAGTACGTGAGAGCAGGGTCATGGGCCAGCTAAGGGAAGGGAGAGCCGGCCCCCGCTGAGGGACCTCAGACAAATTCAGGGTCAGGAATTTTCAGACGCAGGATCCACAGATGAGAAAATGGAGGCCTCATGTGCCTCTGCCTTCCTTGATTCCTTCTTACAGTTGTCCTCAAACCCTACCAGATACATCAGGGTGTGGTGGTGATGAGATACCAGCTGCTAGACCTGCGTTCCTGGAGCTAACAGCCCTGTTGGGTAGATTTGTAACACCCCGACTTTCCAGATGAGGCTGTGGGCACAGACAGTGTGGGTGGGATCCAACTCGATCCTCCAGAGCCCGTCCATGCTCTTCGTCCCGGGATGCTGTGCTGCATATATTTTCCCCATGAGGCCTGTGCCTAAAACTAGCCCTTTGCTTCATGAAATAGCCTCTGAGGAGTAACTATAGCTGCCTGTTTATAAGGAAGTTGCTAAGCTGCACTGTCTCGTAACTAACAACATTTGGCCGACCCCACAGATGGACATTTGATGTCTTAACGAATCCCATTAAGTTCCGGCCCCTGCCTTCAAGCTGGAAAGACAGGTGCAGTCAAGCAATCCCCGGCTAAGGGAGAGACGTGGACGCGTGTGGTGGTTACACCGTTGGGGGCGGTGGGGGGTGCAAATGCCTTGGGACAGGGTTAAGGAGTTCTGTCCTCTGTTTTTAATAAAATGGTACTTTTAGTGTTTTTAAGCTGCAGTACTGGTGGGGAAGCCAACCCCACTGGGGCTTCAGGGTGACTTTTGGCCCTTTGTGGACCATGCTCCGTCCTGGCCCTGAGCGGGGATTTTATGCGCCGCATCCTCAGTGCAGAGGGGCTTGGACAGAAGAGCTGCTTCTGTTCTCCTTGACCCTCAACCGTACTCCGTGTTCCTCCTGTGCCCCACACATCTGTTCCCAGCACCCCTGTCTGTCTCCTCCTGGAGCCCAGCCACCATCTTGACTTGGTTTCCCCTTCACATAGTCTGCCGTTATGTTCTTTCACTTTCACCAGTTATCCGAGAGCTAGTCCTCATGTCTCTTAGTAACTAGTCCTTAAAAATTAGTTGTCACGTATGTCGTCCCTGCTCCTGACCTCTGCCTGCTCAGCCCCTCTTCCCCGTCATCACCACGTCATAGCCATGGTCTGGTGGCTAGAGTTCAGTCCCTCTCCTGTCTCACAGCTCTGAGACGTCCCTGGCTTATGAGACAGTTTAGAATTTGTCCTGTTCCTGCCTTTCCCGTCCCCTTACCCCTCCTGCACAGCCCTCTGTGCTGTGTCCAAATCTCTTCCTGGTCTGGGCCGTTGACGTCCTGGGAACTGCACGCTGCCCTTTCTGTCCTCTGCTTGTACTTCTCACCTCTCCACCCTCTGGCTGCTGCTCGTCCGTTCTGTGTACTTGGCAGAGCCTGGGCGCTGCGGCCCGGGCCTCATTGTGTCCCCATTTTCTGTTAGTGAGTGTGCACCATCCAGCTATGTGAGGACGGGAGCAGTACCACATGCTGGTGTCTCAGTGCCTGGCCCATACCAGGCCCTAGATATCTGAAGGGGTCTTCTAATGGGCGAGTGATGCATTTTTGGATGGTTGAGTAATCTCAAGTTGTGTTAGTGCTATTTTGATTTAAGTATGGGATTAACCCCCCTCCA
This sequence comes from Equus przewalskii, assembly GCF_037783145.1. Lineage (NCBI taxonomy): Eukaryota > Metazoa > Chordata > Mammalia > Perissodactyla > Equidae > Equus > Equus przewalskii. Next base: position 106,948,451 of record NC_091834.1, read on the forward strand.
CCTCAAAAAGAAACAAAAAGCCATAACCAAGGCCTCTTGGATTGTACATATTTGGGAAAAGTGATTCTGTTTTTATCTAGGAAAGTTTGTTTTCATTTGCATATTATCAGCCACGCTCTTACACCGTACTTGGACTCTATTTGGGGAAGAACTGAAGTATTTGATGTGACAGTTGTGCATATGTCACAGCTGCTGGAACATTCCTTTCATAGCTTCTTGGTGATTTCAGTGAGCTTTGGCTCAAGGGACTGGCAGATTGTGTTTTTGTTTTTAAATTTTATTTAACTTGGTGTTAGAGGGCAGGATGTTTTCATTTAGTTTTCCAAATGAAAAGGACGCTTAACGGTTGTAACCGGTGTAAGTCTTAGTGAATTTATGTGTTTTAATAGTTCATGCACAGGAAAAGGCTAGCAGAAATTATGCCAAAACATAAAATTTTGTATGGGTTGTAGAATTAGACGTGACTTCTTTTTTTCAACCTGTGTGTTTTGTCTTTATATAGTACAAATTGCTGAACTCAAGTTGTTTAAACAATTAGTGGCAAATTTCCATAGAAGAGGAATGGTTTAGAAATTAATGAAATAGTTTGCTCATGGTCTAGTGGTTAAGATTTGGGGCTCCCACTGCTGCGGCCCCGGTTCACTTGCCTGTCAAGAGAACCACCTACCCATCTGTAGGCTGTCACACTGCAGGTGCTGTGTGTTGCTGTGATGCTGAAAGCTCTGCCACCAGTATTTCAAGTACCAGCAGGGTCACTCATGGTGGACACGTTTCAGCAGAGCTTCCAGACTAGACAGACTAGGAAGGAAGGACCTGGCCACCCACTTCTGAAAAAATTGGCCCTGAAAACCCTATGATTAGGAGCAGAGCATTGTCTGATACAGTGCTGGAAGGTGAGAGGATGGCGCAGAGAGACTGGGCAGGGTTCCACTCTGCTGTGCACGGGGGCGCTAGGAGTCGGAATCAACTCCATGCCACTAACAACAGCAAAATGGAAAGTTTGAAAAATGGTCTAGAAAAAAGCCAAAAATGTGGTTGGCTTTCAGAAAGTGTGATGTTGGGTGTTGGGGGAGGAGACAAGCAGTGGCAGTGATCACTCTTTGGTTTTAATTGTTGAATTTTAGGTTGTAACAAGAGGCACCATGTGGGTTTGTAGGTCGCTCTCTTGATTTCTTCATAGGGACGTTTGTCCGCATTGCATTGATGAGTGAGTTGGTTGGATTCTTCCACAGTGGCCTTGCACAAGACAGCGTGCCATGACTGGAACATTCCCTGAGTTTGCAACAGCAAATACAGAGGGGTGTGTGCTGCCGGAAGAGCATGCCTGGCCCACCCTCTGCCCACAGGAGTGTGGGTGTCTGCAGTGGGGCGTGAGGGGTGACCTTTCCTCCTGTGCTTAGCTGGTGCTAACAAGCAGTGTCACCTCCTTTGACTCGAAGATGCTTCAGAGTGTTTTTGCCAGAACGTTAGAATATGTTAAATTTATAACGTGGGTTTTCAGAGTTCTTGTTCAGTTACAGAAAATCTGCAGTATTGTCTGCCCCTGTCAGAAAAGCCTTTGTAAAGGTCCAACCTCAAGTGTATTGAGTATTAATAAGGCTCTCATATGGTTCAGTTTTCTTTGTGAGGTGAATTTAAAGGGAAAGAAGTGCTGGGAGAGGACTGAGGGCCCCAGTGCCATGAGCCTTCCTGGGCGTGTTCTAGGTGTGTCCGTTGTTGAGAGCCCATTGTGGCGCTCCCTGAAGGGGACCGCTCGGAGCGGACACTCATCTGCGAGGGACCTGTGGAGAGCTCTGGCTCTTCCCGGATATGACGGGTTCTCGTCTTCCTCCGTGTGCCCTCCTGGCGGCCAGGGTGGGCGTGACTTCGTGGTCATTCTGAGCCCCTGGTACTCAGGGCCCACTGTCACCATTGTCCACTGGGGGGTTAGGTTTAATTTGAAAGATGGGTCCTAAAGTTGATAGTAAGGAGGGGTGGCTTCTAATGCACAAACACAGTTCTCACACTCTGGGTCGGCTTGTCAATTTTTAAATTTTTTCTGGAGCCGTTTAAAAGTTCTCTTCACACTCTTTACCACCTTTCTCTTAACGCCCTGTAATAATTGTAGCTGATGTGGCCATGTATCTCGTCGTGGGATCTTTGCTCCAGGGCACTGGAATTTTCCTCGTGCATCAGCTGTGATGAAGACTGGAGAGAAATTGGGGATTTGCGTGTATCACAACCAGCAGTTGGAGGTCACCGGACCCAACACTTTTAAGTACTGTTGAGCTCTGGGTAGATGAGATGCCAGCCGGGGTGTAAAAGACTCTTTCTGGAGATGGTGCAGGCGCTGGCTTCAGTGTGTGTGCTGTGTTCGGTGTTTAGGAAGTCCAGCAAGGTGGATGACTTCTTCCTCGTTGGGAAATTGGGGTAATACTAGTTCTGATTGTGTGGGACTGACTCCACCAACTCTTTCGGAAGCTCCCTGTTTTGTCACCATGAGGTAGAAGCAGTTGGGGTTCCGAAGAGGTGGTTGAAGTTACTCCACGTCCTCTGAAATGTGCGGGAACGATCGGTCCCTTGATGACTTGGCTTCTTCTAACGCCTGTCATGATTCTTTCCCTCACAGCGTCGATTGTACTCGCTAGTTACTTGGATCACCTCTTACTGGACAAGGGATTGATTGTTTTGTTAACAGTACAGGTCACTCTTAAGTTGTGTAAATTGTGTTTTTATGTAATTGATATTCTTTAAGGAACCAAAACTGAGCAAAATTGATCTGTTCATATAGCAATTTATGAAAGTGAATATATTGTCAGTGTTCTGAAATACCACTCTCCTTCCCTTGGCTTTCATAGGCTTTTTTTCTGGTACTTTTTCACGCAGTTCATGCAGAATTGAGCTGGAAATATCTTCCTGAGGAAGCTCCACCCTGGGGCCTGCCTGTCCTTTCTCAGGTTGACTCCCTGGACCCCAACTTGTCTTCACAGGGAACAAGCCAGCGTGCTCGCCCTCCACACAGCTCAGGTAGTGGGCAGCGGTAGCAGGCCAGAGGCAGACACTGCAACAATGAGCCGCGGAGACACTGCGTCCAGCCTGCTGCCTCTGCCCTCCTCCTGGTGGTGTGAGGGAGGGCTGTGCAGTCACAGGGCCCTCAGTGTTTAACAAAGAGCATCTCGACCTTAGCGTTTCTTCTGGTAATGGGACTTGAATTTTTCTAAAGTGCTTTTATGTACATCATCACACTCAAACCTGGTGGTTGGATTTTAACCTCCTTGTAAAGATGAGGAAAGTGAAAGCTCAAAGAAGTGGGAGACTTCCTCCGGGGCACACAGTGTCCCCCGTTTTGTGTAACGTTGGGTGTAGTGTGCACAGTGCAGCAACTGCTGTGTGCAGAGCTGGGTGTGGCGTGGCCTGGGTCAGTGTGAGCCTGCAGTGGTGGAGTGCCACGTGGACTTTCAGTTTCAGAGGAGGACACACTGTTGCCCTTGGCAGTCTACTGTTGCTGGGCAGTGTGTTTTTCTTGGACAATGTTTTTGTTCAGAGAATAGCCGACTCTTCAGACGTCCACTTCCGTCTACCTCCGTCACCGTTGAACTGTTCACACCACGCCTTGCACTGTCATGGGACGGAGGCCTGGAGGCGCATGTGAGGTTGTGCAAGTGCTGAGTGTGACAGGCGAGCACCCGTGCTCAGTGGCGGCCCCACGTGTGGGGACTGCTGGAGACAAGCAGGCTTGCCCTTTGTGTCTTCAGTCCCAGGTGCCTGAAGTGGGCACTGGCTGATCCTGATTTTTAAAAATAAATATTGCAGAGTCAATGGCTGCTTGTTTAGAGTAAGGTGCTTTCTGGCTGAATGCCTTTTTCTGGGGCAGGGTAGGCAGGTTGTTGTCTGGATCCAGAGCAATCATTATCTTTAGGGCAAAAATTTCTTGCCAAGGAGAACCTTTGGTGTTTGTTTACTTCCCATGCAGCGTTCCATCTGCTGGCCGCCAGCATGGAGAAACTTGCCATCCAAGTCAGGAACCAGAGAGTCAGAAGTTTATTTTTGTAATAGGGCTGTTTTGGGGGCAACAGTATCTTCTTACGCCTGTCGGAACTCTTACAGCTTGCTGTCTGAAACTCGGGAGTCAAAGTGGGTCAGATGTGGAGTTCCTCGCTATCTGCGGTCTGAATTCAGGACCCGAAGTACTTAGTGAGGAACGCTTTGCCTCCAAAGCAGAGTATTGCCTCTTCCCTCCCTGCGTGCTCATGCCCCCACACCACTCTGTCCTCCCTGCTGGGCCGTGCAGGCCGGTGTTGCTCTGCAGGGACTTGTGACTGAGCTCAGAGTTGGGCTCGATGGCAGCAGTGAATTGAGCCTGCGCTAAGGGTTTGCAGTTGAGTAGTTTCCGTTCTAAAGTTGAGGGGGCTTTGCTGGATGCCAGGGTAGGAAGAGGGTACAAGAGGAAAAGAACATCGGGGAAGCAAGGGAAGGTTCCAGCTCAGTGGCTCAGTTCCCCAGCCGATCACACCCCCTGCACCTGAGGGCCGGGAGTGAATGATTTGTAGCCTGCTCTGCATTCAGAGTGGCCTGATGGTTATGTGTGAATCTCAAGTGGTCCAGGCTCCTGGGCCTTCATATGGATTTGCATCCTTCTCCAGCATAAGAGGACAGACTCAGTCCTTGGAATCGATGCAGAAACCTGTTGACCACGTGAAGCAGATTCCTCTGGCCTTGGGATCCTGCAGGACTTGGGGCACATGGGAGGCCTTGCGGATAAGGACGAAGTTCAGAAGTACTTGTTAGGGTGCAGGCAGTCCTTGTTCCTGATGCTTGGGACCTTCCCTCTCTACTGTCCAGTCCTGTCTGTCTGCGGCTGCAATGACTTCCTCCCCACCTGCCCTTTTTCTTCTCATCTCTTACTCGAAAGCTGTGGGAGGCAGTGGGCAGCACAGGTCTGGTTCATTCATTCTCAGTCAGTGGTGCAGGTCATTGCTGGAGGCACGGGCACCGGCCTGGTGGTGAGAACTGGAGCCCCTGCCAGTGTCCCCAGGCGGCTGCAGCTGGAGGGACGGCCGATGCCCTTGGTCCTGAGCAGCAGTTACAGTGCTCGAAGTTATTGTAATGGTTATCTCATTAAAACCAGCATTGTACCCCCTTTTCTCAGACAAAGCCAAGCGATGTATATGTCACCAACAGCTAAGTGTCACTTTTAAGGATGGTGGTCTATTTTCTATTAATCTGTCAGTGCCTGGTAGTACATTGTGTATGTGGTGGGCTCAAAGAGAGCTTGAATGTGGAGTGATTCTTTCCAGAAAGTATCTGGCAAAAAGTTTTAGATAGGGAAAGAAATAATTTCATCTTTGTTTCTCTATTTCATCTTTATTTCCTTACCCCCAATCATTTTTCCTGGTACTTGAGACACTGTAAAGTTTTATGGGGAAACTTCTGGGGTCAGTGACCTTTGCAGCTCATAATGTGGCATGGCGGGGCCTGCGGGAGCATAGAGGTCATGGTGTCCTCCTCAAGGGTCAACCACGTGGGTAAGTAAGACAGTGACACCCAGGACAGTTAGGTGGTGCTCAGCTGTGTGTCCTCCCACTGTTTCTGAATGGGCTCACCATGGAGACCTAACCCCAGAGCTGAGCTCTCAACCCTGTCTACATGCTTGGACCACTCAGCAATTCCTCCTGCAGAGAATGTGCCTTAGGACTTGAGGGAAGCAAGTGTCACAGAGAGGCCTGGAGTGGAGACGGTGCTAGGATTTGCCCAGGAGGAAAGGCAGGGAAGGCTGGGTTTCCTGGGAAGAGAGCAGCCCAGGTGAGCATGGGAGGGGTTCCGAGATGCTCGCCAGAGCACACTCCACTGAGCAGATGGGATAGACCGGTGAGAACTGCAGGGCTGCTCAGGAGAGCTGGGTCCTGCTGTGTCCATCTCACTGGGATCCTGGCTTGAAGGCCAGGGCTTTCTCCCCCAGAAGGGAGAGTGCGTGTCCCCCCGGGGTACTGTCAGTTCTAAAATGGCGTGTTCTCTCTAGTCAGTGATTGGATCACCTTCTGAACGCTGAATGTGCGACGGGATCCAAGAGGAATGGGAGACACAACGCCTTCGCCCAAAGTCTGGGGAGATGACGAAATACCTTACACGTGGAGCGTGTCTGTTTTCTCTGTTTGTATATTTGGGGTATTTGCTCTCAGAATATCAAGTTTACCATCTTAGTGACTATTTTATTTTCTAACCAGACAGCAAACACAAAACGTACAAGTGGCTCTGAGTGAAAGCCAGTATGTGTCTGCACGTCGCAGGCCTGAGAAAAGTAGGTGGATTAGTAAAGAGAAAACGGGTGATTGCAGCCATATCCCAAGCCTGGCATTTCTTACCCAGACAGTGGCTTGTCTAGCCCTAGACTGATCAGCAAAGCTCTGAAATAGGAGAACTTTGAAGACTCCTGTCCTACGTTGGCCTTCTAACTTGTAAGCTGGCTCCACTGAAGACCCCTCGTGGAGAAGAGCAGATGACCACTTCCTCTGCACAGTAAAGGACGGAAACAAGCCCCGCAGTTCTCCATTCAGATAGGTTTTACTCCTTGATGTGGGAGGTAAGTCTCATTTGTAGCTGACTGCATATGCAGAACCCCGGACGACACACAGTTGTGAGATTGGGTTTTCTGTAAGTGAGATGTGTGGGAAAATACCACCTCTTTTTTCTGGCATGTGACTGAACGGCTGATGGGAAAGACTGGGCTCTGAGTTTGCCTAGGGTGTGGAACCTCCACTGCTGGTGAGGTAAGTGACACAGCTGAAGACCGCCAGCGCCCAGGACACCGACCGCGCGTCACACACCTCCACGTCTGCCGAGCTCGGCGCTGTCAGGGTCACGGAGCCAAACTCAGATTTAAAGACGCTGGTGTTGAGTGTTCAGTGCAGTGCGTCACTCCCCTGAGACATCAGCAGTTGTTTCTCAAATGTTACACTTGTTCACAAGCTGTGCTGTTTAAAAATCACGTCAAAATTGTTAGGTGTGATCCTGCTAGAGGCAGGGAGTGGAGGACTAGTAGCAAGGAGTCTCAGTACTTCCCACCCGTATTTACACAGGATCCGCTGTCTTCTTCCTTCCAAGGTGGAAAGAAGCTGAGCGTGTGCCTTGGATAATGTTTACTGCTGAGTTTCTGTTGGAGTTTGCGAACCAGAACCGGAGGGTGAGCCCAGGCTGCAGCCAGGGGAGCCTGCGGGTGCTGGGGCCACGGGTTCCCTCCCACCTTCTCTCCCACCACTTCAAATGCAGATTTTGAAGTAAAGTGCCACATAACAGTTTCTTAACAGCAGCTTCCTGGGACCCCCTCCCTGGAAAGGGATCCATGTATTTGGGAATCCAGAAGCTTCCTGCTGGGTCCTTTCCCTAGAGACCCCTCGAGGGGTGGGCCTGCCTGTGAGTGCTCTCCCCGCCCCCCACCCGGGCTCCGCTCCGTGAACCTCGTGCTCACTGCACTTTCCTCCTGCAGGGCAGGGCTGCAGGGACACTCCGTGTGGGTGCAAAGCATGGACACAGTTGGTCCTTGTCGTTTTCCTTCACTCAGCGGTCACAGAACATTAGAGAGGAGGGGGTCTCGGACCCACCAGGCCCCCTTGTTCATCTGACGGGCGAGCAGATGGGTTCTTGAATGAAGCGCTTGCCCAAGACCAAAATGACCACCGGGTCTAGGGCTTCAGTCTCCTCTCAGCTCAGTCGTTAAATTTGATTCTGAGAAGCCTGCTGGGGGTGTGGTGGGTGTCCTCCGGAGGGCTGTTAACAGGAGTTGTGTCAGTAGACATCCCATGCAGGTCTGCCAAGGCCATGTGCACAGACTACTAAGCATTCCTTCCCAGCTCCAAGATCTGCTGCACGCTATTCATCATAGCTTAGTTAAACAGCTCCGGAAATAACATTTGTTTCTTTTTTATCCAAAGGATGGGGGTGTGTGACTGGTGCACTAGATGAGAACTGGGGGCCTGCACTTAGCCGAGTCTTGCTGCAGTGCCGTGGTGTCTTACTTCCAGAAAGCAATCGAGCACCTTTTTTGAGTGCCTGCTGTGCCCAGTGCTGTAGGGGATTCAGAAGTTTTATAAGAGGAACTTGAGACTTAATTTGGAAAACCTCTAATATGCAAACTATACAATGTAGGCTATCTGAAGTCCTAGTGTTTCTCAAGAATGAATTTCTGTGCTTGGTGTGGGTGGGTGAGAATCTCTTAAAAGTGCCCTTCCTAGACCAGCACGCTCATCATGGTCTCCAGTGGCCGGTGCTCCTGTTTGAGGAGGAATGCTCCTAGGAACTCGAGAGCAGGGTTTCATGTGAGGGTTTGGGGGCGGTCCTTGCAGCTCCAGAGTTCTATCGATGAAATACAGGTTCATAATGCTCCCGATTCATTGGAGCCAGGCTCCTGAGGAAAGGCACCGTGTGTCTCTTTTCCTAGCACAATGACTGCCGCTCAGGTACTGAGAAATGGTGTCCGAACAACTACAGTTGTGAAAACCTCTACAGTAGTGTATTCTTAACATGTTTCATTTCAGGAGTATCTCAATGAGTGCATGCTCCTTAAAGGTTGGAGGGAAAGTGGGAATGGGAGGAGAGCCAGCATCTGGGGTAACACTTGGTGCTGTGCTTGATTGAGGAAGAGTGCGCGTGGGTGTCCTGCCTCAGTCTATACTGAAAGAGAGGGCAACCTTTCAGTTCACTTGCTTGGGGCTCAGAACTTTAAGCACTGGATGTCGTAGTGTTTGATGACTCTGTCTTCCAGTGAGCAGTTGACATTTCTACCTTTCCCCCTAAGGAGCAGAGTTTTTACAAGGTACAAGAAAGGTCACCGCTTTTGGTTTCACTGTTCCATCAGATGGATAGTTAAACAGTTTTGTTATTGGACTTCGAGCATACATACCCACGACATGACTGGTAATCACAAGCTCTTCGGAGGATGCGATTTGAAATCATTCAGTTAATATTATCGTTTGTTTTCTTAATTTATTCCTAGCATCCACCTAATGTGAAAAACTTTGTTTTTTAAAAGATCAATAGAAACACAACTTTGAGAGCGATGAGGAGTGTTCTGTCTTAGTGTGTGTCTGACTGACAGGCGGCCAGTGCTCACGGGGCCTCAGCTTAGAGCTGCGCGCTCGTGTCCGAGCAGGCAGACAAGTGGGCACCACTTCCGCTACAACAGGCTCACGTTAACGTTAGATGGAGAGGCAAAGTCTTGCGTGTACAGGTTCTAGAATTAAAGCTGCCCGAGAATGAGATCGATGGCTGGATCTGGAGCCTTTTCCTTCCAGGGAAACACGGCCGGGCTTTTTGACAATGGGTTTGTCGCAGGTAGTCCAGCCCCCACTGCTTCTTTCAGCAGGATGCATTCACTCTTGGAGGAGAGGTGTCGATTGTGCTTTCAGGAATCATTCATGTGCCTTAGGGCGGGGGAGCCGCTGCTTCCATTTGATTCCTATGTAACTTTTTTTCTCTTCTCTCTTGGAAGGTTAAGTTCAGACCTCCATAGTGCAATTGGTGAAATAGAATAATTTCTTCCTTCTCCTATTCCAGGACTATGGTGGCTGTAGAGACGGTGAATACCTAGGAAAGGGTGCTCGCCCGTCAGTGCTGCTGTACGAGCAGTAGAACCCCTCCCGCAGTGCGAGCTCATGCCTCTCTCCAATCTTTTGCTTTCAGGTGTAGCAGACGAGGACGCCTTCGAGGAAGAGTGCAGGCGAAGAGGCCAGAATGCGCTGCCCTCCCAGCCCGCCAGCACCAGCGTCCGCTCGCTGAGGTCGCACAGGCCTGCCTCTCTACCCAAACACACATCTCACTATGTTTTTGAGGACGAGGACGAGCAAGGCAGACATCGGGCCACGAGCAACTGGGATCCCTCCATGTTCTCAGCAGGTGTGCAAAGGGAAACTGATGTGGAGCATCCCCAAGGGGATGCCTCCCTTCCTCCCCAAGGCCAGAGAGGACAGAAATCGCTCCTGTGCTGTTGTGTCCTGACTTGAATGGGGCGGGTGGGAGCAGGGGCTGGCGAGAGGCTAGTCAGAGCCAACGGCGGCTGGAGGAGGTGCCCTGGCTCTCGGCTTACCTCCCACGAGACCCCCACGATTAAAGCAGGGTGCCAGTCTTCAATGCTGGTATGAAGTGTGTTGTCTTGGGCAAAGGATCACAGGTGCCACAGAATTGCTAGGTGCTGCTTTTACCTTAAATGCTCCTTTCTGTAACTTTCACCTTAGTGCTTGAGATCTGGGAATGTAGACCGTAGACTGGACACGTGCCTGGCCACTCCCTAAGCTGGCGGGCACCTTCGTCTGAGCACTGAGACACTTGGCATGTGCTGCCCACCCTTCTGCCTTCATTTGTGTTTGATGAAAAGCAAGGCCCCCGTGGAGTGCAGTCCTGGTGTAAAGTTGGTGGGTGCTGGTCCACACCTCCAGGTGAAGCTGCAACCTTGAATCTCCTCCACTTCTAGATGCACCGGCTGTTCATTTTTCCAGAGCCCAGCTCTGCCCTCTTCCAGCTTCTTGACTTGTCATTTTTTACAGAGCCCAGGATGGGTCTTTGAAGTGAATTCACCATAGAAAGTTGTGGATTATCTCTGAGGGTGTGGCTGTGCATGTGGGTTGCACCCTGACTGAGTTCTAAAGCCCAAAGTAAATTTAATTGGAATTATCATTAGTTTGAAGCATTTGTGCCATCTTGATTCTCACCTCTGGAAGTCACCAGGTTGGCCATAGCACATTATGTGGTGGAGGGAAATACTGATCCTAGGTCCTCTGTGTCAGGGTGACATCTAAGTGTACATCATGAGGTTAATTTTGTGGACTGAGGGCAAAGCAGCGTTATCTAAGCAATAAGTTCCACTCCCAGACCTTTCTATTGGGCAGTTAGTCCCTTAAAGTCCCTTCTGGACCTTCTCAGGTAAAGCAGAGGTGTCTGTTAGGGTTTTGAGGAGGACAGAAGGAAATGTGCGCTCCACCTGAAGGTGAGTGTCCTGGGGCCTCGGGCCATGGCACAGATCCCTCCGGGGTTGTGTGGACCCAGCCATCAGCTCTGCCGTGGAGAGGTGCCAACAAAAGCAGATGGACCATTTGGAGACATTAGCCTTTTCCTGTGTAATTGATTGAAAACAGAGGCAATTGGAAGGGCCAAATGAATTCAGAAGGAGCTCATTCTGCCTTGACTGGGGGTGTGGACATTTTCCCAGGATCTATTGTCAACTCCAGGTACTGAATGGTCTTAGGGCAGGCTGGGAGGACGGTGTGCTGTCAGGGGTCTTGGCAAGGGGCACGGTTGTGAGTTCAGTCTTCCTGAACAAATACTGTTTGAACAGTGAGTTAATGGGCTACGTCCGTTTGGTTGGAAGGACACCATGAACCTACTGACTACGGAATATTGCAGCTCCCAAGAATAAGGTGTGCGGGTATGGACCTGCCTGGCAGTCTTGTTCACATGCATAGCCAGCCTCCTGGAATAGGACGTGGAGCCAGCGCCAGCCGACTGGCCCGAAGGGCATATACTGAGTTCAGATTAGGCCCCTCCTTCCCTGTTGCTGTGGATTCCCAAAGACCATGCCTGTTGAGTGAAAGATAATTTGCCACCACTGGCGAATCTTGGGAAAGTAGGATTTAGTAGAAAAACAGAAATTAACGTGAGACTTTAGGGGAGAAGATTCAATTTCTGTAATCTGGGGGTTCTCCTTTCTACTGGCACAATGTTTTGCATTTTTGCAGAATCCGCTTGCAGCTCTTCACCCACTTTTGCAGAGTCTGGGCACGAGGCAGTAATAAGGATGTGGAACAGGGTCCATCCTGGTGCAGACGCCACCAGGATGCTCCTGCTTTAGCACCGCGAGTCCCACTTCCCATGAAGCCTCGTCTCGGGGAAACTTCCATGGCCCTTGGCAGGCTCCTGTGTGCCCCAGTGTGGTCTGTGTGCCACGCAATACTCTTTCTGCTGCATTGCCACCTCTTGGGTAATTATTTTTAAAAAGAAGCACATAGTAGGGGACTTGGTTACCCAGGAAGTGTTAGGTACCCCCACTCTGCTTTAGCTGTTCAACCAGCCGCTAGGCGAAGATGCCCTGGAGCCCGCTAGTGACAGTGCGGGGTGGAGGCAGCCTGGCAGTTCTGGGAAGCCACTATTTCAGGCTAAAAATGAGCTCTCGCTTGAGAGGCACTCCTCAAACGTGGAATTTTTAGCTGGTATGAGGATTTCCTATCATTGTGGTGTAGCTAATATAATTCAGCGTCAGGATGCAACTGAAGGGACCTGGGGATGTCTGTGGTTCGAAGCAGGCAGTGGTGATTCTCTTTCAGCCCGAACGGTCATTGTTTAGGGAGCTCTGGCAGTGGTGTGGCTGTGGGTGAGTGTGATCTGGATTTGACTTGCTGGCATTTGTGTTTTGTGAACATGCTGTTACGTTAAATCACTAACCTCCTGTGAGACCCACTCCGCTTCATCTGAGAGGATAGGGCCTGCCTCTCGGAGCCAGCGAACCCTGCAGTAAGACGCTGACAAAGGATTAGTGTTTTCATTTGTGAATGGCACACATCCTGTGGGTCTGTCAAGAACATCTAACTGTTAAAAGAGAAAATTAAAATTATTCAACATGAAAATAATTCATGAATGAGAAATAAAATTGATCCTTTAACTTTTTTTGCTTCTATTTGTGTGGTTTGAAGAAAGCCCCTCACCCAGGAATGCTGTAGCTGCTGCCCTGTGCAAAGCGGAGCATGGCGCTCACGGGGCTAATGCGCGTAGTTAACCTGGAGTGGCTTTGACCGCTTTTGAAGTTTGTCTTTTTAAAGAAACTAACTTATGCATCTATACCTGCTTCTCTTATAAAACTTTCAGCAGTTCTTTAGAAGGTGTTTTTTCTCTATGGGACCTATAACAAACCTTGTCGTTGCCGTGGGAACTCTTGGAGTCTGTGAGGGTCAGTCTGAGGTAGGGCTGCCAGGTGTCGGATGTTCCAGACCCGCCGGGAGCGAAGGGAACAGCCGCCTCGGGTGCTGCTCGACTGCATTTCCTCTGTAGGGAGTTTGGGGGACAGGAAGACTTCCTTTTTCTTGGTTGTTTTTTACTTAAACATTGACCAATTTAATAAAATACCAAAGCAATTGTGGTTTGCGGTGGAGCCGTGTGCTCTCCACTTCCCCACGGACCTGACCTCGTCCTTTCATCCTGCGACGTGGGGACCTGCCTGCCTCGGAAATCTCAGGGCTCTTTGGAATCGTGACCTCTGAGAGTAGATTCCTCAACACTAGAAAGGAGGTCTTTTTTTCTAATAAACACCTGTATTCTCTGTTCTGGGTCAGGGCCTTGGTTAACGTTGGTTTTGGTGAAGGTGGGGATGTGAAAAGCTGCCCTGTTGGGTGGCGGGGCAGGTAGACTTCGGGTTTCCCTTCGAGGCTTGTCGACACAAGTGGCTAGAACCGGGTGGGCTTAGGGTGGGCCTAGGTGGGTACCTGGGCTGTGGACACGGCCGCACTCTTGCAGACCCACAGCTTGGTGCGTTAGTCACGGCAGAGCTGTGCTCTGTGTCCCCTCGTGCCCAGACCCATGGGCATGTTTCACTCCATTCCCCTCCATCTGAGGCCTTTGCTGCAGACGCAGTGTGTGTAGGGCCTGTTTGAATAGGTGGGGACAGAGATTCTTCATTCAACGTCTGTTTCCTGACATGGTTTTGGAGAGGATTTCCTACCAGACAGACTGGGCTCCTAGGGTGAGTTAGACTTCCTGTTCTGGGTTCAGCTGCGAGCACTTGCCCCTGCAGTGGTGGGAGGACCGGGCCCTCGGGGTTGCTTCCTGAACCGCACTGTCTCAGAGAGAGAGGGTGGCCCAGGGTGACTCCAGCTCCGCCTGCCTGGGCTCCAGTGGGCGGCGCGGGCCTGTCGGGCGTGTGCATCTTCACCCCTCGGGCCCTGGACTGTGGCTGGGGGCCGCTTGGGATTGCCAGGCGGGCGCCTGCCGGGTGGAACGTTTCTGGCCGGTGGACGGAATGTGTAGCAGCTCCATGGACGGGAGTCTTGTCGTTTGTGCCGGAATTCCTTTGGTTTGTCTGAGGTTATCTTTCTGTGGTCGTCTTAACATTAAAACTGCCTTGTAGCAGAAGTGGCATTTTAGTGAGAAATTTGAGTGAGGAATTGATTCCCCAGGCCCCATGCTGTGACAGTAGGTGGTCTCCGGGAAGGAGCCGGGGTCGCAGTGGATCACGGGGACACGGGCTGGAACCTGGAGGCCCTGGAGGACAGCTCAGCCCAGCTCCACCTGCTGTGTGCTCTGGGGCTTCGCAGTCCCTTCTGGGTCAGGTGTGAGGATTTCATGACTGGAGGAAGCGGTGTGGGGCCCAGGTCAGGCCCGGGCTGTGAGCTCTCCATCTTGTCGAGGGAGGCAGGAGAGGGTCACCGGGTCTGCCAGCATCTGCGCCCCAGGAGCCTGTCTGCCGCCCTTGGCTCAGCCCTTGTACTGCCTGCCTACCCCACAGTGGTTCTTCCGGGTGCTTTGGCTCCCTCTCCCGCCCTTGGGTGCTCATACTCGAATTTGAAAGTGACAGTTGCATAAAGGGACGCGTGGATCAGAATCTGGACAGCGCGGAGCCGAGAGAAGGACTGGACTTCTCACCTTGCTCGCTGGGCTTCTGGGGCTGCAGGACCATCAGGGATGGGAGAGATTCCTTGTCACTGGGCGGTTAGCAGTTTTTCTTTCTCTTATTTTCGGCTCCTTTTACATGTCCTTGAGTCTGGGGGGAGGAAAAGAGGCTGTGCTCGTCTACCTGCATGGGGGACCTTTAGGAAGTTACGCCTTCAGGGAGTCAGAAGCCAGGAGGCCACTCAACCCCGCAGTCAGTCGAGTTGCCCAAGTAAGCACAGCTGAGGTCTCTGAACCCCGTCCACGGTCCGTGTTCATGGGGTGGCCATGTCCTCCTTGAAAAGGCCTTTGCCTGCACCCCTCACAGCCGCCCTGGGGACTGATCACAGGAGCAATCGCTGTGGAGGTTTTCTCCATGGAAGACCCATCTGGGACTGCATGTGGCCCTCCTGATGTCACCCTCTGTTAGTACCTACAACCTGTGATCAGGGTGTAGGGCACACTGCCAGCTTCCGAAACCTGCTCCGTCCCATTTTGATGCCTTGGGGGATGTTCTCTCTTCCTCTGTTGCACCCTAGCATCACTGCTGTTTGGGTCCCAGGCCCCCTGGAGTCACCTCTGGGCTGGGACTGTGAATGAGGCCTTCTGCCCGCCCCGCCCTGCCGTGCATCATGCCGTGTGCACCTGTGTCACTTAGCCATTTGTCTTCTTCCTCCCCATTCAAAACATCAAGGTGACTTTCCTCAACATGTGGCCCTGGTGGCTTAGTGTTTGGCAGGTGGCAGCCCCTGTTCTCTGCATTGGGCAGCCAGGCCCTTGGGCCGCACGGTACCCTGGGAAAGGGGCGGCCTCTGACGCACTTGCACAGCAGCCAAAGTTGAGTGGTCGGTGAGGGATGGCAAGTGTGGGGCCCTCTGCCTCCCTGAGATGGGAATGAAGAGGCCCTGGAAGCCTGTTCGGTAGAGGCCCTTGGGCTTTGCATCCCTGCTAGCCGCGGCGGCAGTGAGCACCTTGGAAGGCAGGCTTCCCTCTGGTGATGGGTAGATGGCGGTTGTCAGCCAGGCACCGGCCCGGGTCCAGATCCCGTCATGAGCGGCTGTGGGCACCCATCTCACGGACACAAGGGCCCCAGTCCACCTGTGGTTGTGATGCTGCCAGAAGGGACGTCCCAGAGTGGGTGGATGAGCATCGTGCCTACCCCTGGCGCCTGTTAACAGACTGTGCCGAGTTCTGTCTAGATTGGTTGTGCTCTGAAGTGTCACCTTAGACTGTAAATCTCAAGAATGCTTTTAGATGGTCTGGCTTAGGGGCCCACCTGTACTAAGTCACAGACCCACAGTGACGTGGTCTGCTTCCATTCCTCTGTTCTGTTCCGGTCAAGCCATTTAAATTGATCTTTTGATACCTAAATTCAACTTCTGGTCTGGTTCCTACCCAGCTGTGTGCTCGTCCACCCACATCTGAAGGACTGATTGAGCACACGGTCCTAAGCCATTTCTGCAGAACTGAAGCTGGAGTTCTTATTTTGGGCTCTGTGGACAGATTCTCCAGAGGGTGAGCAGGGCCCGTCCGTCTGTCATTCTCCTTTGGCTCAGTCAGGCAGTTGTTGGCTTTGAGCACACGACACAGGGAAAGTGGACAAGTCCTGTCCTCATGTCGGAAATGGGCACCTTTCCCACGCTGAGCACCCAGAACCTGGGAGAATGAGCCACATCCACAGCAGTCTTCTCCCTGCAGAGCGGACTCTGCTCGGGCCAGAGCTGGAGGAGGCCTGTCACCTAAGCCGGAGCCAGCTCTGCTCAGGTCGGGGACAGGGTTGTCAGTCTCCAGGTGGGACCCCGGGCCAGGTCCTCAGACAGACGTGAGGACTCAGCAGAGGGGTTAAGTAAACCTGGCTGCTGGGCGGGTGGAGGAGGGGCCTGGCCGAGAATGCCAGCCTCTGCGTGGCTGTGACACTCTGGATAACGTTACAGGTTTCCAGTGCGTGGTTCAGAAAGTCAGTCCATGTGCTTCTTGAGCTGTAGGTGCCGCCCAGGTGGAAGTGAGGATACATGACTGTATTGTGGTGTTTTGTTTTTTAACGTGGGGGAGTGTTAAGAAATGTGTTTGCCTCTTACTGGGGGAGCAGCTGCTGTTCTGCACAGTGTTTCACAAGCCGTGTTTTCTTAGGATTCAAAGAAGGTGGCAAGAGGAAGAAGCAGAAGCAGAGAGAGGAGTCGAAGAAGAAGAAGTCAACCAAAGGGCACCCCTAGACTGGACTTGGCGGATGCGCTGGCTCCGCCCGAGCCTCGGCGCCCAGGCTGCTCTGTGGTTGTGCGCACGCGTTAGGTAGCGGCATCTGCTTCACCTCTGTCCCAAGACCACACCTCCTCAGCATCGGGGACGCTGATCACGGATCAGCCAGATTAGGGACGGTGGGAGACGGGAGAGATGGTCCTGGGTGGCGATGGCAGAAATGCAGAACCCGCTAGACCGTCTCTGCTTCTCCCCAGCACTAAATCTGACAGTGTTTCCTCTAGCGTGGTCAGCAGTCAGCTCCTTCTTTCAGCTGTCCAGCGCCATGCAGCCTGCTGCCACAGCCATGGCTGCAGAGGGCTGGTGAGGTGCAGACCGGTACCTGAGTGCGCATCCCCCGAACGGCTTTCCTTCCTCGCAGCAGCACAGTGTTTGAAACTAGACTGTAGTCGAGTATAAGGTGACTTAAAGGTGACGTCAATCCCATGCTGAATCATGACCCTCAAGGGGACTTTCTCTCAGTCCAGGGAGCCAGACCTTCAAAGCAGCTCCTTAGAGTGACCTGGCCGCTCGCTTAACCTGCCAGCCCACTGGTGAGTCATTTCAGATGTAAAGTCCTTCCATATATTTACGGTTTTAATTTTAATCCTCTCCAAGTAGTCCAAATTCTACTTCAAATATTTAATTTTTGCTGAATTCCATCTTTTTTCCTGGAATCCACAATTGTTCTTTTTAGCATGAACACAGGATTCTACAAAATTTTGTTCAGTAGTACCATCTCTGGCTCTTAGTTTAAGGTCATGCTGGGGAAAAACACATGACTTATTTACACACACACACACACTCTCGGATATTGAGCAAGTACACTAAGTATTTTAGTTTGTAAACGTTGGCACCTTTGAAACATCGCTTTATTCCAGCAAGCCCCTCCGCAGTGTCCTGTGATTGCTTCTTTGCGTGGCAGCTTGCTTCCTGCCCTTGGTTTTCTCAGCACCGACGAGCTCTGGTGCCGCCTGGCTGCGCCCTGCATGCCGCAGCACCTGCCCCCTCTAACAGAAGTGCTGCTGCTCGCGCGGCCTGTCCCTCTGCTCTCTGGGAAGGGAGGGTACTGTGGAAAGCTTGGATGTGATTTGAAAATGCCAGCAACTTTAATCTAGCAGAGGCAAAACCTGGGAAATTTTGGGCCCAATCCTAGTGGCAGTGCCGTGGGCTTGGAAGGCAGAAGTGAGTGTAATCTTTGTGGTTTCAAGATGATGGTTACAGAGAAGTTTGCTTTGTTTGTTTATTTGGTTTTGGTGGGGAGGTGGTATGGACTGTTGGGTGAAGAGTGGACTGCTATTTAATGCTTGTTGTGGAAAATGTAACCATCAAAGCGTAACAGTGTTTTAAGTGCTCCCGACGTAAATAAAATGTAAGTGTAATTTTCTGCTGCTCACTTGCCATCATTTATACATATCAGTCAGTCGCACTGTTATTAGTAATTAAAATAAAAGCATTTCTTCTCCATTTCAATTATGAAAGATAGTGATATTTTGAGAGCAAAAGCTGGATTCTGGACTGCGTTACTGTAAGGTGAACATGTTGTTTTAAAGATAACATTCCCACTGTGAATTCACATTGTGTGAAACCAACAGCTCGTGCTGACACTAATGGAAGCACTGGAGAGGACGGGAGGGACATTCCTATCAGACTGTCCTGGCCGCAGACAGTGAGCACGACAAGACCACCCCACGTTTGCAGCCCTGTCATGGAGTCATGGCCCTCCTGCGATACAGGAGAGGGCTTGATGAGATCCCCGCTCCTTGTGAGGCCCTCCACAGACAGCGCTGCAGGGCGTGGGGCTCCTCTCAGCTGCTCACGTGCCAGAATCTGACTGCTCCTGGGACCTGGGGAGGGAGGCAAGCATTTCTGCGGGCGCGAAGAAAGTTTCTAGCACTTGGCCCCCGCTGTCCTTCGAGGCCCGAGACACAGGAACTGTGTCTGTGGGGTGGTGCCAGGGCCATGAATGTCTTCAGGCTGCACACGGAACCAGCTTTCATCAAGCAGCCAGGCCCCTCGGCTTCACGTGACCCTGCCATGCGCGCCCACTCACGTCCAAAGGCAGCTCCCGACCTGCTCCTCAGAGAGTGGGAGATTCCCCAGCCCCAGAGGCCGGGGCCACGAGGTAGGTACCTGCTTCACAGGTGAGAAGACGGGCGTGCAGCTGCCCTGCAGAGGTGCCGAGCCAGACCTGTGTCTGCTGGCTGCCCATCCCTTGGGCCCCCCGCTTGGATGGCCCTGAGGGCGTGTTTGCTGCATACAGGTGGGCGAGGCTGCTCATCATTACTGCCTCCTACTTGGGGGAGTCTTCAGAAGACAGGGTGCTGCTCTGGGGGCGCTGGGTGTTGGGGAGGGTGGGGTCCCAGCACCTGTGTGCACACAGGTAGCTCTCACTTTGCTGTGGCTCACCAGTGGCAGCTGTTGAAATGATCGTGGGGGGAGGAGGGCCCTGTGCATGGCCTCGTGATCTTCCAGGTGGTGGTTCTTGGGTGCTGGGTGCACATCCAAGGGTGGCGAAGGGTAAAGAAGGGTGGGGGGTGGGGTGGGGTCCCAGCCTCCAACTGCAGCTTCTTCACCCCAAGGGCCCCTCTGGGGACAGCTTGTGGGACTGGGCACGGAGGGTGATCCTGGTCCTTCACACCACCCGGGGTTCTCTGTTACCCTCTTTCCCCTGTGTCAGGAGGATTAAGGGCTGCAAAACTCACTGTAGACAAATACTTTTAAACATTTACTTTGAAATGCCTCCACTTTCACAGGAAGTTGCACAAATAGTACTAAGAGGTCCGGCATGCCCTCACCTGGGGTCCCCAGTGTAAGTGGAGCGTCAAAACCAGGAAAACGACACGGTTCGATCCACGGGGAAACACCCTCAGAGGATTGTTCAGAGGCTCAAAAAAATGGGACCATAACATTAATAATCATACCAAATTTTGTCTTGCTTTTGCCAAAATGAGGTTTTATTTGGAATCTGAAAGTAAGGAGTCCTAAGAGTGATCACGTTTGGAATGCACATTCATGTTTCCATCCCTTGCTGGTGGTCCTGGTCACCCAGGTTGCCTCTGGGGTGTTTCTGCACCGAGTTGCAAGCACAGAGACCTCCC
The DNA here is from genome assembly GCF_037783145.1 of Equus przewalskii. Lineage (NCBI taxonomy): Eukaryota > Metazoa > Chordata > Mammalia > Perissodactyla > Equidae > Equus > Equus przewalskii. The sequence continues at coordinate 106,968,388 of NC_091834.1, forward strand.
GGGGCCTCCCGTCAGGGTGCCAGGCCCTCTCTCGGTCTTCCTCACCATCTGATGCTGCCACACACAGTGCCACCCAGGGACTGTCCTCTTGTGGGTTGTCCGGCCCACAGTTGACCACTGGTCTCTGGGAGCATGGCCCACTTGGGGTGGCCCCTGCTGGTGCTCAGGTCGAGTCAGCACAGGTGTCATCCTGTGAGCCTGAGGGGCACAATGTGACGGCGTGGCCTGTGGACCTGGAGTGGACAAGAAGCCACCTGGGCTGGTTACTGCAAGCCACAAAGCAGAAGGCCCGAGGCGCCACTTGGGCAGGCTGGTGCCTCCCTCAGTGGCCAGGCCCAGAGGACGTCCTGGGGCTGTGGCAGCCACGCCCACTGCCCCTTCCCCTTGACCTTTAGTGCCACCTCGATCTCCATGGGGAGCACTTTGCCGTCATGGCGCCCATAGCACCGAGCAAAGGCATTAACGGCTGGGTGAGGGAACACGGCCTGGGCAGTGCCTACCAGGTGCGAGCCCCCTCCTGACCCCGTCACCCTGTCAATCACTGAAGGTGAAATGAAATCAACATGTCCTGCCATCTCTGTGGATGGAAGAACAGAGGGCAGCCCCAGCTGAGCTGACCGAGACACAGCCACACGCTGCCAGGGGGAGACTGGCAGGAGCTCAGGACCCGGTCAACCCAAGGAGGCAGCCAGTGCTGGGAAGGGCCAGGTGTGAGCAGCTGTTGGACGGTCATAGGGTTTCCAGGCCAAGGCAGGCAAGGCCAAGAGCCAGTGGGCCGAGAGAAAATGCCCGTAGGTGGGTGGAGGGGCCCTCCCTGAGGGAAAGAAGTCACAGAGGGTCCTTTGCCCAGGGAGGAGGCAGGGTGGGGCCCTGCTGTGGTTGGGGGTGGGGGTCACCTGTGAGGGGTGGGCCCTGTGGGTGGACAGCCCGTCCCCTCACTTGTGGAGCTGAGACAAGATTGGGTTCCTGGAGAATTCCGTGGTTTCTTCTCACCATGAACTGAGGAGGGGTCTGGCTGCCTTCTGGGTGGGTCTGCCCCTCCCTTGCCCCATCGCACCTGCTCCAGGCTGACCTCTCACCGCCCTCCCTCGGCCTGAGGGCCTCTTCATTGGGTGCGCTGGCAGCCCTGCCTCCTCGTTGAGAAGCCCGTGTGGACCCGTGTTTCCCCAGGGCCTACCCTAGCTGGGCCTCTGCAGAGGGGACCTGACAGGCAGTCTGCTGGGATTGCAGGTTGCCCAGGCGAGGCGGCCAGGCGCCCTGGCCATGTTCTCACCCCAGCTGACTCCTGGGAGGTCCCTGCCCTTTGGAGACTGGCCAAGCGAGTCAGCCCAGGCCAGGAGTAGAAGGGCCCGTCTCCGGCCTAGAGGTTCAGGCTGCCTCTCCCACCCCACAGGGCCGGGTGAGAGAGCTTTGCCTCCCACTGTAGGGAGCCGGGTTCCCTTCAGGCTCTTCCCACCAACTCCCGGGAGTCACTCCTTGTCGGTTAAGGCCAGGAGCATCGCTGGAAATGCAAGTGCCCAGGCTGGCACTCGCGTCTTGTGTCTCCCTTCGCTCGCCTGTTGGGCTAGAAGTGGCCTCCCTCCACCGGGTCAGCGGGGATGGAGCCAGAGCCTGCCTGCAGCCGTTGGGCCTCTACTGCAGGGAGCACGGTGCCTGGCGTGCCCCCACCCCCACCCCCATACTGTTCCACAGGACGGTCGACATCCAGCCCAGCGCTTTGCGCAGAGCCTGCTAAATACATATGTTTTGAGGAAAGGAATGGGTGATTGGCTCCCAGCCTGTGGAGGAAGGACCCATCACCACCTATTCCAAAACTTTGCCATGCACGAGCTGCTTTGAAATTTTTTTATCCTGGTAAAATACACATAATGTGAAATTTGTAACTGCTTTTCAATGTACACTTCAGTGTTGTTAAGCCCAGTAACGCTGTTGTGCACTCGTTACCACCATCCGTCTCCAGAACTCTTCATCTTCCCAAACCGAACTTCTGTCCTCATTAAACACTAACTCCCCATGCGCCTCCCCCGGCCCCCACCATTCTCCGTTCTGTCTATGACTGATGATTCTTGGGACCTCAAATAAGTGGAAGCCTGCAGTATTTGTCACTTTGTGACTGGCTTATTTCACTCAGCATGATGTCCTGTAGGTTCATCCACGCTGTGGCATGTGTCAGGAGCCCCTTCCTTTTTTAAGGCTGAGTCGTGTCCCTTGTATGAATGGACCATGTTCCACTCGGTCATCCATTCGTCCGTCTGGGCGCCTGGTTGCTGGCACTGAGCTGCTTCTGACCTGTGTCGTGAGTTGGAAGCTGCAGCGGTATCTGTTTGGGGACACGTCCTGTTTCTGTCTGGGGAGGTGTGTGCTGTGTGTTTCTGTTCCTGCCCCTTTGGTGGCTGTTGGGCCATCCTGCTGCCTGGGAGTCAGAGCTGAGGGCAGGATTGAATTTGGGGTCCCCTGCAGCCCAAAGAGGGTCTCAGGCACCGGGCAAGTTGCCCTCAGGGGCCTGACTTGGCCTGTTCCCGCCAAGCCTGACCGAGGCTCCAGCCGAGAACTTTCCTCACTCCTTCCCGGGGCCAGCTGGCTGGGGAGAGACACTGTGCCCGGTGCCTGCTGCCTGCGCACAACCCCTCGGGCCACCCTGGCCGCCTTTCAGGGGCCGGAATGAGGCTGTCTTGGTCTTCAAAGCTGGCCACGGATCCTGGGCACCTGATTTTCCCCGCTGACTTTTCCCTGCCCACCCTGGAGCTGGCAGGGCAAGGCAGGGTGGAGAGAAAGCGGGTCCCAGGCCCCTAGCAGGGCGGCTTTGTGTTGGTGGAGGACGCCGGGCACGGGCCCCTCCCTGGGCCTCCGTGGTTAGGACCGGCCTCCGCCCTGTCCCCTCCAACTCTCACTGGCCACCCACAGAAGGTCACCTGGGAATTACGTCCACACCTGCCTGCGCCCAGGGCACCTGGTGCTCCCCATTTGCCCATCGCCACCCACTTTGCCCCATCAACACGTTTCAGTCAACATGGTTCTCGCTGAGTCTGAGTGGCTTGGGGTGTGGGTGGGGAGTGACCAGGAGCCTGCCTCTAGGATATGTGCACATTGAAGATGCCCTAGTGTGGCACTGGCTCCAGGACAACTCTAGGGGTGACCATGCTGTTAAGGCAGGTGTCCGTCTTCTCGTTATGGTCACGTCTCGAAGCTTTATCACACTGACCACAGTTATTGCACACAGGGGCGAGGCCCTGCCAGCCCAACGCAAGACCAGTTCCTGGCAGAGCCCTGTCTGGGCAAAGGGATGGTCTGCTCATCACTGCTGGGCCAGGCCGCTGCCTCTGACCTGACAGCTTCTCAGACACATCTCAGCACCATTAGTGTTGGTCAGAAAATCGCTCAAGCGTTTTCTCAGAATTCCCAACTTCCTCCCAGAAGAGGTCACGCAGTAACCCCACAGATGAGTTCCGGCCCAGCCCAGGTGCGGGGTGGCTCCTACTGCAGCGCGGAGGCAGCAGGAGGGTTCCCGGTGGTTCCGGCCCTCTGTCAGTGTGGACAGTGGACACATCAGGGGCGGGATTTGCTTTACCAAAGACAGCTGCGCTGAATTTCTGCTTGTGTGGCGGCATCCCCTCCTGAGGCCCCAGAACCCGCCCTCTCCCTACGCCCCGCAGCTGCCTCGCCTGCTGCGCCAGGCCGGGGGTTCCGGGTAAGCAGCGCGACCCCTGCCCTGGACGATGGACGTGACTGATCACAGCCTGCCAGCGGCTGAGGCATCAGGCTTCATTCTTGGCTTTTGTCTCTGGGGGTTTTATAGTTTTTTGCTTGATCAACAGCGTTCGTTCTTGTGAACAAACGGAATTCAGTTTTTATGGCATAAAAATTATTGTTTCTCTGACCGACTAGCCATTACACAGTGACACGGGCTGGCCCCGGATGCTGCAGGACGATGCATCTTCCTGTTCCCGAGAAGGTGGGTTGATGAATAGGGTCTGGAGGGATGGGGCCTGGCTTGCAGAAATCCTGGCTTTATTCCTGAACGACGGGCCGAGTTCTGGAAGGTCTTTCTACACAAGGGAGACCCAGCCTGGAGAGGGCAGGGACCCAGGGCAGGAGTGAGACCCTGAGTCCACCAAGCAGGCCTCTGAAACGCTGCCTGTCACTGAGGCCGGCACAGGCGGGGCCTCTCATCTCGGACGCCTGCCCGTTTCCTTATTCTCGCCTGTTAAGCCCTGGTCAGCAGCCCCGCAGGGCAGGCTCCGGCCACTGTGCAGGCAGGGAAGGCAGGGTTTGCCCCCTGGAGGAGCTGGTGGCATCTAGAAGCACCCAGAGCGCAGGCGGCCCTGCGATGCCACATTCCTTAGGGAGCTCGAGGTCTGGGGACGCCAAGGGCGGTGCTTCATGACACTCTTGTGATCTGGCCATCTCCTGAGCCCGGCCGTCAGTGTCCTTTTACAAAGGAGAACACAGGCTCCAGGACGTCAGGTGCAGTCCCAGAGTGCACAGAGGGACGAGGGGGCCATCCGATGGATGCGAGGTTTCTGCTCCTGCCCCCTGCTCACGCTGTCATTCCCAGCCACAGACCTCTGGTACTTTGCACAAAGCTGGGTGAACACACCTCTGCATTCTCAGGACGGGCTGGGGAGATAGAGCTGCCTCGGCACCTAGGCTGTGGTTTTGCCCATCCTCAAATCTCCGGGCAAGGGCCATTCTGTTTCAGCTGGGCCCCTCATCCCCTGCCCATGGTCACGGCTAAACACCGAAGGCCTGAGGCCGCGGCTGTACGGATCTCACGTAGCAAGCACCTCCTACCTGCCAGGCGCCGTCTGGGCCGGACCCGGGGCTGAGCCCTCCCAGATGGAGGGCCTGAGCCCCCTGACGTGAGAAAGCCTCCAGAGGCCTCTGGAAGCCTATTAGATCACTCTGGTCAGGGAAATTTCCCGACCGACCAGAAGAACTAAGTGCCCGTTCGTGTGTATGGGCCGCGAGGCAGGCTGGCTGCTCCGTGGCTGCTGGCTCTGGGATCCCAGGCGTCAAGAGCCACGGCAGCAGCCCTTCCGTAGGGCGTTTGGAGATTCTTCTTGCATCTTTAGTTTCAGAGCCCACCCACGTTGGAGGAAGCATCTTCCCCTCTTAGGATCCCGTCCATGGGACTAGTCCTGGAAGGAAGCAGGCTGCCTCCGACTGGCCCCTGAGCGATGGGAAGCAACCAGAATATTGTGGTGTCACCCCTGGCCCCCAGCCCCCTGCCCAGGAGGAGCTCATCAGGGTGATGGAGGCCTCCCCAGCAGAAAGGGGCAGGAAGCAGCCTGGTGGGCGACCTGTGCTTTGCTGGCCCACCCAGGATGCCGAGAGTAAGGGCCTGTGTCAGTGTCACCAGGACAGCAGGCGTGTGGGGGTCGAGGGGCACCCGGTTCTGCTGACTGCCCGTGCTGGGTCTCAGTTCTATTGGGCTTTTATTTTCCTGACTTTGTAGTATGGACAATTCATACAGACAAGTAGCTAGATTTGGCAGTTTTGTGTGTGCGTGTGTGTGTGTAATTTGCAGACCATCTTAAGGTACATCATCTCCCAAAATAAAGGGCCATTCTCCTGCATGACCTCGGTACTGTTATCACACCCCATGAAATTAGTGATGATCCCCCAGCGCCACCTAATTCTTGGTCATCTTCAGAAGGATTTCTATAATGTTTTTAAACCGTGCTTCAGTCGGCACCACACACTGCACTCAGTTGTCGTGTCTCCTAAATCTGTGTGTTCTTACCTTTTATTGTGAAAAGGCTTAAACATACCCAGTGTGTGTTGGCGTGGACAGTGGTAGAGATGACCCCTCCCCCAGCTCTAACCATTGTCAGCACCTGTCGGATCTGCGTTGTCGGTCTCCTCCCCTCCCCTGGTGTTTTAGAGCAAACCCGGGACATTGTATCATTTTGTCTCTAAGTAGTTAACATATTATTCCTCTGCATTCTCAGTTGGAATTCTATAAAGACCAATTTTCCTGTGTCCTCTCTGGGTCCCTGAAGTACAGAAAAAGGCTGATAAATGCTGCGTCTTTCCCTATTTACCACCTCTCAGAAAAATCAGTTGGTTCTCTGGCTTCCTCCAAGGATACCCAAGGTGATCAATTACTTTCTCTTTTTAGTCTCAACATGAACTCAAAGATTTTAAGATCTTTCTTGAGTCCCATCCATTGAAGTCACATCCCAGGACACGCCAGATCTCACATCTTACCTGTCTAAAGGGACAGATAAGAAATACACATATTTAACAAAGGCTTATTTCAGGACTCATAGAGTGATTCTGGGGTGCTGGGCTGGGCCTAGTGTGCGTGTATGAGAGACAGAGACTCAGCAGAAGCTCTAGCCTGTGAACCCCCCATCGCACAGGAGGGCACAGGGCATCCCAATAGTGACAACAGGCAAGTGGGATGTTTACGCTGTGAGAGTGAGGTCAATTTGCTATCGAGGCCCAGAGACATTAAAATCCTTTCCGAAAAACTAACAGGGCTGTACAGGTAACATGAGAAGGCAACATAGTTCTTTCCACATTCCCATTTCCCAAGGTAACTGCAGGTGCAAGGAATTGCAGGCCTAATTTCCAGATGACCAACAAAAGCTGGACCCCAGGCTGGCCTCCAGTCTTCCTGGGCCTGCTTCTGCTGCTGGCTCTTTTCAGATCCCCACTTAATTGGTCTAGTGGAGGAGGGGCCAGCAATGGTGGGTCAGTCCACCCATCCACCCACCTGCCCATCATCCACCCATCTTCCATCCTTCATCATTTATCTGCCGTCCGTCCATCCATCCATCCATCCATCCGTCCAATGAATGCTAATTGTGTATCCAGTGTGTGCCAGGCAGGTCGCGGACACAGCTGTATGAGTTGCAGCCCCACTCTGCAGAGGAAACGAGATGTGCTGTCCACAGACAGGAAAAGTCACCCCAGCCCCGCTTCTCTCAGGCCCCCTGGTCATGGGCGCGGACAGTGCAGGAGGAATCCAGAGGAGGGACACCTGCTGGTGGGAGGTTGAGGAGCTTCGTGGGTGGGTCTTGGTGGGCGGAGGTGGGCAGGCAGTCCAGGTGAGGAGAACAGCCTGAGCCAAGCTGTGGGCTTGCAGGGCGGAAGTGGGAAGAGGGTGAACTTGTGGAAGTGGAGGATTTGGGGTGAGGTAGGAGGAGGTGAGGCTGGCAGGTGGGTGGACCAGATTGTGGCAGCCTCCAGCAACTACCGGAGTCTGGACCTGCTGCTGAGCGCAGACACAGACGGTCTGAGGGGAGCGGAAGGGCTGCTTTCCTGTCACCTCGCCTGGCCGAGTGAGCAACACTGGAGCAGGCCTGTGACGACCTGTTCCAAGGACCGTGTCCGTAGTGAGCAGTGCAGGCTGACCCCAGGAAAGCCCCCTCCCAAAGTCACACAGTCGCAGTGAATAGACACCAATCGCAGGTCCTTGAGCTCAGGCCTGAGTCTGGACAATGGGAGCAGCGGGAACCAGGTGGGGAACCAGCAAGGCAGCCTCCCGGGTGCCCATTCCCTCAGGCAGGAGATGGCTGCTGCTCCAGGACTGGCCACTTCTCTGTCTTCCTGAAGCTTTGGAGGGTCACCTGTCACCTCATAGGTCACCTGTCACCTGTAGGATCACCTGCTACCTGACCCATCACCCTGGCTCCAGGAGGCCATAGACCTCGGATGTGGGTCCTGCCCCCGAATCCCTTTCTTCTCGTCCCTCTTCTCCCTGGACGGTGCCTCTGGGAGCACCCAGTTAGGAGCCAACCCAGATCCACGAGCCTGTGAGGGTGGGGAGTGCCCCTCCCTGACCAGCTGCAGCATGGTGACCTGCTCCAGGCCTCCCGCCAGCTCGTCCACTCAGGGCCGGCACCGAGCAGGCCGGACAGATGCGTGTGACAGGAGAGGAGCCAGAAGGGAGAGTCCGGGGTCTGCAGGGCAGTCTTGCTGCTCAGAGCCCTGACAGAGGCAGTGCTAAGGAGGGACTGCTCCATAGAGGAGGGGGCCCTAGAAGCAGAGAAGTCTGAGGGACGGACAGCAGCTCCCTGGGCAGGGGACCGGTCAAGCCATAAAGACTTTCTGCTAACCCGTCACCCTCGCCGAGTCCAGGAATGCGGGGAGAAGGAGGTGTCCCGTTTCATTCTCCTACCCGCAGTCTGCCACAGCTGACCGTCCACTGCCACCCTGGGCTCCCTGAGATCCCCTTGTCATCTGTGGGGGTGGATGGGGCCCCTGGGAAGGCGTGTCCGTGTTCTAACCTGGACTGTGAATGTGCCCTTGTGTGAACTTAGGTCTTTGCAGATGTGATCCCGCCAAGGATGGCGAGATGAGACCGCCTAGTGCCAGGCGTCCTAAGAGGAAGGAGCGGGAGATTTGAGACCAGACAAGTACAGGAGTAGGCCACGTGCAGACAGAGCGAAGACTGGGTGACTCGGCCACGAGCCCAGGGATGCCTGGGGTCCCCAGGAGCTGGAAGAGGCAGGAAGGACACCCTCCTGGGGCCTCCGGAGGGAGCACAGCCTTGCGGCACCTGGATCTGACTTCTGGACTCCAAGCTGTGGAGGATGAGTGCTGTGTTGTGAGCCCCGTGTGTTGTGTTTGCTCGGCCGCCCCAGGACGCAGAGCCCGCGACTGCCGCTGGGGCCCACCCTGCTCTCAGAGATTTGGCCTGCTTAGAGTATGGGTCCTGGGGTTTAAGACTTCAGCACCCCCACTTTTAAAACCCCAATCAAGTATTCTCTGTAAAACCTCCATATATCCATGTAGCTTAGTGGGAATGTTTCTTTATCCAGGGTCTTCACGTAGAAAAAGGACAACATGAATGCTGGCCACTCCTCGTGGGAGTAATTTTGAGATGGTATTCTATGGTGCAATATTTCCTGTGGCCACAGGAGGGCGCCTCCATAAAAGGAACAGGACTATGCGCAGGAGACCCGCCTCCACCCCACCCCTCGCACGCACGCGCACGCACACCCGCACACATGCATGCACGTGCATGCACACGCACACACGGTAGAGTAAATCAGTCTTAAACTTTAATAATGTTGAAGTTAATGAAGGCTGAAATAAGTTGGAGCGGGAGGGGGCCAGAGCGGTTTCATTGTCCCCTTGGTGGAATAAAATAATTAGTTTTACTGGAGACTGAGGAGTTTCTCTGTTCAACATTTACCACCTACTCTCGTAACCTTATAAATAACACAGCAAAGGAGTCACAAGAACACGATTTTAGAAGGTAAAATTAAGCTCTTCCGAAAGTTCGGGGTTCTTTTTCCTACACTCACAAGCCAGAACATTTCCACATCTTTTACTCAAATAAACATCCGACACATGGTAACTTGTGGTTTCCTGGGCTAATGGAGAAAAATGAAATCCATTGTTAATATTTCTAAGACCTTCTACCTAACATAATCCCATAACCCATGGAACGCTGCGCTGGTCCCCAGTAAGTGGCCACAGAAAGGAAATGTCACATCGGCCAAGATCTGCACAGAGTTCCTGGGCGGTCACCCAGTGGCTGGAGCAAACGCAGGCCCCTCACCTGTGGGCCTGACGGGCCTCACCTGGGCTTGGCCCAAGCTCCTGGTACGAACAGGTGGCTGTTTCATCGATCCAGAATTGCAGGACCGGGAATTCTCCAAGGTGCAGTTCAACATCCTGATGAATAACGGAAGTCTTCATTTCCCCTGTTTTTGTCTCTTCTCACCGGAGTGCACCGTGTCTCTCTTGCCTGACACCTTGTGACATCAAAGTGTGACATCAAAGTGTGACACCGAGTGCCCCCGCTGTCCTTTACGTCTCCAGATTGTTACTGAAACCAAGGTAAAAACTCAAGCTGATGGAAGAAATAGAATAAAGGGAGAGAAAGCAAAGGTCAGACCCAAAAGAGGCCAGTCTTGACCCCAAGCCCCCGCGAGGAGGATTGTGCATTCCCGGGCTGATGCAGGCCCTTCCTCCCCACACCAGACCCCTCATCTAAACTAAACTAACTCAGAACTCCAGAAAACCCACCATCACCAGCCAGTTAGGAAAGTACATCTTTCTCATTTCCATTGGTTTCAGTTTCAATGCAAGTCAGTTGATGTACGTGACTCCTTTGTTAGCTTAAGTCTTAGAAGGTTTATTGCTTGCAGTATGTGACAGTAACAATGGGGTTTCAAGCGTCCTTCTGTGTGGTGGTAAAAACTCCTCCTCGTTTGGGAGCAGGAAGACCTCACCACTCACAGCTGAGCCTCCCAATCTGACGTTTGTGATCTCAATGGGTTACGTGTTAGAGAGGCCATAAGGATCACGGTGTGTCCCATCCCGATTCAGGGACTAGAAAATAGAAGCATGGTGTAGAAAGAAAGTCATCTTTCCACCTCTTTTATTTGCTTTTAAATCTACTTTCTTTTCATTTTTAGCTGCATTGACAAATACTTAGCTGTAAGTACCAAGCATCTTGGGAGAATATAAATATGAGTCAGATTTGCCAGCTAAATACATTTCATTAGAGCTAGACAGCCAATTTCACTTCAGATTAAGAGGCTGCCTGCAGATTTCTGGAACTTTATTTTTTACATACTTTCTCTATAATTTATGTATTTTTGGACACAATGTCTGCAGTCAGATCAGAATAACAGGACCGACCCAGGCTGATCAGATGGAGGGTGCGAATTTCCTCGTGTGTGCGCCTCAGCTTGGGCTGCGCCATAGGTTTGCCAGAAGTGACATTATAATCTCCTCAGTACAGGTTATATTTATCACAGCCAGTTTAGAAAGAGTTGGAATTAATTAGGGAATGTCTCAAATGTCAGATCATTAAATGAAACTGTAAAAAGTAAATTGTAGTCTTTGGCAAGCAAGTATTTCATAAAATAAGAGCCCTTGAATGGAATGGTAATTGTCTGAAATATATACTTTTATTACCACTTTTAGAGACACAGATTAACAATCTGAAAGTTTTAAATTTGATGTGAATAGTGATGTATTATAGCTCCCACAAGAAATCATGAAATTTGATGTCTGAAATCTTACCAAGACTCATGGAGTAGTCAATTAAAATATAGTATTGTTAAAGGTGTGTGTTCGTGTGTGTGTGTGTGTATTTAACATCTGCCAGTTGTTTGAATTTTAAAAGCCATTTACAAAGAATTCAGTATGATAGATAATGTGGAAAATATTGAAAGCTAAAGTCAAAAAATAGAGGCATCTCTTTGAAATAAATGATCAAACTGGCGTGAAGTGACCTGGGGCAGTCTGCTCGGAGTGACGCAGCCTCGACACTGGCTGGCTCCTCGTTTGTCACATACCATCTGTGGTGACTAATGAGGAAAACGGTTACCAACAATTTCAGAAATTTCCACAAACTGAGAATCTTGTCTCCTTTCTATATTTGATTCTGATGACACAGAAACAGTTTCTGTTTCGATGTGTTAATGTCACTTGCATTAAACAAACTGTGATAAACGAGTCTGGGATGGCGTGTGTGGGGGGGCTCCTGTGACTTCTTTTTTTTCAGTTGTTTTTAGTTGAAAACACTTCTTTTTCAGTGTGGAAGGAATTTGTATAGAAGGTATAAGAAACATGCGTCTAGAAAAGCATCTGCTAATTTTAAAGCACCGAACCAACACTGTTAAGATGTTGGTTTGCACAGGGCTTGCCATCGAGGGAGCCAGGCATGGCTAAGTGTGGATCATCTGTCAAGAGCCTAAAATAACCCTGGGTCTCTCTCACTGTCTGCCGATGACCGCCACCTGTTCACGGATACGTGGACACCACTGAGAAGCCACCCTCCTAATCAAAGGGAAGAGCTTTGGCTCCTGTTGGAAGAGTACGCAGACTGTTTCATGGAAACTGTAAAGCTCCAGTTTGCAATCGTGTTGATAGGATCAAATCTGTCTCGTTGGTCCAAGCTTACAGAGGCCAACTGAGATGAGAGAAGCATTGCGTTTTATATACGATGTTCTCACACTCTGGGGTGTCAGCTGAGCCTGGCACTTTGTTAGCATCAAGCACAGTTGTAGGAAGTGCAAACACGGCCACGGTTAGAGTCCTGGTTGCAGCAGGGCAGAAAGGCGACGCCGTGGGTTCTGCTGGAAGTTTGAGCACAAATTCCCCTGACTGTGGAGCAGTCGGACCGTGCTGACCCCTGGGCCTTTTGGTTTTCTGGGGGTCTTCCCCTGAACACTGCCCAGATGGGAGGGTCTCGTTTGGGACGAGAAAGGAGGGGCATCTTGAGGAAGCAGCCTCGACAGCATCTGGGTATGGTGTATCTTGTGTATCCCAGCACATTTGCCCAAGCTGAATTCTACAGGCTTCGTGCACACACACACAGAGTTGTGGCTGTCGTCGTCACCTGGGGAGGGGACACATTGACCTGACGATGTGCCAGGTGAAAGTCCTTGGGAATGACAGCAGGAGGGGACATCTCTGCTCCTTGGTGAAACAGTTTGCTCTCTGGGAACGGCCAGAAGCTGCTCGGAGGTGAGACCGCAGAGGAGAGGGAGGGGCACCTGTCTGCCAGCTCAGAGCCTTGGCAATTATTAGGTGTAAATTTTAACCATTTTACAAGCCTGTAAAATTAGTGAATGGATTATGGCAGGTACTATGTGGGGAGCATGGCGGAGAGAAGAAGATAATTAACTAAAGAAGCTTTAACCTGGTCGACAACGAGGCTGGGTTTTCTAAAGACGGCGTCTAAGTGGGGAATTCCAGAAATGTCCCGGCTGACGACAGGATCACAACATTTGAGATGAGGGGCCCACGTCTGTACAGGGGGCTCGTTCCCCTGGGTGTGCACAAATATCAAACATTAACCTCATATTTCACGGTCACAGCTCAAACCTTCTAGCACACATGTGCATACGCACATGCACACACGCGTGCACATGCACATGCACTTCTAGTATCACTGACTTGTTGTGGGACGGGATCTGGAGTCAGGTCTGCCCACTAGGCATTCCATCACAATACTCCGCCTGTTGACCGGCTCAGCCTTACTCATTCTATCCTCCTGTATCCTTGTTCACCTTCACAGACGTCTTCACGGAAAGAGCTGTCATCCAGGAAGAGGATGTGTCCCTGTGGTCGGACTGTGTCCTTGAGCATTTCCTTCTTGGAGGTGGAAGTGCCATAGTGGGGCACGGCCGCCCCATCCCTGTGAGAAGCAGAGGGATGGGACGAAGCTTGCCACCTCCTCTCTCAGAGCTGCCGGCTGGTCTCCAGCGGAATGCAAGGTGAACAAATTGGGATCATTAGAGGTGGACATGGTCCAGAGGACAGTCTGCCTTCCTCTCCTGAGGCCCAGGTCAGAGCCGCTGTCCACCCCCTGCAGCCTCTGCTCTCTTTCCGGAGAGGGGATTGCTGGTGGCAATACCCTGCTAGTCGTCGTGGGAGTTGAATCGTGTCCCCACAAAAAGACAGGTTGGAGTCCTAGCCCCTGGAGTCTGTGAAGATGGCCTTATATGGAAATACGTCTTTGCGGATGTGATCAAGGTCAGAAGAGGTTACACCGGAGTAGGGTGGCCCTAAACCCGGTGACTAGCGTCTTTATAAAAAGGCCGGGTGAAGACACAGGAAAAGTCTATGTGACAATGGAGGCAGAGATTGGAGCGATGCATCTACAAGCCAAGCACGGGCGTCACCAGCAGAGGCCGGAGGAGATGGGAAGGGCCCTCCCCTGGAGCCCTCGGAGGGAGCTCAGCCCTGCGACCACTTGGCCTGAGACCCCTGGCCTCCAGAACTTGAGAGAATTGTTTCTGCCGTTTCCAGCCGCCGGCCTGCTGTACTGAGGTGTGGTGGCCCTGGGTCCTGGCGCGTCAGTCGGCCCACAGGGACCAGGGGTGCTGCAGCGAGCTCGAGTGGCCACTCTCCTAAGTGTCCCCATGTGCCGGGTCACCAGAGGGTGAGCCTGTGACGGGCGCAGGGTGCAGGCTTCGTCTCCCCGGGGCCCCTTGAGTAGGAGCGTCTTTCCCGTCGTTGGCGAGTGTCCCCGAGGGTGTTCCACACTTTTGCTTTTCCACGCTGTGGAGTTTGCTCCGGTTTATCATCACTTTCCTGTGATGCTCATGCGAGGGTTGTTTTCTTTATCCTGCTCAGCCCACACCCTAAAGAAAGTGCTGGATGGAGATGAAAGGCGCGTGGGAGCGAGGGCTGTGCCTACGGGACTCGAGGCTCGGCCAGGCGGGTCATGAGTCCGTCAGAGGTGCAGCTGTCGCGTCCAGTCCGTGTCTCGCAGCCTTTGCTGGCCGGGCCCCCACACTCATCATGGTCTCCCGACAGGCGCCTCCCACCTTCCTTGTGCCCGTGTGCCCTCCCTCAGAGTGCGCCCCGAAGGGCAGGGCGTCTCTTGCAGCCGCCCCGCTCATGGCGTGCTCCTCAGGTCGCTCAGACTTCATTTCAGCCTCAGACTCATCATTGGAACGATGCAGGAGGCAACTTGTTAAGAAATGGGAGAAAAACAGCTCAAATGGAAAAAATATTCATTTCTCAGTGGTTGTTGAAACGGGCTGTTATAGATATTTTAAGAAAAGTTAAACTGGGTGATTTTCTTCTTCAGTTTTAACGTTTAAACTTTTAAATGAAAAATCGTGAAATAATGTTTCTTTAAGAGGTCACCAGGAAGCTGAGCAAGACAAGTGGGAGCCAGGCGGCATTTCACGAGAAGCTGAAGGAGGAAAGGCTGGGGAGGTTGGGCAGGTGTGTCCTTGGTCCGGGAGGGGAGGCGACAGGAGCAGGTAAATAGGCCGGCCTGGCATGAGGTGGGGCGGCTTCCTCGGCCTCCCCTCCCCACAGTGTCAGCAGCGCCCGGTTGCATCTCCTTTCTTCTCACCCGGACTGAGCAACATCCCCTCCGAGCCTGGGTGGTGGCTGCTCCAGGTGTGGGGCCGCCGCATCCTAAGAGCACAGTTGCTCCCATCTGGGAATAACTGGAGCTTTAGCGATTCCGCTCGAGGGAAATCCACTCCTCAGTCAGTTTTCTGATCTCCCCCAGCAGGGTTTGTGGTGAAATCAGCATGATGTGATATGAAGGGGATGAGGAATGGGGCAGGTCGAGGGAGGGGAGCTCATGGGTGCCGAGTCCCCGCCTGTGGGGGCCGGTGGTCTTTCCTGGCTCATGCCCTGCGGCTCCTGGGTGCAGTGGCTCCCACTGGGCCCTCTGCCTGGACCGCCATCCTGACCCCTCGTGTTCACTCAGGCACCCACTGTGTCACTGTCATCAGCTGGGCTGGGGCATCTGTGTGGTTGCGAGGCTGATGATGTGAGGTGACGCTGGCTCCAGCCCAGGAGCCACCGTCTTGAGATGGTGGCCAGGCTTCCGGCACTTTCCTTCTGCAAGTCCGGAAATCAGAGAGAGACCAGCTCATCTTGCAGAGGAGACAGGCCCTTCCTGGCCAAATCCTAACTCTGTGACTCCCTACACGGTTCTTGCACAATTTGAAGCCTGTCTGGCGGCTTCATGACACGCGTGCATATTTACCAGGGCCGGGGGCTTTGTGTTACTCGCTATTTATTTGTCCTTTACACCCAGCTGGCTTCTGAGAAAGACCCTGTGTGAGCTTCACGGGAATCCCGTGGTTGCTGCTCCCCCCACCCCACACCCAGCCTGCTCGGGCCCCCGTTGCCCTCCTCGGGGGACGCGGTGCTGCCTGGGCTGCTTGGCCATGCAGAGACCATGAGGAGATGGAGGGCAGACTGAGACAGTCCCGACTCGGGGAACATGAGCGTCCCCTCCAAGGGGAAGGCATAGAGTCAGCACCGTCAACGTGATGAGCCGGCCGCAGTGCTCGCCCGGACCTCTGGCAGCTCCGTGCGGCAGCGACAATGGCTCAGGGCTCAGAATCTCATCGTTGGCGAGGGCTGCCAGGCTCCTTCCCTTCCTGGGGTGACTCAGTTCGTCCTGCTCCAGGTCGTGACTCAGACCTTGGGCTGGCAGCTTTGCATCAGTTGGTTACTCTGGGGGTGAGTGCTTATGGGCCCAGCAGGTGCACTGTGTGGCGAGTGGAACAGGAGACTTGGTGCTGCCTCCTGGGATCCTGCGGGACCAACCTGGCTCCTGGCTGGGAGGACATGTTTGAATGCAGGCCGATTGTGGGATTGCTGTGGTCAAGCCTCGGTGAATGGGCACAATATGGACCTTCCAGAACATTCCGAGGATTCTTTGAGAACATAGAGTGTGTGGTTTCTGCAGGATGGGTCAGGTGTCAGTTCCGTCTCCCTCCTTCATGGACAGACGATCACAGTGTGAGGCCAGCATGTGGCCGTTGGCCAGTGGGCTGGGCAGAGGGGGCCACCTGCAATCGGCAGCTTTGGAAGCACTGGCGGTGGAGCTGGGCTTGAGGGGTGAGTGGCATTCAGATAACGGAGAGATGGGAAAGATGTTGCCAGCAGGGAATGGTCTGAGTGTTCAGTTCCCATAGGACAGAGCACGTGCCCTGGGGGCTGAGCCAGCAGTGGGGAGCCTGTGGTGGGAAGAGGGTCCCCCCAGGGGAGCGGGTGCTGCAAGGATGTAAAGACAGGGCTCAGGCATAGAGGGGCCTGAGCAGACTGGAAAGCTGGAGCTTTGCCTTATGGACAGTGGAGAGCAGACCAGGGGTCTGGGGCCGGGCCGCAGCTCCACGACAGTCCTGGTCCCCCTGGCCGGAGATGAGCCTGGAGCTTACACACCACCCCTTTGCTTGTGAACTGTGGGTGCTCCGAGGAGGCAGCACCTGGTAGGGCCATCACCTCCCCAAGAGAAGAGAGCCAAGGCTTAGGGCGAAACAGTAGCTGAGCTGTGGGCATGTGGCGTCCCCACGCAGAGGTATCCAGGATTTGCGTGTTCCTTGTGAGGATGGATGCCAACAGCAAGGAGTTAGCCGGCTTCCCTCGTCCCCGTGGGGTGTGCCTGCCTGTGTCCCTCGTTTCCATGGGGTGCCTGCGTCCCCGTGCCCATGAGGTGCTGCTCTGTTCCCCACCATACAGGCGTCCAGAGACCAAGAGCCTCCACACAGGGTCAGAGCTTGAAGAAGGCTGTCCTGGGGGCCATTTTGGAATTTCAGATGAAAGTGACCTGCCCATTTGTGAAGCTGCCAAGGCCACAGGGCAGGTCTGTGGGGAAGAGCCAGGGTCCCAGGAGCCCACTTGTGGAAACGGGGCAGCCAGCTGGCCGCATGCCTGTGAGCGGGGCTGGAGCCGAGGGGACCGGGGCTGGTGTGCTGCACCGTGTCCCGGATTCCTAGGTTGAGGCCCTGACCCCACGTGGCTTGTCAGAGATGGGCCTGCAGGGAGGTGATTAAGGTGAAGTGGGTCACAAGGGTGGGGCCCGATCCCACGGGATTAGTGTCCTCCTGAGCAGAGAGAGACACCTGGGTGCACAGAGGGACGGCCATGTGAGGACATTCGAGAGGGTGGCGTCTGCGAGCCCAGGAGAGGGGCCTCTGCAGGTCCCAGCCCTGCCAGCACCTGGATCCTGGATTCCAGCCTCCAGACCCAGAGATGGTCCATTTGTGTGGCCCAGCTGTCCGGCCTGTGGTGTTTGTTACGCAGCCTGAGCTGATGGACGCGAGGTGTGGGGCAGACATGGGAACTGCTGGGGACAGAGGCCGGGGGGCCAGGGGAAGGTAGACGGGTGGGTGCTGTCAGGAGGAACCAGTTCCAGTCTTGTCTCTGTCTGGGCTTTTTCCTGCTTTTAAAGCCCAAGGCCCCAGGGGTGGATGGAAAGAGAGATTTGAGTATTTTTAGTTGTTAAAAATTTTCTTTTTTAAAAGCTGATGCTGTTCAATAATTAACTTTCTCTGGGTCCTGCTGTTTCTTAAATGGAAAATTAGAGGCAAATGGAAGTGTCAAAAAGAAAGCAAAATCAACAACAACAAACCACCCCCACCAGCCCGTGCCAAAACCCCAGCCTGAGGTCCTCAGCGGGTCCAGCCCCTGAGCCCACGGAGTTTCAGGCCTGCGTGGACGGCGCACCTGCCACTCCCAGGGCAGAGCCATTGACGTGCTCAGCCCAAGCCCGCTGTCTGTGTGGATCTTCTGCCTTCACACAAAGACCTCGGCTCTTAGGGGCTCCGCCAGGGGGGGCTGCCCCTCGAGAAGCAGAGAAAGACCCATCCGGGGAGAGGACTGCCCTCCGGTGGGATGAGCTGAGGGGCGTGGCAGGAATCCATGGATGCCTTCACCCCAAGTGTTTGTTTTCCAAGATTTCACCTAGTTTGTCTTGAATAATCCAGGCTAGGCCCTCTGGTTCCTGAGGCCCTGGAGCTGCACCAGCTAGGACAGGATGGGGACAGAAGCACCCTTCAGCCCTCCGGGACCCACTGAGTCCTTGGTCACCCTGATCAACCCAGCCATGGCCCCGGACGGCAGGGTGTGACTGTGGGGTGTGGACACGTCGCCCCCACCCTGCCCTGTCCTGGCCTTGGGCGCAGGAGGGTGCAGACGTCTGCAGGCAGATAGAAGGCCTGTTCCCCTCCGCTGGGTGCATGAGTTACAACTGTCGGCTTTTGGACATGTGTGTGTGGCTTAAGTTCTGTTCCACACTGAGGTTCTCAGCTGGGTGTTTTCATCCAACAGGTCCCGAAGCTCAGGCTAGGGGTGATTTCTCTCAGAGGGTCTCAGCTGGGACCCTTCCCATGGAAATTAAACTGTCCCTCCCTTGCCCTAGGATATCAGGTGTTTGGAGTAATAAATGTATTTTTTGTTTTTTCTAGAAAAGTTTGAAACTTCTGTTCTAATCTGACCATCTTGCTGTGTTGGCGGTCCAATCGTTAATATTAAAGTCATTTAATCATTCATTGATTAAATCTTTGAACACTGAGTCTGGTGGTCAGGGCAGACCTCTGTCCACGGGACCCGGTGGGTTTCTAGCCCCCAGCACAGGGCTTGCAAGCGACAGGGCTCAGTAAGCCGGTGAATGAAAGACCACGTGATGAAGGGCCAAGGGGTGGGTGGCAGGGGGAGTGGGGCCTGGCAGGGCCTGGGCCTCCCCCTGTGACTGTGCTCAGGACTCTGTGTGTCTATCCTGGGCCGACCGGGGGCTCTCCCTGGATGAGGAGAGACAGTCTACAGCTGCCAGCCCCACCTCTCAGCACCGAGTGCCCAGCTGCCACGCCCGTCTTGGGCACCCGTCACCTCTCATTGCCAGGCCTCCTGATCTGTATTCCGAGCTCTGTCTTGTGTGGGCCAGTCTGTCCTCCACTGGGGTCAAGTGCATCCCCTCGTCCTCCAGCTGGAGAGTCTTCAGTGACTCCCGTCGCCTCTGGGAAAACAGCTAAACTGTATGGCATGCCTGCCTCCCGCCCATGGCTCTCCACGGGTCCTGGCGCTCTGTAGAGAGCAGACCCCAGCTCTCTACGTTGTGCACCCAGGGTCCCCCCTTCCACCCTCCTCCTGGGGGCACGCCCCACGCCTCTGCGGGGCCCAGGCTGCCCCTCGCTGGGGGAAGCAGTGCTACTGTGTGGTGACCCGTGCTGACACTCTTCAAGGGCCCGTCCTCCTTGTTACCATGTATTTCAGCGTCTGGCAGGGGAGCTGGCACAGAGCAGGAACACGGTGGTTCTTTGCAGAATAAATGAATGGACTCTGGATAGCTGGCGGCCTGCAGGCTTGTAGGCATTCTGCTGTTTCCATACTTCCTGCAGAAGGGATCTTGAGGTTGCTGGTCCAAACTCTGTCCAGACAGAGGGCTGGCCTCTTCGCTCCCACTGCCTCTCCATTCTGGGCCTTTCTCCCAAAGCTGCCAGACCAGGGTTGAGGTCTTCTCTCTCCTGACTTGCCTTGGTTTGTCTAAGTCTGTGCCTGAGACGCCCCGTTTGTTCCTTCACATCCCTGACTGTGAAGGTGACCAGGATGCTGACCACGTGGTAAGTTGTCCTCGTCTGTAAATACGCTCGTAGCGCAACCTGCCAGAAGGGCGAGGTGAGTCAGACCAGGCCTGAGGGCGGTTCTGGGCTCCAGGTTTCTCATTCATGAATGGGGAGCGCTGTCCTCCGGAGAGTGTGGGCCCTGCTGCCCGGCGTGGGGCCGGGGGAAAGCCCTGCCCTCCGGAGCCTGCGTTCTAGTGGCCACAAGGAGGTTGTTTGAGCTATTCTGGGTCTCTTGAAATTTCACATTAATGTTAAACCAGCTTCTCAATTTCTACAAAGACATCAGAAGGGATTCTGACCGGGATCGCATTGAATCTGCAGATGGGTTTGGGGAGAATCGCTATTGTAACAATGTTGCAATGTTACAAAGTCTTCTGATCCATGAACATGGGATGTTTTTCCATTTATTTAGACCTTCATTAGTTTCTTTCAACAACGTTTCATAGTTTTCAGAATGTAAGTTTTACATTTCTTTTGTTAAATTTATTCCTAAGTATTTTATTCTTTTGGTGCTATTATGAATGGAATTGTTTTCTTAATTTCATTTTCAGATTGCTCATTGCAATTGTATGGAAATATAGTTGATTTTTGTATTTTGATGTTGTGTTCTACAACCTTGTTGAGCTCTTTCATTAGTTCTAATACTTTTTTAGTGGATTCCTTAGTATTTTCTATATTCAGGATTGTGTCATCTGCACATAGAGATGATTTTATTTCTTCTTTTCCGGTTTGGAAGCCTGTGATGTCCCTTCCCTGCCTTCCCGCCCTGGCTGGAACCTCCAGTGCCGTTGTGAGCAGTCGTGACCGGAACAGACACCACATCTCGTCCCTGCTCTGGGGGGAAGTTTCAGCCTTTACTGTTAAGTGCAGATCAGCCCTGGGTGTCTGTAGATGTCCTTTATCAAGTTGAGGAAGTTCCTTTCCATTCCTAGTTTTTTGAATATTTTTATCATGTAAGGGTGTTGGATCTTGACAAATGCTTTTTCTGCATCCATTGAGATGATCATTTTACTTTTGTTTTTTATTCTATTCATGTGATATATTACTTTAATAGGTTTTCAGAGGTTAAACTAATCTTGCATTCCTGGGATAAACCCCACATGGTCATGGTGTATAATTCTTTTCATATGTTGCTGGATTTGGTTTGCTAGTATTTTGTTGAGGATTTTTGTGTCCATATTCATAAGAGATATTGGTTTGTAGTTTTCCTGTGATATCTTTTTCTGGTTTTGGTATCAGGGTAATACTGGCTTCATAAAATGTTGCATATTCTTTAAAAACGAGACTTCCCAGGGCCAGCCCTGATGGCCGAGTGGTTAAAGTTCAGCATTCTCTGTTTTGGGGGCTGGGCTTGGTTCCTGGGTGCAGGACCACACTGCTCATCTGTCAGTAGCCAGGCTGTGGCGGCATCTCACACAGGGGAACTAGAGGGACTTACAACTAGAATGTATGGCTATGCACTGGGGCTTCAGGAGAAAAAAAAAGAGAGAGAGAGTGGCAGATTGGCAACGGGTGTTAGCTCAGGGTGAATCTTTCCCAGAAAAAAACAAAAACAAAACCCTCCCCATCTGTGGTTTAATGAGGGGCTCCGGAGTTTTGCTGGGGGTCAACATGAAATTTGCTGGGCCTTCAGTTATAGAAATATCCAGTCCATTTTCACCAATTTTTTGGCTTTGAGATTCCCTTTGGAAATTATTTTTGCCTTCTTGCAAAGCCTCCCAAAGTGCATTCAGATGCAATGTTAAATTTTGACCGTTGGTGGTGGCTACGTTCAGTGAAATATTTAACCAAAGAACTGAGTCCGCCACTGACGGGGACCCTCCTCTGTGAATCCAGGCTTGTCAGAACTTGTTTACTCCTCCAAACTAAAATCTCATTTGCAGTTTCTGCGGATGCCCATTTATTACATTATTATTAATCATAACGCCTCAGCTTTACTGAGCGCTCACTGTCTGAAGCCGTCACTCACGGGATCTCGTTTGTCTTCACACAAGCCTGTGCGGTGGGCCTTTCACGGCCTCCCTTGTGTAGACAAGGATGCCGAGGCTTGAGATGTGAGTGGGCTGTCCCGACGTCCCCCAGCTGGTAACTGTCGGAGCCGAAATCCCACCCCGGCCTGTCCGACTGTGGCTCCCGGGCTGGACCGTCCACAGCTCTGCCCAGATCTGCCCTCGCAGCCGTGTCTAGACACCCCCACCCCCGGCTCCCAGGGCTTGTGGCGGGGGGTGGGGGGGGTGGGGGGTGGGGGGTAGGGGGCGGTCAGGCAGCTCTTGTTCAATTTATGTTTCGAGGGAGGGAGTGGTGCTGGGAAGGCAGCTGCCCGCTCCTTTTGCCTCCTCCCGTCGTCCGGCACCCCTTCAACCTGCCCTTATTCTGCGTCGTGTCATGAGCTGCCAGGAGGAAAATCACGTCACTTATGAAGGAAGAAGCACCAGACGCTAGTTAAACTTACTTTGGCAATTTGTCTTTAATCAAGGCCGTTCCAGTCTGTGGCTCGGAGTCTTGATTACCCCTCTCCAGTGGGCGCCCTGATTCCAGGCTGCGTCCCTGATTTTTTTATTTAATTTTTTTCCCACTCTTCTTCCTGATTCTGGGTTGGAGAGTCTGAAACTCATCCTTGCTTCAAATGGACTTGGCGATTTCGTCTGGTGAGAGCCTCCCGGGAGGGGCAGGGGACGGAGATTCCCCTTGACGGCATTCTCCCTGACTCTTCACATTCCCAGCCCCACAGGGAAGGCGGTGGGCCGCAGGGCCATTCTTCTCGACCTCTCTTGACCCTTACCCCCTGCTGAGTCCAGGGTGAAGGGTCATTTTCTCAGCTTCCCTCTGCTGCAGAGAACTAAAGATTTGGCTTACCCCCTTTGTGTGCCCAGAGAGCTCACCCAGAAAGCTGCGGATGGTCATTGAAACTGCTGATTGTTGGGGGAGCCCGAGCTGCCGTGTGAAACTGTTTCTAGAACCATAGCATCTGTCTGTCTTTGGTGGAAGGACTTCCCAGGGGGCCTACATCCTGTCCTGATGCAGCAAAGCCTTTTTCCCGTTCTCCCGTGTCAGCTCTGAAGTGGAAAGGCAGGAAGGAAGGGAGAGAAAAGAAATGAGAGGGAGGGAAGACTGAGTGGTTCTAAGATGGAGAAACCCTTTGTCCTTTGAAGGAAGAGAAACCAGTGTGTGCATCAGCGGTCATGCCATCGCCTGCATGAGTGGGGGTCAGCCACGGCCACTTCCCCCAGCGCCATGTCCTCCGGGAGGGGACACAGACCACCTGTCATTGCCACTGCCTCTCTGAGGGGCCCCGTGGTGGCGCTTTCCTCCCGTGATGGGGAGGATGTGATGTCTGCCACACCTTTTCCCTCTCATCCCGGGAGAAGGAGCTAACGGGGCCATCTCCAGCGGGGTAGCACAAAGGCTCCTCGCCTTAGAGGATGAAGGTGCAGGGCGCCAGGCCCGGTGGGGTCTCCAGGGCCTGTGGAGGAGACTAGATGTGCCAGTGCGCTGTGTCCCGCTGTCCTGCCGCCAGGGCTCTTCTCTGCACCACGCCCTCCTGGCCTTGCTGACGGCCGGCCCAGGTTCCCAGTTCTGAAAATCCCAACATCCACCTAGAACCTTCTGCCAGTCTCTGCCATCAAGCGACAGTCTCTAGAACTTTCTGGCAGAAGGCAAGCTCCTGGGACTCCAGCTCTTTCTTATTGCACATTTCCCCCGATTACACAAATGCTCCTTTACGAAAAGCTGGAAAACACGGGGAAGTTGGAGGAAGACAGCAAGAGCCATTGGTGACCAAGTCACCTCGAGATCCTTGTTGTAAGTGCTTTGAAACGTGACCTCCTTGTTCTTTCACTAGTTAGCATGTTTTGTGGGTGTGCAAATTTCATTAAAAACAAAGTGGAATCCTCATATATGCATAGTTTTGAATCCTGCCTTTACATTCAATAGTACGTGTCATGGACATTTTCTATGTCATTCAAATCTTTTCAAGAACATTACTTAAACAGCTACAGAGCTTCCTTTTGTTTGGAGGTATTATAATATGTTTTGTTCTTATTGCTAAAGCTCAACGTGGAAGACACTTCTGAACACAGCCAAGTCTTCTAGACAGGAGCTGTTCCCGGGCACATGCCCTCCTGGTCCCCCCTGGGCCCACAAGGCTGGGAAAAGGACAATCTCTGGGCACAAGAAAGCCAGCAGATAGAGAAATAACCCCTGTGTGTGTGTATGTGTGTGTGTGTGTGTGCATGCGTGTGCATGCATATGTTTGTGCCGGCGTGCGTGAGATCAGACACAGGTACAGAGCTGGAGACGTGGAAATCCTTGACTGGCTTCTCTCTGGGGGCTGAAGGTTGGAGCTGTGCAGGCCGTGAGGGTTCCGTGCTTGTCTGGAAGCTGGACTTGGCAGGGGTTCTGGAAGTACTGACATTCTCATAAGTCACTGTCTTGAAAAGCCCCCTGAAGTGACCCAAATGGGACATGGCTCCCCTCAGAATCAGGGCCACTGGGCGTGTCTACAGCTGGGGGGCTGCCGGGGCCCTGCCACAGGTACCGGGCTGCCTTCGGTACTGCAGGTTGTGCCTGGGAGACGCAAACCGGGCAGCAGCCATGTTTACATCCACCTCCTGCAGTTTCCGCTTTGCTCTCAGCTGAGTGGAGGGGCCGTGTGGCTTCTGCCGTGAGCAGAGTCCAGCGTCACAGCTCTCCTTTCCTGGGCAGCTGGGGCCGTGTCTCGGGATGCTCACGTTTTGTCACAAACCAAGCACATGGGAACTCTCTCTCTGCTGTGGCGAGTTAGGTGTTGATGGACGGCTGCTTAGGAGTTACGTTCCTGCCCACTGTTCTGTTTTTCTTTTCTTTTTTAAGGGAACATATATGGTAACAAAAAAGAAATTCTCAAGTTATTTAAAATAGCAGATATCTTGGGTTCTTACTATAAATTCTTATCAATATGAGAGGAGAAGAAATGCATGGACTTGAACTTTGTGGACCTGACAGCTGTTTAAAAGCCCAGTGCTTTTCTTAGAGAACGCCTGCAGCGAATGGTCCCCCGTGAAGGTGCAGAGGTGGCCCGGGTCCACCCTGCAGGACCACGTGCTGCTTCAGCCACACAGACCAGGGACGTCATTGGTGTCACAAAAGGTGAGATCTGCTGTACAGAATCTTCTTTCCTCTGCGACTAACTGCAGGGAAAAGAAAGAGGTGATTACACCGTCAGTTTACCAACATTCCTACAACTGCTTGCCTTTCCACCCTGTTGACTGATTCTGGGTCGTGTTTGTGTCTGCCTGTGAGCTCTTGTCCTTTAAAGCACGGTGAGCTGGGTGGAGTCCATGTGGACTCTGCAGAAATGCAAGAGTGGTTTTAAAATCTACGTCTTTGCTGAGGGTGACGCTCTCCTTTGACTTGAGGGGAAATCACCCATTTCAAACAAAGAAAAGGTACCACTGATTTTTCAGCGATGAGATGATTTTCTCCGGGAGGATTGGAAGACCCAGGAGTGTGGGTGTGAGGAGGGAGCAGTGTCTCCTGAAATCTGCTCTAGGAAGGTTCCGAGGGCAGCCCCTCCATCCTCAGGAGAGTGGTGGCGCCGAAGATGGACACTACAAGGATGTTGCCTTTGCCTCCTGGTTCTTGCCAGCTTGTCCCGGCTTTTGCTAATTTTGCTAATTTGTTCAATTCTGTACAGTTCAAAATAGGCCAGTGGGTCCCCAAATAAAGTTTGAAGCGTCCATAAGAAGTGTTCTCAGCTTTGCTCTCTCCACCTGGGCCGCACGTGCCTGCCAGTGGGACACGAGGGTCTTGAGCTGAGGGACGTTGTCCATCGTTCGGGGTCTGGGCTGCTCCCCAGTCCAGTGAAGATCAGCGAGCTCTTCATTTATCTAGCAGATAAACAAGGAAGATCTCCCGCGAGCTTCTTGTGGGGGCCGGCACGCGTGTCTGGCACGCGCTACTGCAGGCCCTCCTTGTGAATGTGGGTATCACGGCATGAGGCTGACGAGAGGCATTCTCTGGAAATCTTCACATGGGATGCAGACACTAAATGCTCTGGCCATAGCAGACGAGAAATCATCTTAGTACCTTTGAGTTGAAAGATGAAAGGGTGATAGATGTGCGTGATACGGAAGTTCAGAGCCACAAGACTAGATGCCGAATTCAACTGTAGGCAGAGACGGGGCCTGGAGGCCTCGGGTTCAGGGTTGAAGCTGGGGCTGTCGGCTTGAGTTGTTTGTGGATCGTGCTTCGTCGTTGGTGGTGGCGGCTTAAACAAAGTCCTTTTTGCTTTCTAGACACTGGTATGGACTGCGGGATGCACGTTTAACTATTACTCCGTGGAGAGGAAGCTAGAGATTACACAATTATTGTGGCAGCGAAGGCCTCTCTCTAAAGGACAAAATGAACCCATTATTTCAAAAGCAAGGCTCCCATCCTCTCTATTTGCGAAGCGTCCACGGCTTCTTGGGGCTCAGGGGCTCCTTCCCCGGTGTGTTCTTCCATCGTAGGCTGGGGGGAGATACCGCCTTCTTGTGGTGCTACGGCCTGGGCAAGGAAAACCGTCGGAATTAAGTGGGTCCTCAATTTGATGGGGGGCCATTGAACAGTTAGGGCATGTCAAGAGCCCTTCTCAGCAGGGTTCTAAAACCAGATTGTGATCTGAGATGAAAAGGGAGGGTTAAAACAAGCCATTTCCACAGAGCAGTCCCGGAGCACCGGGACAGCTCCCTCTCCGAGCCGCACCCGGGACCGTTGGCCGAGCCACGTTGTTTCTGCAAGAACTGCTTGCTGGTGGGGATGATGTTTGAAATTTAGTGACCTGCCACTTGGCATTCACGTCCCCGTTGCTGTTCTTTAGAAAACCCAGGTCTTGCCCCAGATTTTAGCTAATATTTTACGTGGCTCAAATTCACCTCCTCACCCCTGAGCCCACGTCTCTTCCCTTCCGTCCCGCGCCCAGCCGTGTAACAGTCCACAAAAAGCGCTGTGCAGACGTGTGCGAGTGAAGCCATGTTCCTGGCCCCCCACCCTCCCCGCCCCAGCGGCAGGAGGCCGGCCGGATTGGCTCGCGCGTTGCCAGGACTCGGTTGCTAGGATGGCGGCAGCCTGCAGCCCCTGCAGGAAGCATGTAATGAATTATGGATGGTGGTTTTCTCCGAGAGGCCTGATCTGTAATGCAGATGAGCTCAAGTTCTCCTTTTCTTCTGGCTTCTTAAGAAAAAAAAATCAGAGTTTTAAATCAGAAGCTGGCATTTACGAAGTCCCAGTTGCCACTGGCAGAGGCTCGGCCTGCGATGTTAATTCTTATGCAAAGAGAGGGCCAGAGGTCAGTGTCTGTTATTTGTTCTGGAAAAGCTTGTAGGATTTTCACTGAACTCTGTGACCCTTTGGGGGCATTCTTTTTTGTGTGTGATCAGAGACAAAATGGGATATAAACACTAGAAGTGGCATTTTCTGAATATTAGACACTTTTCCTCTGGGCCTGCAAAGCCAGGGGCTTGGAAGGTTCAGGTCTGTAGCTGGCAGATGGGTTAGGACTCTCCTCCCCTCTGCCCTCCGGCTCCAGCCTCTACCCCCAGAGGCAAAGAAACATTTGCCTGAGAAGGACCTGGGCCTCTCTCTGCAGAGTGGACACCACTGGAGGCTCTTTAGTCTCCCGCCCACGATAGTTTCGGCTGGAGGGGGCTTTGCGATGTTTCTCCTGCGCTATCACATCCACAAGGGCCTGTGCTGCTCCGATGCCATCCGCACGGTGGCCTCAGTGCTGCCCCCGGTGGGCCCGGAGGGGACGGAGGGGTCAGAGTGCTGGGCTCCCACAAGGTGGGACCTTCCTGCCCTACGCCCCTGGGACTTGTTCCCCAGGCTGGGAGTCAGGAGGGGACCTGTGCTGCCCACCCCGGCACTGATGACGGCAGGATGCTCTCAGGGGGAGCGAGGGCCACTGGCGGCTCTCCGAGCAGGAGGACGCAGAGCCTGAGGGCTGAGGGCATCGTTATGAAAGCAGGGACTTCAGTCCTCCTGGGGGCGAGCTCCAGAATCAACACCCGCCTGTGCGCTTGAGGTTCCAGACAGCCTTTCAGGGTGCCGTCCTATCAGCCTCACCTTGGGGACCAGCCCGGGAGCCCCGTGCTCCCAGCTTCGCAAATACCCGTTCCCATTGTCCGGTTCTCCCTGGAACACGGAACGCTGTGAATGCCGCTGAGAACACACACAGACCAGGCAGGGCGCCGTGGGTTCACAGACACGGCCGCTTCACCTTCACGACACAACGGAGCAGAATGTGCTGGCTCTGGGACTCAGACAGCACTAAAAACAATAAACCGATTTTCTGGAAAGTCAACGATTGAAAATACCTGTTATTACCTGCCTCAGCCAGCAGGTAATCTCTCACCACCACGGAGAGACTCTCAATTATTAAAAGAAAGAAAGGAGAGAAAACGAACTTTATTTCAAAGAGGCAAAGTCTTTCTTCCAGAATGAGGACAAAGCTGTTTAGGTGAAAATTACATTTGCCACCCCACGTCAGAGTGTTTATTGAGTGGTGGCCGGGTCAGCCCAAAGAATGTCAGAGACACAGGACGCTGAAGTAATGGATTGATGGAATAATCTACTAAAACTGCTTCCAGAATGTTCTGTTTGTCTGAAGTCTGATCCTTTCTTTTTATTGAGGGAATGCTATGGATGTTTTGTTTTCAGAATCTCGGGAACTGTTTTAATAAAGAGCTGTGGGTCACCTATTCTGTTTAGAGTCACGTAGAGACAACAATCATAGGCAATAGCAGTTGTCTTAGAATTTAAAAGAAAGCAAAATAAAAAAGCCCAGAAGATCAGGTTTCGCCCGTGTCTACCTATAGAGGGTGATGTGAAAATGGAGGTAATTCATTGGATGAAACAAGCAAAATCCCAGATAATTGAGGCAAAACAGGGCAGGGTGACTGTCTCTTCCCGGCCTGAGTCCTTTGGCTGGTTTCCTCCTTTCTGTCTGTGCAGACGCAGCCTGGGCCTCCCGCACGGTAGACGGCGACGCGCACAGCCGCGGAGTCACGGGGGATTTCTGCCGCTCAGGGGCCGACTGTGTGATGGGCTGACGGTACCGAGCGTTAGATGAACGCGAATGAGTTCTATTTTGGAACATCTGACAGAGACGTGGCTTGTAGGAAAGTGATGTTTTTAAATAATATGTTTCATGCCGTATAGTTTCTTTTCATGAAAACAATGAGACAAACCAACAAACAAAAGCTGAGGGAAATTCACCCAGGACAGTGACGCAACCCGTCTGTGAGGGGAAAGATGACACTTCCAGCTAAGATAAAAATGCGGCAGCTCACGCTCCATCTCCGTACGTGGAAAATAAACCAGCATCGCTTCAAGTAACTATTGATTCTGTTATTAAAACACCGCCTGTTTGGTTTCCCAGATCATAGCAGTTATTAATGCATTATTAATTCCGTATAAGCTTCTGGCTTGTCATTTCCATTAAGCAGTGGAATAATTGCTGAGAGGGTGGGGGTCAGGAGGTGCGTTCACACCTCACTTCGCAATCTAGATGGAGGCAAGCGGCTGGGAAGGCCCTGGGACACAGACAGGCACCTGGCTATGGCAGGGTTTGTTATGTGTCCCAACCAGCCAAGTTTATTTTCGCAGGGCTGATGAGACAAAGATTGGAAAAGGAGGATTTCCGATGCAGGTTTTGGCTGGCTGGCTGCAGGGGAGCCTGAACTGGGGCTGTCTTCGGTTGAAATTATGAAACTCAACATCCAATGAAGATTGAAATATTTTGCAACTACCCAGACACTGTTCACAGGATCTTTCGAGCATCTGGACACCACTGGGTGGATTTTTTCACTGTCGAGGAAACGTTGTGGCGGAATAGGATTAGTGAGGAGGCAGGGCGAGGGAGGGAGAGCCCTCTGTCCGCTGCCGCTGGGGGCTCTGCCGGCAGTGCAGCGTCACGGGAAAGCCCAGCACGCTTTCAGGATGGGACAGCACAATTTACTTGGTCTAATTTGCCAGAGCTGCTTGAATCTCTCACCGTTTCGTTTTGTAGATTCCATTTGCTATATTTGGCAAGGGAATTTCAGCCGACAGGAGGAGACCCAGCCCTGTCCTCAGAGAAGACGCTGTTTTACCCGGATACAGTGGACGAGGGAGATGAAAACGGCGGGCAGGCCGTGGGGGCTTTGGATGGGTTGAAGGTGGCGATTTACATAAAGCATCAGGGCAGTGTGGGCAGTCCAGAGGGGGACGTGTGTGTCTACCGCCGCTATTGCTCCACTCTCCTTTGTCAGTGTCTACGAGGTGGGCCGGCACTAGCAACCTCTGGCACCTCTGCTGAGTCTGGTGCTTGGGTGAGGGCCGAGCCGGAGCTGCTCTGGTTTTTATTTAATGGGAACCACTTCCCAGCTGATACAAATGAAAGTAGAATGATTGGAAAGCCAGAAGGGTCAGCAGTCCTGCAGGCATATGAAGCTGACGTAGTTTTAAGAGTTCCTGGAGTGCAGGCAGGGGTAATTGTGCCCAGGAAGCTCCCATGACTCCAGACGTTTTGTGGCCTCCTCCTGGGGAGTCCCCAGGTTGCTCCCAGTGTGGCAGCCCATCTTTGGAGGCTGCCTCAGGGACAAACAGGCTCCTGGTATTCTGAGCTGACCAGAGACTGCAGAACTGATCAATACTGACGAGCGGGGCTCTGTGCTCCTGAGAAGACCTCCATGGCGGGGGTGCTGGCAGGGGGCAGGACACGCAGGCCCACACCCATGACACTTCCAACTTCTCTCCCTGAGTCAAAGCAAACGATAATTCAAACCAACTGAATGTATTCCTGCAAATGGAAAAAGTCACTAGATTTGGAAAAATTCAAAAGACTCAAATAAAAGTCTAAATTACAGCCCTGAAAACTATGTAAACTTCATGTACACAGACTGTGATAATAGGGCCTGGCGGGGTGAAGGTCCCTGAACAGGTCACCCTGTGCTACTCAGTGTGCTTGGGGTATCCATGCCCATTCGCAGGTGGGACGAGGAGGGGAACTGAGCGTGAGCACTGAGAAGCCTCTATACGCTGTGACACAGCTGTGATGGTCAAGTGCATGGTCATTTAAAAATAATTCCCTTTGATTGCTCTTGCAGAAGTATCAGGCCACGTTGATTGCAAATACAATGATAAGTAGCTTGTGATGCATGGGTCTGGTCTGCCCTCTTGTTTCAGAGGGACTGTGACCGACAGAGGAGAACCACGGCGGTGTCCGCCTCACGAGAATTTCCCGTGATCTCTGGTCCAGGGTTGAGCACTCTTGCTGTGAAGACTTATGGCCAAGGCCCAGGGCCTTCTGCACAGTATTGGACAGACGTCAGACCACGTGGACCCCACAGCTCTTCGCTGTTTGCAGACTGCTTTTCATCTCTCTCCTGCTAGATCACTTCCTCACATCACAAGGCAGCGTCCTTGTATCCCCAGGCGTCTTCAGGGTGAGGCAGAGTTCCTACTGGGAACTGACCCCAGGGACGCCAACTGAGGCAGGTTCTGCGTTGTTCGGAGTGTCCAGGCTCTCATGGGGTTGTTTCTGCTGAGAAAGGCAGCTGTCTCCCCCAAAGCATTGCTGAGGACCAACACAGCCTGGTAGTACAGTCTGCATTTCCTAAGTAAGGAGGACGTACACCAAATAGATTCATGGGCCCCTTGCAGGAGGCCCAGGGGAGTGTGGGAGTCAGGACCCCAGACCCGCTGTGGGGGCCACTGCACGGCCTCGGCCGGGGGT
This sequence comes from Equus przewalskii, assembly GCF_037783145.1. Taxonomy (NCBI): domain Eukaryota; kingdom Metazoa; phylum Chordata; class Mammalia; order Perissodactyla; family Equidae; genus Equus; species Equus przewalskii. The sequence goes on from NC_091834.1 coordinate 106,999,924, forward strand.
CCAGTTGGAGAACCTTGCCAAGCCCTGGGGAGGGTTGTGGGGCGCATGAGCCCAGGAGAAAGGGGGGCTTTTTGTACTTTGCAGCAATGTGCCGTCTGGATTGGCCACAGCCCATATGGGAATCGGAGGTTCCCAGGATGAGGACTGCCACCGTGGTGCCCCAGAGGCAGGGCCCTAAACACGCCGAGGCTGTGACCGGGGACAGTAAGAGGTTCATGAAGAACCAGGGCCAGGAGCCCCCCTGCAGGCGTGAGCGTTTGGAGGGGTGTGAGCAGACATTCTTTTTGCTGAGGGAACCACTCAAGAAGCAAAGCAGGACGAGTTAGTGGGGTCGTGGGGGTGCCTTACAGGTCAGCCCAGGCTGCACGGGGGTAGCCATGTGCACTCCCAGCCTGCCTCTGTGGAGAAGAGCTGGCCATGTTCCCAGGGTTTTGTCACATGGGAGTGGGTACCAACGCTAGAGAGGGGATGAAGTTGGCCAGTCTGGGGGGCAAGGAGGTCTCTGTTCTGGTCGCCAGGCTCTGGGTCCCCCTCAGCAGGGCGCACCCGGCAGCAGCCTCAGGGCTGTGGTCGCTAGCCTGGCGGGGTGGCCTCCCTCTGAGGGGTGAGGTGGGAGGTTGTCTGGCCGGAGAAGGTTCTCTGTGGGGAGATGGGGCTGGTGAGAATCCCCCAGAGGTTCTGCAGGAAGAGGAATGGGGCCGGGTCCCCCCCAGAAGCTGGCTCTGGGTTCCCAAGGAAGGGTGAGTAGTGGGGTGCGAGGCCGAGGGGTTTGCGCCCACACCAAGTCCCCTAGGGTGAGGAGTCCGCTGACGGGAGAGAGCTCAGACTGGAATAATGTTGTGACAAAGGGAGACACAGCCACCTGTTTACTTGGAGGGGACGGTGCTTTTCCTGATTATCCTTCTGTGCCAGTGGGGCTGACGCCAGCACCTCCCCCTTGTCTTGGCTTATCCCGGTCCCACCAGTCTTCCAGGACGGTCTCTGTCCTCAGCAGGACTTCTCATGCAGCAGCTCCTTCTCTGAACTCCCGGCGCTTTCTGTCGTGTTGCTCTTCTCCTGGAGGTGGTCTTTTTATGGAGAGCGAGCGTGTCTTGCCTTCCAGTTAGAAGGAAGACCGCACGAGAGCAGGGGCCGGCAACCCGGTGCTGGTCCACGTGGCCTTGCCCAGACGGCATCCTCCGCAGGCTGTTGGAGCCTTTCCATGTCGCCCGTGTCCCCTTGCCCTCCTGTGCTGCTGCGCTCCTCTTGGAGCCTTGGCTGCACAGAGAATGTCTTCCAGTGGCTTTGCCTTCCTTGTTTGCTTCGTGGCATCTTCCACCCTGACACTCGGGCAGCGCTGTTTCCTCTTCCTCCCACTCTGAGCATTTGTTTATGTCTGTAGTATGCAACAGAAGATTTAAAAATAGAAGGGTTTCCATGGCAGCCTGGAAACTCCAGATCCAGAGACGAACTGCGGCACACAGCCTCGCCTGGGAGGACGCCGGAGTGGCCGTGGTCCTCTCCCTCTGACGTCACGACGGAGTCCCCTTGGAGCAGCACTCGTCACACCTCCTCCTGGGTGAGAGCCGCTCAGCCTTCTGGGTGGTGTCAGTCCTTCGTGGCCCAGGTCCTCGTCCCCTGCCTCCCGCCGGCTCGTCTGTCTCACTCCGAGGACGGGGACGACAGCTCTTTGCTGTCAGCCTCCAGGGAATGTTTAGGTACGTGAGTTACTTCATGAAAGTTGAACCAGCCGCAGTCCACCCCCAGGTGGTTCTTGTCTCTCTGGGGTCCGGCCCTCATGCTTCCCTTCGCTTTCGGGTCTCACTTGGTGGGGCAGAGTCCTGTCCCACTACCGGTTGTGAAGTCGGTGTAGGACGGTCCTGCTAGTGTGGACCGCCCGGGCACCATGAGCACTGGCGAGTGGCCTCTGAGGACAAGCCCGAGGTCAGGGCCGAGGTCACGGGGGTACTGAGTGTGGGCCACAGGAGGAGGCGCCTTAGAGACAAAGGGAGGGTGTGTGGGTAGGTTTGTGTTAATGCTGATGCTTTTATTATCTGGAGAAATAATTTATCCACCTTGCTGCTTCCAGCTCCATGGAGCCGACTCCCCCCAGGAGTGAGGTGCAGGCACCTGTGGAGAGCAGGGCACGGAGCTGACGGCACGGGTGGGCCCCGTGGGGTTAACCGCCCCTTCCACACAGGCCTTCAGGAGGGCCAGCATTGGGCCAGAGAGATGAAGTGGAGCGGGTGCTGGCGCTGTTCTCACGTGCGTTAGCTGAAGTTCACGGTGGTGGAGACCGCAGGCGAGGGGACCCAGCCCCCAGGGCTGCAGGACAGAGAAGAGATCAGAATGACTGGAACCCAGGAGCCTGGAGGGGCCCACAGAGCTGAGGTCAGATGGCTCAGCTGCCGCCGTGACCTTGGAGGGGACATGTGAGCCAGTCCTGCGTGTACGGAAAACTCTGAAAACCAGCCTCCGCCAAGGCTCCTGGAACAGGCTGAGCTGGAGGTGAAGTCACGTGCTGGATGGCACTGTCAGGGAAAGAAGCAGGCCAGGAGGAGGTGTCCCTGCGTCTCGCTGGCCTGCAGTCTCCCTCCGGGGCCCTGTCGACGGGCTCCAGCAGGGAGCAGCTGGCAACGCATAATGTGGTTGCAAATCTCAGCCCCGCGTCGCACAGCCCAGCAGAGAAGCGCGATTTAGACGGAGGGACGGCGAAGGGCTTGACATCTGTGCACACACGGTGCTTCCCTCCACACCTTCCCTCTGCCTCTCCCGCTGGGTGTCAAGGTTCTTCTGGAAGGGCGTCCGTGAGCCTACGATGGCAGCTGTCTCCTGCCCTCCTTACCTGTAGGAGGCAGACCCGAACCCACCTCTCGCCAGTCTCCGGGATTCGCTGACTTCTCTTGGAAGTGGTTCTGCCTGACCTCCCTCTGGCTCTGAGCTTTTCAAGGCTCTTAGTTCCTGGTCTTCACGTGTTCAGCGTGTTCCTGAGTTACTTTTGCATCGCTTTGCTTTCCTTTTTCAAGTCATTTTATTTTAGACACGTTCTTATACACTGTGTCTGTTCTTTTTACTCCAATCTGAGATTCTATTTTAACCGATAATTAAATTCAGTTACATTTATCGCAATAATGGGTGACTTGGGATTTCTCTCTACAATCTTATCTTGTGTTATTTATCATGTTGTTTTTCCTCCTTCACCATTTTCTATTGGATCTATCAAGTTTTCTCTATTCTTTGCGCCCCCTCCGGCACTTCGGAACTTACCCATCACCTTCTGTTCTGGTGGGAGCTCCCTACGTGTTCATGGGCCTGCCTGGTGAGCACATCGACGGGGACGTCTCCTCCTCCCAACAACACGGGGGCTCGGAATGCGTTCACCTGGACGGCCCTTGCCCTTCTCCCAGGTTATTTTTGTCTGACATTTTAGTTCTATTTTGTTCATAAGCCTACTCTAAAATTTAGTCATTTTAATCCTTGCTTTTTACAGTCAAATCTTATTAAGACTCACCCCGTGGTTCCCAGGCTCCTGGTGGCCTTCTGCGTCTTCCAGCTCTCCCTCTCTGCTCACGAAGGCTTTCTTCCTTCCCATTTGTCCCGTTTTAAATTGGCAAAGCTACAGGAAATTTGCAAAACAGTGGAGTGAACCTTTTTATAAGCTTCACCCAGATTAGCTAACATTTCCTGCCTTGCCATGTGGGTCTCATCTCTCTCCTTCTCTCTCTAGTGTGTGTGTGTTTATTTACACATGTGTATTTTTTTATTGGCTAAACCATCTGAGAGTGCGATGCAGACATTGTGACACTTCTAAATACTTTAATACGCATCTCCTAAGACAAACTCTTACAAAACCACATTAAAGTGATCACGTGCCAGAAATTTTACGTTCTACCCCACAATTGCTACACAGCCATATCTGAAGTTGTGCAATCATCTCAATAATTGCCTTTACAGTTCTAACTGAAATCAAAGGTTCGATCAAGCAACATTTACTTTTCATGTCTCCTAGCTCCCTTTCTTCTTCTGACGGTGCCTCAGACGTTGTCTGGCTGCCTTTTCCGGCGTCAACACTTTGGGGAGTCTTAGGCAGCTGTTTGCAGAACATCCCGTCCATCCTGGCTTCACAGCCTGGCCTGTCATTCAGGGCAGCGGCCTGTGTTCTGTCTGTGTCCCCAGCGCCCTGGCTCAGCCTGGGGACAGCAGGTGCAGGCACCGGGCAGCTCCCGCTCCGCCCTCTGGCCTTCAGCTTCTCTTGCTCCACTCCGGGAACTTCCCTCACTTTGTTCGGACCTCAGCAGAACACTGAAAAATGTTTGCATCATTTTAAACAAATGTCTAGGCATTTGTTAGCAGAAAGGCTTTTCAGAACTTCTCTCTTCACAGAATGGGAGTTCCATGCGCTCAGCTTTGTGAGACCCCCTCGTGTAAGTCCTATGCAGGGAGGACGGCAGCCAGGAGAGCTGGGTCCCAGGCCCGGACGGGTCCTCACGCAGTCCCGCAATTCCAGGGAGACAGACACTGGCTCAGCCCCGTGCTGGGTGAGGGCTCTGCTGACACCTTCGTGGTGCACCTCACAACCCCCCCAAGGGGCTTGCTTGCCCCGATTTACAGACGAGGACTCCAAACTTGGGGTGGGGCCCTATCCAGCCTCAGTAGGTGCTCCACGGGTGCCCCAGGGTGCCACAAGGCAGCAGCCAACACGCGTCCATGTTCCCAGCTCACTGAGTCCAAACCGAACGTGGTGGGTCCACACCAGGTGTCCTAGAGTCCTGTATATGTACAGTCCCCAGGATGGTCTGGAGGGACCCGCGGGTGGGCAGAGGGGGTCTACACTGACCTGTTCTAATAGCAGTGACATCCTGGGCACCACACCAGCCCCCTTCCCACCGACAGCCTCCCCAGCGCCCACCGCTTCAGGCAGTCACTCTCTCAGTGCCAGGAAAGCCAGCATCCCAGGCTGTGACAAACGGAGCCCAAGGGCCATGTGAGCCTCTCCCCATGCCCAGGACCTGGATGGAATGCCCTTGCCACTTATGGGCAGGCTCCCCTCCCCAGCTTCAGGACTAAATGACCCCTGTCTCGTTCTCATGCCCCCGCCAAGGCTGGTGGGGCGAACCCGCCAACTGGGGGTGATGCGGCCTCTCACAGGAGACTGACTGTGTAAACGCAGTTTTCAGGATTTCTCCTCCACCCATTCATTCATTGAACAGCTGTTTCCTGAGGGCCTACTGTGTGCCAAGCGTAGTTCTAGGCGCCCACCCCTCTCAGCAGACCCAGACAAGCCTCTGCCTTCCCAGGCAAGTGGCCGGGAGACGCGAGCATGGGGAACTTTATACGCCCTCAGGTGGACAGGGGAGGACGGCCAGGCCCCGGCACGTTCCGCGCTGCTGTCCTGGGAGTCGTGGGCCTTCTACTGCTGGAGCCCATGGCTGATGACCCCTTGATGGCGTGGAGGCCCTGAGCTATCCCCCGGCCCTCACCCCTGGCCTCAGGGCCCTCGGGGGCTCGGCCTCCACCTGCCCGCTCCCCAGCCCTGCACAGCCTCCCACCCCTACTGCAGCCCCCAGGCATCCTGCTCGCTCTCCCCAGAGGGCAGACCTTCCTGATGGATCCCTTCCTTACCACCTGGGAGTGGGGTGGGGACCAAGGAAGGTATCCCCAGCTCTCTTGGCTTGCACAGGCCATGGCCTCATTTCTCTGCTTCTATCGAGGCTCCTGGTAGCCTGGGAGGGTCTCTGGGTGTGGCCTTCTCCCAGGTTCCAGTGTCAGTCAGTCAAATACCACAGACCAGGGGCTTAAACAACAGAAACATGTTCTTCCTCCGTCCTGGAGGCTGGAAGTTGGAGATTAAGGTGTTAGCAGGGCTGGTTCCTCCTGATGCCTCTCTCCTTGGGGTATGGACACTGTCATCTTCCCCCTGTGTCCTCACATGGTATTACCTCTGTGCGTGTGTGTGTCCTCATCTCCTCTCTCATGAGGGCACCAGTCACACTGGATCAGGGCCCACCCTAAGGGCCTCGTTTTACCTTGACCACCTCTTTAAAGGCCCAGTCTCCAAATACAGTCGCATCCTGAGGGGGTCAGGATGTCAACATATGCATCTAGGGGACACAGCCCCTGACTGGCACGAGCCTCTCCTCTTGTTCCTTGCCTCTGCACACCTTGGCGTTTTCAGCCACCATGTCACCAGGTTCAGCCAGTGTGGGCTGGGGTCCTGAGCTCACTGGAGGTCCCTGCTGTGACAGCTCTTCTGTCCCTGGCGGCTGCCCTGGAGGCTGGTCCCCCTGGTCGGGGCCCTCCACAGGCATGTCTGAGCTCCCCCGACGGTGACGGCAGGACCTGTGGCCCCAGACAGGCCTTCTGAAGCGCAAAGGTGGCTTTTGGAACCTGGGGATCTCCTTCTCTCTTGAAAAAGCCTGACTTGCAGGGCTGTGTCTCCCTGTGGACTCAGAAGCCACCTCAATGGCCAGGCTGCCAATGCCTGTGTCACTCCAGGGGGCTGCCATCACCCACAGCTACCCAGGCCGCAGAGGGTTCCAGACCACGCCCGGGTGGGATGGCAACTCAACTTGGAGGCGGAAGGTCTGAGTTTGAGCTCTGGCCCTGTCACTCATCAGCCATGTAATCTCATGGAATCACTCGGCTTCTCTCTGTGCCGGCCGCTGTAATTCGGGCCCATCCTGCTGTATCCGGGCTGCACAGGTGACAAAATATGATGATTGCTGAGAAGCGCTGCGTGAGCTCGGGAGCCCTGCAGGAACGTGGTGTCACTCTGTGAGCAGGAGCGGGTCCCCAGGATCCCCAGCCCTCACAGATCATGCCGTTCCTGTGATGGGGCACTGGTCACACAGGAAGAGAGAGAAGGGACAGTTCTGGTATCGAGCGCCCACCACGTGCTTCCTCTGTATTCATTCACTCAGGTTCCATAATGACACCACAAGTGGACACCATCATGATCTACCTCCTATAGGCCAGGAGGCTAAGGCACAGACAGGTTGAGTGCCCTGTCCAAGGACACACAGCTCCGCTGCTTCCAGGTCTAAGCCAGAGCCCATGCTCTGAACCACCCTGCAGCGACCTGTGCCTCCTCCCCTCCTGCCTGAGGCCGGGTTCTCTCACAGGTAGAGACCTGGGGGTATGAGTCCAGCCCCGCCTCTTTGCAGCTTTCTGCTGTCAGCACCATATGAGTAAACAGAAGCCCTGGTCCAGACCGCAGACGCCTTGTAGACATCTACTGAGCACATGCTGCGTACAGGCCACTCTGCATGCTACTGGTTCATGGGGACAAAGTGGCATTTGACAGGGGACACAGGGCGGGATTCTGAAGCGTCGACAGGCAGAGGGAAATGAGGTGGTGTGGGTTCAGCCCGTCCACTGGAGGGTGAGTCTAAGGCACGAACACTAGACATTTCACGACTTACAGCTTCGTGCGTCAGGGAGCCCGGGACCTGCGAATGTCCTTCCTGCTCGAGCCCTCTTGCTTCCTAACCGGACGGCCCACGAATCACCTCGGGGACAGAAAACAGAAAAAGGGGCCTGAGTCCCCTTCCAGACCTGCCAACATCAAGTCCCAGGCCCGCCGAATCTTGGGAGGTGGGCTGGGGGCTGCACTCGAACAAGGGCTCCCGTGACCTGGCGAGAGGTAGGCAGGTCGCTCGCTGTGTAGATCTCAGGAGCTGTTTCTCTCACTGCCTCTTAGCTGAGCTGTGCTTTGGGCAGGATTGAGACTTTTTCTCTCGGCCTGGGCTTTCTTGCTCACTTTCATCATTACTACTACTTTCTTATATTTCTGCTCTTATTTTAATGCTTTTTCGTTTCATCGTTATCTATGCTTTTTATTGTAAGTTGTCTCACCTTTTCCCAGGTTGGTGGGGTGCTAAAAGAAGGTCCTGCCAGTCCCCTTTTTGACTCATCCTGAGGGTAGCATCTCTTACTTTAATTTCTTAAAGTATTTAAAAGTTGTTTTATTAAATAAGACAAAATTAACGTCTACAGATGTTATTATTATTAATTTGACTAGTAAACTTTTTTCTCACAGATAAGCAAAGGCAAACTGTTTGGTCCAGGTAAGGTGTCATAACTCCCTGATTGAGGCTTGTGAGTTAACATAGCTGTATGTGCCATGTGCCGAAGGGACAGACGGACACCATGCCAAGGGTGGCCACCATTGGAACACAGGCCCTGGGGCTTCAGGCTGCGTTCTTGCTCCCAGCTCTGGCTGCAGGACAGCCTTCCGCCATCCTGGTTGGCCAGTCAGGGGCATGTTTATAAGGGAGATGCCAGCCAGGTGTGATGGTGTGGCCGTGACCCCCTCCACACAACCAGCTCAGGCCTTGCCCGGGGTCACCGTGTGACGGCAGCAGCTTTGCTCATAAGCCAGTCTCAACGGCCCGACAACTTGCTTATCTGTCTTTCTAAGACTCTGTCTGTCTGTCTATCAGGACACACAGTACTTAATTTTAATAAAGCTTGTTTAACATAGAATTATTAACATTACATCTGCGAAGTGCCCTAGAATGGTCTTTACTCCAATTGTCACGGTTCTTGAGAGAAACGCCTAGAGATTCCCAATAGTTTCTCCATCCCTGTGAGGGGGCTGCAGGTCAGGTGACAGGGAGGCTGGGGGCTGAGCAGGAGCAAGACCTCAAGCCAAGCGCTCAGAACAAAGCCGCCGCCTCCTGTTCTGGGAGAGCGGCCACGCCAGCCGCTGGCCGACCCTCCTCTGCGGCCGGGTTCCATTTTCCTCCTGCCCAGCTGGACAGGTTAAACGAGTGGTTGATTAATGGTGGGTATTTTCACTTGACTTAACTTCACTGACTTCTGAATGAGGAGAAGAACTCCAACAGAGCCCCGTTTAACTGAGACCCGTTTCAGGATGAGGAGGGCCTGGCTATGGCTGAGCTGGGGGTCCACCGGGGTTCCTGCTGGGACCTGATGGGGTGGACACTGGGACGCCAGCGTGGAGGCAGTCAGCCTGCAAGTTCAGGGCAAGACGATGCTCGGCTAAGCTGCAAAGGGTCCGTGCCAGACGCCCTGTCCCGCTGTGCAGACGTCCAGTTGCACATATTTCCCCTGCTTTCACGGAAACTTCGAGCCTGCATTTGTCCAGTGGAACAGCTGGTCTCGTTCGCTGCGCTAGCAGAACGGCTGCCTGCCGCCTCCTCCCTTCTCTTCTTCCTCCCGCTTCGCCCTCCCCCCAAGCCCCTTGGATGCAGAGATCGGCCCGCACTGGATGAAAGAAGTAACTTTGGGGCTGTTTTCACAGGAGGCCCAGGGTGGACATGGTTCCTGACTGACGGAGGACAGGGTTGACGGCCCCGCTGGGCGTCTCGCCAGGGTCTGACACCGCGGCCACGGCTCCCGAGAGCCCCCCGTGCTGTGGGCATCACTGGTGGCGTGCACTGGGCTTGGTTCTTCCTGACTTCTTTTGTGGGTGGTCACAAAAGCAGGAGGGGAGGGAAGAGAAAGAAATAAGAACGCAGAGACGGAGTGTGAGGGCTCGAGCAGCCGCGTTCCGTGTGGCTGAACCTGCCGAGGACGAGGCTGCTGCTCGGCTCTCCTGCCGTCGTGGGGACCACGCCACTCCCTCCTGCTGTAAGGCTTCCGGGCGGGGAACTCGGTCAGCGTCCTGAGGGGACGGTGTGGCCCCCTGCTCATTGTGCCTCAGGCTGGCTAGTTATTATTTATAATAAAACGTTTTCACATAGCTCGTATTCTATTGCCAGGAATAGATATACAGGATTACGATATAAAATGGGATTATAGTTCAGTGTACAAACTTTGAATTAAAAATGTAGATTAAAGTAAATATAAAAATTAAAGTATTAATGTATTTATATATGTCTTCATAAAAAGTTTTTCCTTCTAGATTGTTAAAATTATCTGTTGAAATTAAGGGACTCAAAGCAAAGTAAAATTAATAAACAGGAAAAACTTTAAATCAAAATTTAAATAAATCGATGTTATTTTAATTTTAAAACTCTTCGATTAATTAAATGTTATTAAATGTTGTTATGAGGACACAGCTCTTCTCAGTTCTCGCATCCGATGGCATCTCATCACTAGCGAGAGGGACCGTGAGGCTCTCACGTCTCAGGTCAGACCTGCGTGCATACGGATTTAAGAGTGGGGAGAATTAGCAGCGCAGAGTTCCTCAGTGGCCGTGTGCAGCCGTCGCTAATTCAGTGTTGGCTTGTCAAGATCTCTGCAGCCTCAAACTGGAACACAAAGAGAGGCAGGGAAAGGAGGCTTGGCTGTGCCGAAAAAATCCTGAGTTGATGGCATGCAGCGGTCTAAGAGGAAGGACCTGACAAGCTGATTAACTTGTCTTTGCTCTTACCTGAGGGCTTCCATCGTTCAAATCCTCCCGCGGGTGCGGGCAGAAGCTCAGCCCTGTGAGGATACGGGGCAGGCAGTGCGGGGACCTCCTCTGGGGTCTGGGGGTACCCCTCACAGAGCTCGGGTTTTTGGGTCGTAGGCTGTGCTGTGCCAGAGCTGAGCACCAGATCCTGAGTGATGTCCGAGACATGCCTATTTACCAGCGGAACGTGCGTGCGTGTGGAACCTGCAGCCTCTCGCTGTGGGGCTCAGGCAGGGACCCCAGGTCTAGGCAGGCCTAGGAGGGCCACTCAGAGCATTCGAGGGCCATTGGCCTCCTTCACCAGAATGCAGTGTGCGTGAGCTCTGTGCGGTGTTTGCAACTGCACCTCCTGCCACCAGAGCCGGCCACCTGACCACGCAGAGGGCGTCAGGGAGAGAGGAAGCCACAGTCCACATGCCTGAATGTTCTACACTCATGCATCTGGCTTAGACATCCTGCTGACCACCATGTTACAGGTGTTTTTTTCCTGAGTTTAAGTCAGGTGTTTCTATTTGGGCTTAGAACATTCAGTTTGTGGTCGCTGTGGAACCCTCAGTTTGTACACAGCCCCTGCAGGCCTCGACTTTGTTCACTCATTCAAAGTGTAGCCGAGTGAGATCAAAATTCATTCCGTACTTTGCACCCACGTGAATGGCTAAGATGAAACAAACTGGCACCATGGACGTGGAGCACCTGGAACGCACACGAAGCTGGTGGGAGTGTGCAGCGGTCCAGCACTGCGGAAAAGGGTCTGGCAGTTCCTGGTGAGGTTAAGTGACAAACGGACCCTGTGACCCAGCACTTCCGCTCCTCGGTATTAACCAAGGGAAATAAAATCATAAGTTCGCAAACACAGCTTCACTGATGATAGCCCAAACTGGCTACAACCTGATGTCCATCAGAGGGGTAAATGGATTGAAAAAAAAAACGACGTTCATACAGTGGGAAGTACTCAGCAATTAAAAGAAATGAACCAGGGCGGAGCACAGGAACATGGAGGGGTCTCAAAAACATTACGCCATGGGGCTGGCCCTGTGGCTGAGTGGTTGGGTTCATGCACCCTGCGTCGGCGGCCCAGGGTTTTGCCGGTTCGTATCCTGGGCGCAGACCTAGCACTGCTCATCAAGCCATGCTGAGGAGGTGTCTCACATAGCCGAGCTAGAAGGACCTACAACTAGAATATACAACTATGTACTGGGGGGCTTCGGGGAGAAGGAGAAGAAAAAAGGAAGATTGGCAGCAGATGTTAGCTCAGGGCCAATCTTTAAAGAAAAAAAAAAAGCCTTAGGTTCTAAGAAAAGATTTAATGTAAGTTGATTTATCCAAGCTGAGAAAGAACCAGAAAAATATAAAGGTGTAATTGGTAGCAGTTAACATAAAAAAAAAAAAATTATGCCACCCAAAAACTACAAGAAAGATACCAGACAGTGCACACTGTAGGGCCCCGTTTATGTGGCGCTCCAGAGCGGGCAGAGCTAATCAGCGGTGCAGGTCACCAGATCGTGGCCATCTTCAGGGCAGGGTGGGGTGAGGACTGCCTGCAAAGAGCACAAGGGGACTTTCTGCGAACGTGTCACGTGTTCATTGGCGTCCTGGTTTCACCAGTGTGTGCATTTGTCAAAATTCCTAGAGCCAAACGTGTAAAACACATGCATTTTATTATATGTAAGTTGTACCACAAGGAAATAAGTCATGTGAGAGATAAGTACTTTCAAATTTTATTGCAAGAAAGGTGAGTATTGATAAACAACAAAATAACGAAATGAATAGCAAACAAACGTGACTTAACCACATCCTGTGATGCTTTGACCAGCTGGTTGGCTGCTGGCAATGTCAGGGAGCATCCTGTCCACAGCCGTGCCTGAATTTTGACTGTCTTCACTGATCAAGTCCTGGGGTTTGCAAACTACAGCTTGTGGGCCAAATCCAGCCCCCACCTGTTTTTATCAGTGAACATTTTTAGTACGGCCATGCCCCCTCAGTTACCTGTGGCTTCTTCCTGCCCCAGTGACAGAGCTAAGGAGATGCGACAGGAGAGGCCATGGTCCCTGAAGGCCAGCATGGCTGCTGTCTGCTCCTGTGCAGAACAAATGTGTCGATCCCTGATCCAGCCCGGTTCTCTGTCCCGCCCACACCCACCCACTCGGCTCCTCCGAGTGGGGCCAGGCACCTGCAGCGTGATCTCCCCAGGTGGTTTTGCCTTCTACCACTTACTTTTTAACTTAGATTCTGTTTCTTCTGCCATTTGTGTCCGTATTTCTACACAGCACGTTGTGTTGCTGTTTCTCAGTTTTCTGTTTGAGACGTTCTCTCTGGGTCTGCTCCTACGGGAGACACTGGCCCTTGCCCTCCTCCTGCATTCCCGATGAGCTGAGACAGCGTTCGAACGTACCCGTCACCCAGAGCCGAAGCCACATGGTAGACTGATTGCTTTTCATCTCTTGTATTACTTGTTTTCATGGAATTAATGACTGCCCCATGTTTTTACGCGCTCTGTTTTTAGTGTGTCTGTCGCTAATCCAGACTTGCCAGCGGAGTTAGTGCCCTGCCCCTGACGTGCCCTGACACATCGTCATATTTCGTCCTGGCTGGCGTCTTCCCTGCGTTCTCTCCTCCCCCAGCCCTGAGCGGCTCCTTGGCTGGTACGGCGCAGTCTTGGGCTTCCCGTTGCCGTCCTCCGGGATCTCCGTCCTCTCCCGTCACTGGCTCCCCTGGGGCCCAGATCGATTCACCTGTTTCGGTTCAGTCCCTCATTCTACCTAAGTTTCCTGAGAAACAGTGTATGAGAGATGGATATTTTGAGAACTTGCATGTCTAAAAATATCTGCATTCCACCATGATCCTTGAGAACGTGATTTTAGGTTTGGCAGCACCATCGCTGAGTGTGTCTCGCAGCTTCCCGCATCCCTGTTGAGACATCCGTGTCTGTTCTGGTTCTCAGGGTTGCCTGCACTGTCTTTGGAGTCCGTCTTGTGGTGTGAAATTTCCAGCGGCTTCTTTGCTCGGGGTCTCGATTCACTCACCAGGCGGATGTCGAAGGCACAGGCTCTCCTCCTTCAGCCGTGGCAGGTTCCCATCCTGTGTCCTCCACACGCTCCTCCCGTCCATCCTCCTGTCCTCTGTCTGGAGGCCCCACTTTACGTCAAGACCTCTTGACTGGATCTGCGCTTTTCTTACCTGTTTCTCCTGTCTTCAACTCCTATTTTTACTTTTGGGGAGATTTCTTCAGCTTCATCTTCCAAACGTTGTAGTAAAAATTTTATTTCTACTATCACAGGAGTTCTTCTTTATTCTCTGAGCGTTCTTTTGTTTTAAATAGCATCTCGCTTTTGTTTCATGGCTGCAGTATTTTCTCTTATCTCTCTGAATATCCCAATTACATTTTCTATGAAGTTTTCTTTTCCCTATTGTTTCTGTCCCATAAATAAATAAATGTATTTATTCTCCCAAAGCTTGGGCATCTTTGGCTCTGCCTTGGTTTTAAGAGTCAGGCTCTCCACAGCCCATCGGTGGGGCTTGCTGGCCGGGGCAGGGACGGGGTCATCTCATGCAGGAGGGTCCTCCTCCTCGGGGAGTCCAGTTTCCTGTTAGAAGGGTCCTCCAATCTTGTTCGGTGCATAAGCTTTGTTGCCTGATGTCTGCATGCTGAGGAGCAAGGGCTGCATGACTCAGTGTGCAGGCTTTTGTGGATGGGCCCCTATCAGCAAGGCTGTTCCCCATCCCCATCTGTTCTTTTTTTTTTTCTTTTTTTGAGGAAGATTAGCCCTGAGCTAACTGCTGCCAATCCTCCTCTTTTTGCTGAGGAAGACTGGCCCTGAGCTAACATCCATGCCTATCTTCCTCTACTTTATATGTGGGATGCCCACCACAGCATGGCTTGACAAGCAGTGCCATGTCTGCACCCGGGATCCGAACCGCCGAACCCTGGGCCGCCGAAGCAGAACGTGTGCACTTAACCACTGTGCCATCAGGCCGGCCCCCCCAGCTGTTCTTGGTGTCTCTGAGTCCAGAGACCCCTGGGTAGCCCTGCTAAGGGTGAGCCTGTCTTTAGCTGGGGCAGGTGGGTGGCCTCTTCGCTAAGCAGGCTGGGGGGTCAGCGGTGGAACTGAGCATGCCCACACCCCCGGGAGCAGAGGGATTGTTCCCGCAGTTGCTGGAACTGCTGGGGGGCGGGTCCATCTCAACCCCACCTGGGACGGTCTCAGCTGAGAGAGCTGCTTCTCCAGGGCCACAGGCCTCGGTCCTGTGGCTGCTCAGCTCAGGTGCAAGCCCTGCCCCCTTGTCCCAACAGGGTCAGCTCTGAAGGGCCATCCCGGCTTCATTGCTCTCTGCTGGGCTGGCGGGGGCTCCAGGGAGACCTCCCTCGCCCCTTCAGAGTTATTGATCCCATGCCACCCCAATAAATGTCCTGCCTGCTCGTCTCCATCTCCGAGTCGGCTCCTTGGGGAATCCATCAGGCAACACCCCACATCGCAGGCTGCCCTCCCCTTCCCACACCCTGGCCTTCAATCCTCAGACTTTTCCAGTGTCTGTGATTTGAAAACATTCACATTGTACCTCGTCGTACCCCACTGCACCCCACTGCACCCCACTATATCCTATTGAATCACACCACACCCCATTGCACCTCCTACTACACCCTACTGCACCCCACTGCACCCCCATATGCCCCTCTGCAGGCAGTTAAAGTCCAGCCTTTACGCCCTGACCTGTCTGGATGGAGAGTTGATCAGCTTCCATCTTCCAGAAGTTTCTCCTCCTCCTGTGTCCACCGTCTTCTTCCTAGTCTCTTCTCCTCATGGACTAAACCCTTAAAGGAGCCCTGGCCGTTGTCTTAGGGGTGTTTTGGAGCAGTGGAATTGGACACTGTGCCCAACTAGCCCTGTTTCCAGAATTCACCCCAGCGAGTTGTGGGTGTCGTGAGGTTTGGAAACTGTGGGTGCAGCGCTGCAGCAAGAACAAGGGGTTCTCGGACATCAAGGCCATGTCGGGCGGGGTGTAGATTGGCGCTCCTGGAGAGGGACTTCCGACTCCACCGTGGAGACCCAGTCTCCCGATACCAGGCTGTGCGTGAGGGTCCCAGGGAGGGGTCACAGTGATGGGGTCCCACTGAGAGGTCACATTGAGGCGTCACAATGAGAGGTCCCAGTGAGGGGGTCACAATGACGGGTCACAGTGAGGGGTCGCTGTGGGATCTGACGTCGTGGCAGGTAGCACACACCCTGGGTAGGAGCTTAGTTCTGCCTGGGACTCTCTGCCACCGGTAACGACGGAGCCAGTGCCTACCCTTCCCTGCCTGGCGCGGAGGAGCAGAGGTGCCCTCCTTCCCAGACTGCACCACACCAAACACTCTGGACATTTTCTTGTCTTTGGATTTGCACCACCTCTTCCTGTCACGTATTCCTGGAAGGAACAGCCAGTTCGGAAGAAGTCCTTTGCATTTCCACTAAACTTCCCTTGTTCTTTGGGGTCTGAACTGCAGCATCTCCTTTGTCATCAAGCTGGGGCCAGAAGCTGAAGGCAGGCGCGGTCCTCCCCGTGCCCCTGGCAGAGTTTGGATCAGGCGAATTTGGTGACATTCGTTTCTGCACACGTCTGTGGGAATGCAGGTGACAAGCCAGATTTTTCCCTCATAGACCTGACGTTGCATAAATCCTAGATGGGCGTGCCCTTGCCACTGAGTCTCAGGCAGGACTCTCTCCAGCGCCCTGAGTGAGATGGGAGGGGGTGTGGGCAGGACACCGTACGCAGAGTCAGCAGCGCACCCCCCCCCCCGCCCCCCCCCCCGCCGCCACCGGATCCCTGGGTGTGTGGCGTCTTCCTTTCTTAGAGTCTTCATTCTCCCTTCTGTCAGCGGCGGGAACGGTGGTGGTCACTCCACATAGGGTTGTCAGGGGATCCAACACTACGGAGCGCCAAACCCGGATGCCCAGAATGTGGGGTGTGACCCCAGGAGGAAGAGCCCCTCTGACTGTGGGACGTGCCCTGGGCACGTCCTGCGCGAGAGCCCAGCTCTCTCAGTGCCGCGCTGAACCCTCCCGTCTGAAGGAGTGTCACATATTTGCAGGGGCTGCAATGTGGAGATGCATCGGTGGAAAAAATACAGGAGTTTTTCAGGTGAGACCATACAATCCTGTTTTGTAGGCAATGCACATTCAGTGGGAAAGGGTGCTTAGGGTTACGTAAGAGTGTGTGGGTTTTTTTTTTTAATATCACGAATGAAGCTAGTTTTTTCCAAAGCCCTCTGAGTCACCCTCTTCCCGATAGCTGTGATGCCCTGCATGCCCCTGAGGTTGGAAGAGCTGTAATTCAGAAGCCACGATCATTGTTGGAACCTTTGGCAGCCACTGCAGGCCCACCGTGTCTGTTTCTCAGCCTGAGGCAGGGCAGAGGAGGCACAGAGCAGCAGGGGCAGTGGCATTTCTGTGGACCCTTCCAGCAGTGCAATAACTAGGTTAGAGCGTGAGGGACGCATCTAATTAATGAGCCAAGTTACAATACCGTCCCTAAACCATCATAAGCAGAAGTAAAATCACATTTCTGTCTGAGCAGAGCCTCATCATGTGTGGTGGAGACTGGCCGTCTGTGGAAAAACCCAGAACGTGGTTGTTCTCATTCCTCCTTTGATGTGATGACTCCATGTCCCAAGTCACCCAGAGCATTCTGGGAGGGGTCTGTCAGAAGGTCATGCTGGTCTTTTGTGCAAGGCGACGCTGGTTGTGGCATTTGTTTGGAGGGGTGTGTGTGTGTGCACGCGTGTGCGTGTGTCTGTAAGATTTTTTCGAGACAAGCTGCTGTTCCTCTGCATTAAAATAATAGCCTAATTAATTTTAATATTCGCCTGACTGTGCATCTAAGTCCGTTGCAGGATGTGTCACAGGAGGAAAATACTAATAGGATATGTGCCAATTTGCAGTTTAAGTAAGGCTGCCTCTAATAGGAGTTGAAGAGCTCTGTGTTAACCCCCCACAATGGAGGGATCAGCCTTGGCGGCTGATTATTGAGCAACCTCCAGATACATTCACACAGCCTATTGAAATTCCAATCACCTCCTCGCACTATTCCCACCTATATAATTGTCAACTGGCCCTTATCATTATTTATTATGCAAAATTGAATTTTTTTGAAGCGTGAAGAATGAAGTAATTTCGTATGCAAACAGTTAAAACTCTCATGTGTATTCTGATTACGTACATGTTGATAAATTCACTTATGATGAGTGACAGTGTGAGATTTTGGGGTCGGGCCGGTCAATCCATGGAAGACACTGATGAAAATGATAAACTAAATGCCAGAAGTGTCCCTGACGCATCTTGGGATGAAGTGTGCAAAATGTCAGCGTCTAGCCGATGTCTATTAATAACTAAATATGATTGTTTGTAATGAGCAGAGATTTTCATGGTGATTGAAGTGTGATTTCTTTTGCTCTTCCAGATGTCGCTGCTTAGAAATTCCTATTGCTTTTTCCCTGATAAATGCATAATGACCTTTCAAACCTCTTAACTGTTAAAGGCCCTCTTATTCCTGGTACCCGAGTCAAGCAGGGGCTTGCGTTTCCTCTGCATTTTGGGCTGCCGTTCTAGCCTTGGTCAGAGTTCCTTTTATTCCTTTTACCCTCCGCGTCCTTGAGCCCTGGCTGTGGTTGCGGGTGAGGGTCCTCTTGGGGTGCACCTCCCTCTCGCCCCAGGTCAGTTTCCTTTTCGGAAGGTGAGAGTTGAGGCTCAGGGCCTGAACTGGCATGGCTCCCGGTTCCAGAGCCTTGGGACACGGTGGGAGAGGAGGTCCATTCCAGACCTGCCCCTGGGAGACCCCAGGTCCCCTGCTGCCCAAGAAGAGAAGTGGGCGGAGTTCATGCACAGCTTGTCTGAGCCTGAGAGGAACCCCAGGCCCCCCCACGGGTGAGATGAACACCAGGAGGGGCTGCACTCAGATCCTGGAGAAGCACAGGGCTGTCTCCGACACCCTCGGTGGAGGAGAGCCCGTTGTGGGCCACACTCAGAGCGTCCGTGTGGTTGTGCACAGGGCACAGATACCGTCATCTTCACTCTGTGTTCGTGAGCTGAGTCCTTCAGTCAACGAATACTTTCATGGTGCATCCAAACACCCTCCCCGCACATGGGACCTGGGAGCGTCCCCCGCCACCCCAAGGACAGCAGACTCATGAGCAGATGAAGGCCCAGGGGAGAGGGGCTGAGTCTGTGCAAGACCCTCCTGGGGGAGGAGCTGAAGCTGAGCAGTGTTTTTCTGGTGTTGGTAGGACTAGCGGGGGAGTGGCGCTGCCTCCGTTCCTTCTGATCCTGCGAGTCCGGGCGGCCGGGAAGCTGGAACCGACTTTCTGCAAACACCCAGCTTTCCTGACGTCCGTGCTCCTCCGGCCACGGTGTGAGGAGTGTCGTCGTTCCTCCACCTTAGAACAGACTTGATGCTAAGGCGTCCTTTCTAGGGCGAATTCCCACGTCTAAGTTCTGACGACGGAAAGTAAGGAACCATCCCTTCGGTGGTTCGTAAACGGGATGCACGTGTAGCGCTCACTGTTCATATGATGAAAATTTTAACACACACAAACCCCTGGAAAGTTAAACATGAAGAAATCGATGAAAACAAAGCAAATAATGTAGGGAACAGCCAGGACCATAAGCCAGCAGATCAGCAGGAAGCTTCAAGGGGACCGGGCGAGAGGTGCTGGCAGCCGTTGGTTCAGGAGCTCGCCCGCCTCCAGGCTGCCAAGTCCCACCGGCGCTTCCCCAGCCAAAGAAGAGGAATTCAGCGAAACACCGGTAAAGCAAGTCTGTGGCCTGTTGGGGTTAACTGTGTGCCCCCAAAAGATACATTCAAGTCCTAATCCCGCCCCCCATACCTGTGACCTGTGACCTTATTTGGAAATAGGGCCTTTGCAGATGCCATCATGTTCAAGTGAGGTCACACTGGATGAGGCCTAAGAGAAGAGGAGGAGAGACGCAGACACACAGGGAACACCAGGTGACGATGACGCTGGAGGTCAGGGTGACGTGTCTATGAGCAGGGAGCACCAAGGGCTGCCCCGTGGCCTAGAGCAGGGGGAAGCAAGGAGGGACCCCCCGAGCCTCAGAGCGAGCCTGGCCCTGCCGACACCCTGTTCTCAGGCTCTGGCCTCCCGACGGTGGGAGGGCACATTTCTGCTGTTTCAACCCACCCAGTTACGGTGCTTGTCACGGCTGCCCCGGGAAACTGACACATGGCCCAACTGGGCCAGTTTTGGTGGATTCTAACATGTTAAAAGTTTGTATCTAGCAGTTTTAGAAAGGAACTTCATTGAGATATAATTCACATACATACATTTCACCCATTTAAAGTGTGAAATTCAATGGTTTTTAGTACTTTCACAGATACGTGCAGCCATTATCACAATTTTAGAACATTTTAATCACTTCAGAGGGAAAGTGATGACCTCCTGCACTTACCCCCTGTGCCCCACTCTGCACCCTTAGCCCTGGGCAACCAGTAATCTACCTCTGTCTATAGATTCCCCATGGCAGACACTTCCTATAAACGAAATCATGTAACCCGTGGTCCTTTCTGTCTGGTTCTTTCACTTAGTGTAACGTTTTCAAAATCCGTCCCTGCTGTAGATGATGACACTTCCCCGTATGGACTGTGTTTTGTTTTTCTGTGTGTCTGTTGGTGAGCATTAGGGTTGTTCTCCCTTTTGGCTATTGTGAACAATGTGGCTGTAAACATTTGTGTACAAGCTTCCGTGTGGACGTGTTTTCGTTTCTCTTGGGTGTCCGCCTGGGACTGGAATTGCCGGGTCATGTGCTGACTCTATGTTTAATCATTTGAGGAACTGCCAGACTGTTTTCCAATCAGCTCATCATTACCTCGCCAACACTTGTCATCTGACGTTTTTGACTCTATCCATCCTAGTGGGTGGGAAGTGGTCTCTCATCGTGGCTTTGGCTTGCATTTCGCTAATGACTGCTCACGTGGAGCATCTTTCTGTGAGCTTCTTGTGTTTTACCCTCTTCAGAGAAATGTCTGTTCAGATCCATTGCCCATTTTCTAATTGGATTGTCTTTTTGTTATTGAATTGTGAGAATTCTTTGTACATTCTAGACACCAGTCCCTTATCAGATACATGATTTGGAAATATTTTCTCCCATTCTGAAGGTTGACATTCTTTCACTAGTCACTTTTTGATATTCTTTGAAGCCCAAAAGTTTTAAATTTTCATGAAATCTAGTGTATTTATTTTTCTTTTTGTTGCCTATGCTTCTAGTAGGATCTAAGACTCCTTTCCCAAAGATTTACCCCTAGGTTTTCTTCTAAGAGTTTTGTAGTTTTACCTCTTACATTTAGCTCCTTGATCCATTTTGAGTTAATTTTTGTATATGGTGTGAGGTAGCGGTCCAGCTTCATTCTTTTGCATGTGGCTATCCCGTTGTCCCAGCACGATTTGTTGAGAAGCCTGCCCTCTCCCCATTGCATGGTCTTGGCACCATTGTCAAAAGTCAATTGGCCATAGAGGTAAAGGTTTATTTATTGGGTCTTATTTCTATTTCATTAATCCCTATGTCTATCCATGTGCCAGTGCCATACTGTCTTGATTTCTCTTGCTTTGTAGTGAGTTTTGAAACCAGGAACTGTGACTCTTCCTACTTTATTCTTCTTTTTCAAGATTATTTTGGCTATTCTGAGTCTGTTGCTATTTCCTATGCATTTTACAGTCAGTTTCTCAATTTCTACAAGGAAGCCAGCTGGGATTCTGATAAGGATTGAGGTGAATCTACAGTTTGGGGAATATTGCCATCGTGACAATGTTGTGTCTTCCAATTCAGGAATATGGGATGTTTTTCCATTTATTTGGGTCTTATTTAATTTCTTTCAACAATGTTTTGTAGTGTTCAGAGTATAAGTTTTTCACTTTGTTTGCTAAATTTATTCCTAAGCGTTTTATTCTTTTTGATGTTATTGTGAATGTAATTATTTTCTTAATTTCATGTTTTGGATTGCTTATTGCAATTGTATACAAATACAATTGATTTTTGTATATTGATCTTGTATCTTACTACTTTTATGAACTAATTTATTAGTTGTAATAGGGTTGTAGTGGATTTGCTAGGATTTTCTGTATACAATTATCATGTCATCTTTAACTAGAGATAGTTTTACTTATTCATTTCCAATCTGGATGCCTTTTCTTTCTTTTTCTTGCCTAATTGAACTGAGTACAACCTCCAGTACATTTGTGAGGAGCAGGGTGAGGGTGGACATCTTGTCTTCTTCACTATCCTATGGGGAAAGCATCCAGTGTTTCACTGTTAAGTGTGACGTTAGCTGTGGGTTTCTGTGTAGATGCCCTTTTTGAGGTTGAGGAATTTCCCTTCTAGTCCTAGTTTACTGTTTTTTTTTTTTAAAGATTTTAATTTTTCCTTTTTCTCCCCAAAGCCCCCCAGTACATAGTTGTATATTCTTCGTTGTGAGAGTCCTTCTAGTTGTGGCATGTGGGACGCTGCCTCAGCGTGGTTTGATGAGCAGTGTCATGTTCGCG
The DNA here is from genome assembly GCF_037783145.1 of Equus przewalskii. Classification (NCBI taxonomy): domain Eukaryota; kingdom Metazoa; phylum Chordata; class Mammalia; order Perissodactyla; family Equidae; genus Equus; species Equus przewalskii. The sequence continues at coordinate 107,021,790 of NC_091834.1, forward strand.
CCCAGGGTTCGAACCAACAAAACACTGGGCCACCTGCAGCGGAGCACACAAACTTAACCACTCGGCCTGGGGCCAGCCCCTACTGAGGGTTTTTTATCAAGAAAAGATGTTGGGTTAGTCAAATACTTTTTCTGTATGTATTGAGATGATCATGTAATTTTCGTTTTTTATTCTATTGATGTATTACCATAATTGATTTTCAGATTTAAACCAACCTGGTGTCCCCAGGATAAATCCCACTTGGTCCTGGTGGATAACTCTTATTATATGTTGCTGGATTCAGTCTGCTGGGATTTTGTTCGGAAGTTTTGCATCCATATTCATAAAAGATATTGCTCTGGAGTTTTGTTTTCTTGTGATATCTTTGCCTAGTTTTGATATCAGGTAATACTGGCCTCATAAAATGCTGCGTATTCTTTTAAAAAAATACTCCCCGGGGGCCGGCTCCGTGGCCGAGTGGTTAAGTTCGCGTGCTCCACTACAGGCGGCCCAGGGTTCGGATCCTGGGCGTGGACATGGCACCACTCGTCAGGCCACGTTGAGGTGGTGTCCCACGTCCCACAACTAGAGGGACCTGCAGCTAGGATATACAGCTATGTACGGGGGGTTTGGGGAGATAAAGCAGGAAAAAAAAATACTCCCCATCTATCTACTTAATAAAGTGCTTTAGAATTTTGCTAAGGATCAACATGAAATTTGCTAGTGTTGCAGTTACTGAATCTCCAGTCCACGGATCCAGGGGCAGAAGATAAGCTGGGAAGTGCCCTTGAAGTTTGTCAAGGCAACGGTCAGCTGCCCTCAGCACTGATAGCCATCAGCAGTGACACTTCATGGGCAGAAATGGCCAAACGGAGAAGGTGGCCTGGTGTGGAGGTATATGTTCTTCCTGGTATTGTGGCCAGGCATGCTCTGCTCCTGGGGGGGCAGGCCCTGGGTCCATGGTGTGAGGTGCTGTTTTCTTGCTGGTGCTCAAGTCCACATGTCTCCTGTTCTCTCCTATCAGAGCTGGTGCCCCGTGGGCACACTTCCAGACATTCCCACGTCCCTTTTAGGAAAATGCTGAGCAGCTCCAGGGACAAGTTGGAGCTAGAAGCTTCAGAGTTACTGATGATAAAGGAAAGAGATTCAGGAGCCAGGATGCCAGCCTAGGAGAAGAGAAGGATGAGCAGGCCCAGCAGACGCATCCAAACTTGTCTCCAGCTTCTTACCTTCTTGTCCTGTCTGTGCCATCTACACACCAGGAGGAATGATGCTCAGTGGCAGGAGGAGGAGGCAGGACTGAAGACCAATGGAGCCCAGTGTTTTTCTAGAGGGTGGATCCTGCGGAAAGCAGAAAAGTTGGGGGGAGGACAGAGCAAACGCCAGCCTTCTTAGTGGGAAAAGAACCTGGGAGGCTTTTTGACTCTGAAAAAAAGTGGAATCACAGACAGTTCTAGAGCAAGGCATCTAGGTCAGCCTTCTACCCCCACCTAATTCACTGAGCTGCTCAAGCCAAAATATTAAGATTCATTCTGGAGGCCTCTCTTTCTCTCACTCTCCACACGCAAACCTCAGCTCGTCTCACCAAGTCAACAGCACGTCCTGTCAGCTCCACGTTCAAGGTTGTCCTGAGCCCGACCACTTCCAGCCCCGGCACTGCCCATGCTGGGGACCGCCCTCACTTCCAGCTCTGGCTTCTGACACTGGGCACGCCCTTGGTCTGGAAGGCTCTCCCCACTCTCCGGGTCAGTTCTGCCTGGATCCCCCTTCTCAGAGTGGCCTTCTGGTCCCCACATGGCCCCCAGCCTTCTCACCCTGCTGAATTTTTCTCCAAAGCCTTATCATGACCTGTCCTTATCAATGACTATTCTGTCCCCTGCACTTTAATGTGACGTGGCAGGAATTTTGCTCATCTTTTCACAGCTGCTGTACCCCTCTGTTCACACGGAGTCTTGCATATATGTATTCCTGTAAACACTTGCTGAACGAGTGGAGGAACAAGGCTGAAGGCAAAACCTATCACGAGGCTCCTGGGACCTTCCCCCCCAACCCCTGCGTCAGCCTCTCCTCCAGTGATCTTGTCTGGTCCTGCCCCTTTAGAGTGGGCCGGGAGGAGGCAGAGGCCTTGCTGGGCTGTATTCCAAGCCTATCGCTTTTAGTGGTTTTCTTTAAGATGAGCAGCTCAGAAATGTATTTGCCTCTGCTGCATGGATTCACTGTGAACGAGCATCAGAATTCCGGGATTCCAGACTTGGGAAGATCTTTGATGGCGTCCAGGTCAACCTCCTCCTTCTACAGGTGACAAATCTGAGTCCCAGGGAAGTAAACTGGTTTGCTGGGGACCTGAGAGCTGGTGGGTGGTGGTTAGGGCGCTCTCCACTCCTGGTTGATTGGAGTTCCTCAATATGTATGGCCAAGCTTACAGTCCAGGATGGCATAGCTCCTTTGAAAACTGTCCTTCGGAGTTCGGTTGGGGAGGACAGCCTGTGGGGCTAGGTAGAGTTGGCATCGTCAGCAGCTCTTCCTGAAGAGCGGAGAAAGGGCTTCACGCCCACCTCTCCTCTGGTCCTGGAGAAACCAGGGGTGGTTTTTGCTCACATCCAAACCTCCTGTGATCAATGAGCAAAGCCCGGGCTTCCTGAGAACATCCAGGGTGGAGATGACACGGAAACTTGCCACCTTCATGGAGCTGAGTCTGTTCCCACACTGAGAGCTGAGTCCATATTTGTTGAGTGAATTAATGACTTTGTAATTTTAAGCCTCTGGCTGTCTTAGCTAATCCAGGAGTCCCGGGAAATTGGTCCTTGTGAAGTTTTGATCAAAGCGTCCTTAGGTCCTTCTGGAACAAGGAAGCATAGAAATAGTAATTTTGAAGATGGTGGAGGCCATTGCCAGGGTTGGGGCAGGAGGAATGTGCGCCCCACATTCAACAGACATTCGTCGATGGCCTACTAAGTGCAAGGCTCTGAGGATGCCACGGAGAACAAGACAGTCCTGCCGTAAGACAGTCCACGGCCCAGTGGCAGAGAGCAGCTCAGAGACTCCCTGCCATGATGAGGCGCGCACCTAGGGATCAGCTAGTGAGGACGCTGGCTGGGAGGCTGACATCGCCACATGAAGCCAGTCTTTAAGGATTTGGGAGGGTTTCCTGGAGGGACCGGGGAGGGCATTGCTGTTGTCAGAACAGCCAGGGGAGGTTGTGGGATTTGGCGAGTTCCAGGAGGGGAGCGTGACCAGAGCAGAGCCTGCCTTTGGGGAGGGCTGACAGCCAGCTGAGAGGTGGCTGGCGAGGTGGTGAAGGGCCTAGGATGCATTCTGTTCTACTATTTATGGATTTTTATTGAAGTATAAATGACATACAACCTCCTATTAGTTTCAGGCGTACATCAGAGTGATGTGACATTTGTGTATATTGCGGAATGACCACCACGGTGAACCTGGTCACCATCTGTCACCACACAGAGTCATGACAACCTTATTGACTACACTCCCTGGCCTTGGATGCATTTTATCAGGGAGAGAGAGCCGCGGACGGCTGAAGTGATACGATCAAATTTGCCTCTGGGAGGATGGAGTGACGGAGGAGTGGACATGGCTTCAGCACAGGCAGTGGGAGACAGCCAGGCGGGATTTCTGTAAGCGGAGGAGCAGCCGAGCGCGACCCCGGGCAATGGCAGTGCAGGTGAAGGGGGCGATGCGTGGGAGGAACTTAGGAGCAGAGGCAATGAGATGTGAGGACTGTTGGACAGGAAGATGGGGAGACGGAGAGAGAAAACTCTAGGAAGACTTTCTGTGGGCTTGGGGCCTAGGCGAAGGGGGGGGTTCCTTTATTTTGGAGGCAAACACGGGGCTTTGGGTGAGGAGCTCAGTTTTGCCACATGGAGTCTGGACTGTGGTGGGATTTCAGGTGGAAAAATCAAGTGTAGCCACAGGTCTGGAGGGGAGTTTGGACGAAGGACAGATGCCTGGACATCATCGTGCGTGTGTAGGGTTGGCCGCTGACCTAGGGGGGAAATGGAGGAGATGGGGGAGAGAAAACAAGGCCAGGTGGCAGACTCGTGATGGAGTTCCCAGGATCTCTGTCTATGTAATAACCATCCTGCGGATTTGGGCAACACTTTCGATGTGACCAGAGCTTCTGCACACATTGTTTTATTTGTCGATGTAACACTATAAACAGGTGTGTTTCCGTCTTTCCCGTGGTATTCTCCATCAATCTGTCATCAACCCTTCTGCTATTAAAGAACCACATGGCGGCCGACGTGCTTCCAGACGGAAGAGTGAGGAGCGGGTCTCCCTGCAGGGTCTTCCCAGGACTCGATCTCTCGTACAGGCGCTCTTACCTTCCAAAGTCCATGCATCCATAATTGCCCAGAAGCTTAACTTACAGAACGGATAAGACGGAGGACGGACTTTCTCGATGAGCCTAAGCTTCAGAACAAGGAGCTGACCCTGCTGTGTGTTTGGAAGCAGTGAAATATTCTGTCCCTGTCGTCTGTAACGAAGCCGAAGTGCAGGAAGGTCAGTCTCCAGCATGGTGTAGTCTAGTCAGCATGGACTCGAGGGGCCCCCGTCGGGGAGCAAGGGTGAAGGCCTTGGGGGCACAGCGGCCCACGAGGAGGGCAGGCGGCACCTGCTGGGGTGGGCCAGCAGCTCTGGCGAGGAACCCACTGGCCTTCCAGCCTCTGCCACCCCCTTCGCCTCTTCTCTGCCAAGACGGCTCCACCCCATCGATTGCTTTACTTGCATCAGTGTCTCTGTTTAGATCCTTTCACAGCTCCCAGCTGCCTCCAGGAAAATTTCCCCAGACCTTGGCCAGACCCCAACCCTCCACGCTGGGTTCCAGCTCCCCCTCCAGGCTCGTCTTCCTCTGTGGAAGCTGAGTGCCCTGCTCAGGCCGAGTAGGTTTGCCACGTGTCCTGGGGTGCCTCCCACCACGTGAACAGCCCCCGAATCTCCCCACCCCACCCTGCTGATCCCACACGCCCTGCTCAGGCCCTCCCTCCGCCTCCCTCCTTCCTCACCTTCTCCGCCCACCCAGCACCCTCTTTGCTGGACTCTTGTCACTTTTAATAATCTGCTGCTCACTCCCCTGCCATGGTTATTAGGATGCTTTGGGCCCCCTGCCTTTGACCTCTGTTACAACTTTCTGAAGGGCAGGAACTTTATTTTACGTCTCTGAACCCTCACTGTACCTAGTACAGCGTTTTGCTCCGAGAAGGTACTTACGTAACGATGAATCAGAAGGAAAAACCCTCGGTGGTTGGGAGAAGTTCTCCTCCTGGGATGAATGTGCTACATCTTACTGGAGCTGGTCTGAGCATTGGATCCAAGTCACAGAGTCTCGCGGCGGGGGTGGGAAGGAGGAACGAGGGGCGGGCGGTCCAGCTCCCTGAGCACTGTGGCGGGCGGGCTGACACCCTGCATGTGTCTCACTGGGGCCAGCCCACAGTCGCCCACCTACCCTCATGGGTATGATTCTGTGGTTTCCAGGAGACGAAAGAAAAAATGGGAAGAAAACCCCGCAGATGGAGGCAGGTCGGGGCAGGGTCCGGCTCTGATAGCTCGGCCTTCCTTATGCCCGAGGGGACCTCTCATTCTTTTTTCCTTGATTTAAGGGATGTGTGAGTATTTCAGGGGGTGAGGAAGGAAGGAGGAGGACCCACTCTCGGACAGGTGGGTCTGAAATGAGCGTATCCACCCGTTCATTCACCCAGCGGGGAGACGGTGCCCACACCCACCACCCAGGCACGGGCCGGGCAGGCGGCCGCCACCGGCTCCATGCCTGCCGTGCCCCCTCGAGCCTGGCATTTTGTGAATGAAGGCAGATGGCTGAGCCTCGCGGCTGGGGAAGCGGGCGGTGAGAGTGGCGCTGGGCCGGGGACTGGGAACTCTTGTGGCTCAAGGCTTATTAGCAGCATCAATCATCGGCAGTGTCATTTCCAAACGCCCTCTCCTCACCTAATTTGCTAAACCTAATTCTTTATCACACCCGGAAGCTCGGATGAGAGATGGGAGTGCTAATGAGTGTTGGCTTGCCGGCTCTGCTGGGCGGGCGGGCGGCCTCAGTCTGGAGAGGGTTTTTCTCCCCCAGATCAACGGTGATGCCCTCCCACTCAGCAGGCGCCCTTTCATTCTGACCGGGGTTTCAGGGCCTGAGCAGCCACCGTGCCCTGCCTGGCACCCTCCCAGAGGCCGGCTCCCAGTGGCTCGCTGGCCTCACACCGGGAAAACGCTTTCGCAGCCTGGAAAATATCTGCTGGCATATTCCCTCCCTACTCTCCATTAATCTTGCCACCAATACCCTTTTATGTGGTTGAAAAAATTGAAATGAGCTGGGCGGGGGGAGGCGGGGGCCAACCCCTCCTCGGCAACATTTACGGTATTGACTCCCATCGTTGACTGTGTGCACAACCACCCGTCTGGGTAAATCCGAAGCAGCCTATAAAATTAGGAAGATAAGTGGCCACGGAGAAACCATCACATCTGATTCACCTGCCACGGAACCTTGACACGAGGAAGGAAAAGCCCTCTCTTCCAGCGCCCACAGCCAGCTCGGCCCCCAGCCCGGGCCTGACAAAGACAGGCACAGAGCCACAGCGGTCAAACCAAGACGAATAGGACTGGCGATCGCTCAAGAGCCGGGACCTCAGCTGGAAATGACCTCCAGAATCCAAGGGGGAGCCTCCCAGTGGTGGAGAAAGAGCTGGAGGAATTCATTGCACGAGCGTTTAGTGCTGGCACAGAGCGCCATTGTCCATCCATTGTGGATCCATGTGTTACCCCGTCTGCTGGGGCGCGTGGGGTGGAACACCAGCGTCTCTGAGCACAGCGTGCTCACGAGGCCACATGGGGGCTTCTGGAAATGAGCTGGGGCTTGGGGGGCCATCATTCCGGGTTTCTTCTCAGCAGAAGAGGATGTTTGTGTCAGGTCCGAAGTTAGCTTTTCCGTTTCCCCTGGCGGCTGAAACGTTAGGCCCTCTGAAGTGAAGGAGTCTTCATTCTGTACAAAAACAAGGTCGCGTTCGATGAGGCTGGGAGCAAATGAAGTGTACGTGTGCTTCCCTCTGAAAGAAAAGCACCCAGACTGAGCCGGCCCATCTGGGCTGGAGCAGGAACCTGGGCTGCGCAGAGCCTGGCCACACCGTTCTGTCACTGGCTCCATCCACATGGCCATGAGACGGAGGATTTGGATAAAAACTCTTTCCCCATTGTGGCCCTGGGCTGGACTAGTTCTGACCTACCCATGTGTGCAGATGCCGCCCACCTCGCAGGGTAGCCGGGTGAGTCCCCCCGAGGACCTCCACTGCCCTGTGGCGTGAGTGCAGGCCTGGTGACCAGCGGTCAGCCGGCAGGGGCAGCCCCAGGGTCAGGCTCTGGATGGACACACCCAGGGTGAGGCAGGTGTTGTGTTTGCCACCTGTGTGACCCAGGCAGTCACTCCCTCACCTGTCTGCACCTTGATGGACTTGTGTGTAAAATGGGAGCGGTATTGGCTGCTCGGCATGGCTGCAGCAGAAATGTGAGGAGACACTGCTGGTGCAGTGCAGCCTGGGCAGAAGGCGGCTTCCTCGTCCGTCTGGTGGCATCTCCTGCAGCGACGGGGCCCCACAGGCTGTCTCGGGGGGCCCCACAGGGCATGTGACAGGGGCGTGTTCTGAAGGGTCGCTGCACTGGCTGGCGCACATGGCTAGTCTCATGGCAAGATTCACAGCTGAATTCTCTTCTTTGCAAACGTATCGTGGGCTGACGTGCACTCTACCCAGTGAGCTGCTGCTCTGGGAACTGGGACCCACGGCTCAGTGACAAACCATCACACAGTCCATGGAGATGTCTGCACTGGGGGCACTTCTGGGTGACATTTTCTCCCTTTCCCCAAATAGAGCCTATGTTTTAACCTGGGAGAGTCACATGGCCCCTTTGGGCCCTGACATCCTCAGCTGTGTGCACATGCGTGTGCTTCATGTGTGCATGTATGTACACACACCCCGTATGTCCATGTATGTAGGTGTGTATGTACACAGTGCATATGCGTGCATATGTTTGTGCATGAGCATGCAGGCAGGTGTGTACTTCTTGCGCACATGTGTGTCATGCATGTTCACACGTGTATGTACCTGCATGCATGTGTGCATATGTGTGTGTGTGTGTGCATGTGCATGTGTGGCAGAGGGAGGGGGAATGTGCCCTGGGGGTGGACATAGATGACCTCTACAAGATCTCCCAGACCTGGAATCCTCCTATTTCACTAGTTTTTCAATCATCAAGTATCATCCAGCGCCTCTTCTCTACCAGGCCCTGTACTAGGAGCCCGGAGCTCAGCTGTGAACCAGACAGGGTCTCCACCCCTCTGAGTCCCTCTCTGCCCACCCCCAACTTCTGCCTACTCTCACCTCCATTCATCGCCTCCCTCTTCTCTCCCCATCTCCTCCCCACTCCCCAGAGACTCAGCTCTTCCACTTTGGCTGCCCTGGATCCTCGTGCCTCTGTCCGTGTGGGCTCCAAGGCCTCCGTGTCCCCTCAGCACGTTGTCTGATGAAGGTGACGGGACAGCCAGCTGCAGCGAGTGCCCCTGGCTGGACTGCACGCCCTCCACAAACTGATCCTCAGGGTCTAGGAAACGGGGTGCGGAGGGCAACCGAGGGGAGATCACTCCTGGGCGTCCATCTCTTTTGGGTTGCATTCTCCACGTTAGGATGCTGAGAGACCCATCCTCGTCAGCCACATGTTTGTTCCAGAAAAGGAAACCACATGGGCTGAGGTGGTTGGAGGGTGTCCTGGCGATGGTGACCCCTTGCATTGTATTTTTAAAGCTGCCGCAGTCTTTGTCCTGCTCTGGAGCATCGCTGCGCGGATTGCCGTTCCTTTGGGGCAACCGACATAATAACGGCGCATTTGGTGTCATTAACAGCCCTCACCTTGGTACGGTGCTTCCCAGTTTTCGAGGGACTTCCACACATTTCACTTGTCGTTAACCTGTGTGCTTCGATCCCCAAGGCGCGACTTCAGAGGCGCTGTGGTCTCTGAGACTCCCGGCGAGGTCGTTCTGGGGGACTGAAGGCACGCTGGGAATCGCTGCTTCACATAGGCACCGGAAGGACGTTGTTCCTGAGCCTTGGAGGGGGCGGATCCCTTAGCAACGGTCGCGTCTATGGAGGGAAATGGTCAGGAAATGGGTCGATTTAGTTAACATTTTGGGTAACTGCGAGTTACTACATTTACCATCGATGAAGTACCAGTTTCCGAAGAATTAAGATGCAGACGATGCCTATTTCCAAATTGCAAGCGTGGAAATAAGTCACTTGTCTGAAATTATAGTGCATTTTCCACAAAGACAGCGTCATGGGTGGTGCTGAGATTCCCAGGCCCCTCCCAAAAACCCTTCACAGTAGAAATCAGCAGGCCTGAAATATCAGCACTGAGACAAAACAGAATACAGTGGCACAGGACAAGGTTTCTAAAGAGTATTTTGATGCTCGGCGGTCAGAACAGGCGGTTGGAGCGCAGGGCTGCGGGGAGCCTGGGTCCCCAGGGCTCTGGAGGTACAAAGCCCTGATTCGTTCACACATGGCTGCACGTCAAGATTTATGGCTCAACTTGGTTTTGTATAATGTATTATTGACTTTGTTCTTAGGCTTTTCAGCAACAATTAGAGAAGTTTTTAATTTCAAAGAGGGAGAAGGGAGAAAACTGCAGAGGTGGAGATTTTCCCCGAGAGCCCGGGGTGGGGGGATCTGCAGAGGCGGGTGGATAAGAAGGATCCACGGGAGACGCGAGGGAGGAGGCCTTTTCTTGCCTGTGTTCACGGTGCCTGTCCTCTTCCGGGCACAGGGAGACCACATCCTCCTGCCGCCAGGGAGTTCAGGGGGCCGCGGCTGACCTCCAGCCTCGAGAAAGTGGGCCATTTCCAGGCCTGGCCTGACATCGTCCCGGGACGCTCTGGCCCGCTCCTGCCTGCTGCAGCCACGGTGGCCCCATGGGAGGTGGTGGTGCTTGAACTGTGGCGTCCCTCTGTAAAATGTGCCATTTTCACTCGACATGTTCAAGATTTTTTTGGCAGTTTGACTACACTGGGCCTAGGCAGATTTTCTTTGTATTTATCCTGTTTGACGCTTGTTGAGTTTCTTGAAACTCAACATCTTTTTTCAAATTTGAGAATTTTTGACTATTATACCTTCAAATATGTTTGCCCATTCTCTCTCCTCTTTTTCTGGGACTCCGGTTCCACGAATGTTTGACCTTGTAATATGGTCTTGCATGTTCCTGAGGTTCTTAGTTTTCTATTGCTGCATAACAAATTAATCCAAAATTTGATGGATTAAAACAACAACAATAATAATTTATTCTCTCTCCGAGGTTTCTGTGGGTGAGCAGTTTCACGGGGCACGGTGGGGACAGCTCGTCTCCCTCCGTGACGCCTGGTGCTTCGGCTGGAAGACTAGAGGCGGAGGCTGGAATCATCTGGAGGTGCCTCCACCACGAGTCCAGTGGTTGGTGACGGCTGCTGGCTGAGGACTGCACTGAGCTGTTGGGGGGACACCCCCACGTGGGCTCCCTGTGGCCAGACCCCCTCACACGTGGGGGCTGGGTTTGGAGGGCTAGCACGTGAGAGAGGGGCAGGCAGGAGTCCTCTGGCGTGTTGTGACCTACCCTCAGCAGTTATCCAGGGTCACTCTGCTGCTTTCCTTTGGTCAAGAAAGTTGCAGAGGTCTGCCCAGCCGCCGCCCAGCTGGAGATCTGCACTGTGTTAGATTCCTGTTGGTTCATCTCAGCAGGCGTTAACCTGGTTGATCTCAAACTGCGAACTCCATCTCTGAGTGGGCAGATCGGCTCTGGTTGGCGGAGGTCGGGGCAGAGTTCACACGCGCCCCTTCTGTCTCTCTCTTTTTTGGATTCTTCCCTCATTTTTCAGAGGCTGTGTTTGCCCTCAACTCTGGAGTCTGGCTCTTCTGTCCAGAGCAACTTCTATTGCAGCTTTATTTGCCTTGTGGCACCAGCGACAAGCTGCCCTTAGGAGGCAGGCCGTCCATCTGTGCCGTTCTCTTGTTCCGGTGCCCACTCCCCTCCAGACCTGCCATGTTGCACTGTCGACTGCCTCCAGCAGGGTTGCTTTCCCCCAGGGCTTGTAGTTAGGATCTACAAGACAGGCCATGTGGTAGGAACGTAAGTGGCCCCAAGGGAAGCAGCACTCAATGACCTCACCTTAAAGGTGAGGCACCTGCAGCCCTTGCTCCAGCTCCTCTTTTCCCTGCTCGTCGCCTCCCCGCCCCCCCCCCCCCCCCCCCCGCAGGGACCTCTTTCAGACTGTCATGGGTGCCATGCTCTCCGCTCTCCTAAGGCCTGGTCCATGCAGTGCTGCCAGTTGCCCAGTTTCAGGGGCACATGTATATTTCTGTGATCGGAACTGTGCAGTGCACGTCCTGCACTACTGTCTGCAGTGGCCCCGCTCACACGCTGTTCCGACTTCCTAAAGTTCCCTCCTCCATGCTTTCTCCTTCTGGCTGATACCCGATTTCAGCTAACGGCCGTGTCTTCTGTGAAGTCTCATCCAACCCTCACTTCCAGGTTAGGGCCCCTGTGTGCCATTCTCACCTCTATTGAAGGCCTTATTATTGTTGGACCATTTGGGAGTAGGATGATGTATCCAGCGCAGGTGGCCTGAACTCCTGTCCCCACCAACTGGTGCATGACTTTGGGCATGCTGTCTCTCTGTGCCTCAGTGTCCCCATCCGTAAGTGTGGGTAGTAACTGCACCTGCTCTGTGGGACGGGGTGAGGGTGCAGCGAGTCAGCACGTGGAGAGCACTGACAACACTCGGCACGCTGGCGGCACCTGTGAGTGTTAGCGCCTGTCCTTGCTGTGCTTCCCCGATCCCCTCGCCCGCGCACACCCCTCTCAGCAGGTGTGTCCAGAGGCTGGGTTGTCCTGGCACACTGAGATGTGTGTTACATGGGGGATGTGAATTGGGAGCCACTTTCCCAGGGTCCTGGCTGGGCTGAAATGGAGCCTGGACCCTTCACTGTCCACTCCCTCCAGGCTCCTCCTGCAACCCGCCCTGGCCACAGCGGAGCCTGGTCGGCCGAGTAGATGCACAATTGGGCTGCGAGCGCAGAGGGAGGCCCCATGCCTGCCCGTCCTGGGGGTCTCGGTGGCTGTGTCCGTCGGGGGGCCTGGCTCTGCTGCCCCCAGGAGAGCCGGTGACACACCAGAGAGAGGTTAATTTAACACATGCACAAATATGACAAGTACTTTTTTTTTTTAACTAATAAAGCAGATTACTTATCACATGGCATTGAAGATTACTCAGTCTAAACTGAGTGAACAAGGGCTTAATTTTAACAAATAATTCTAAATTGAGCACTTATGAAAGGCAACTTTTTGTTCCCAAACCGAAAGGACACCTTCCTTCTTTTAGACAAAAAGAAATTCCTCAGTGAGTGGCTACTGCAGCTGACCACTTGCTGTGTGGAAAGTCACCAGCACTGTCCACTGCTCGTGCCCCTGGGGCCAGGCGGGTGAGGTCTGTGGTGAGCACCTTGGGGCTCTGCCCATGGGGGACAACGCAGGGGCAGAGACCAGGGGGTGCTGATGGCACATGGTTATAAATTCTGAAGAGAAAACTAGGAAGGCGTGTGTGTGTGAGAGAGGCAGAGACACACAGCGAGAGACAGAGACAGAGAGACAGAGTGACCATCAGTGCCGTGAGGGGACGCCAGGGGAGAGCTGCTGTGCATGGAGCACAGAGCTTTGCTGCGGCTCTGGGACGGCCGTGTCCTGTGTTTCAGAGGAGACTTGTGTGTCCTCGATGCCTGGCGTCCGCGGGCAGACCTGAGTGGTCAGTCCTGGCTGCGCTTGTAAGAGGTTCTGATCCCCAGCAGAGGACAGTCCCTCTGGCAGCGTGGCCAGGGGAGAAGGCACCGGGTTCAGAAGGGCCGTGGAGCTGGGGGGCTGAGGACATGGCCAAGGCTTCTGTCCAGGTGAGGGGTGTTGGGGCTGCGCGCAGACTTGGTTAATTACACCGTCATCGCTGTCAGTTGCCACCATGAGAATAAGGCTCCCTGGGAGGATTGGGGATTGGGGCTGGGGCAGGTTTGATGCCAACTGGGGCTGTCTCCAGGTGTGAGAGGTGGGTGCCCGGGGGCTGCCCGAGGTGTGGGCAGTGGTCTGGGAGGGGCAGCGCCCAGGTGGGTGAGAGGCGGCCTCCTGGTGCAGGTCCCTCGTGGCGTGACTTGCCGTGGGTGGGATGGGTCTGGGCAAAGCCTCACAACCCAAGGGCACGAGGGGAGGCCCTGGCGTCCCGGGCACTGGGGTGGGTGGGCAGCGGGTCAGTTGTCCATGCAACACTGCCCTCCACTTTCGAGCCGGCCCAGGGAGTTCCGGTGGGATGGAGGACCCTGCACTCCAGTTGACCCTCTGCGTCCGGACCCAGGGGGTCTGGCTGTGACCGCAGACTGCTGTACCTCCTTCCCCACCTGGTGCTGGTTGCCTCTTGGCTGCAGACAAATCCCCTAACCTATCCACCCAGGGAAGGCAGGGAACCCCAGGGATGCAGGCACCCACGTGCTGCTCTCGCTCGGAGTGGAGACTGGGTAAGATTTATGTAAAGGGCCACTTGAGCTGGCCTGCGCCCATGTGCTCCATCCACGTGGGGTGTCATGGGCCGCCACTCTGGTCAGGCTGGTGTCAGCTGGGTCCCCCCCCCGGGAGGCACAGGCATCAGGAGGCGGGGGTGTCTCCTGCCCCGGCATCCGTGAGCCCTCTGCTTTCGCTGGAGCCCACGGAGCCCAGACCAACGAGGATCCGCTTCCCCTCCTTCCTTTTGGAGTGCTCTCTGGTGGAGCCAGATGCACACCGCAGAGACGTGCAAGCTCGGTGTGGGGGACCACGGTGTGGGGGGACCACGGTGTGGGGGGACCCAGATGCACACTGCAGAGACGTGCAAGCTCGGTGTGGGGGACCACGGTGTGGGGGGACCCAGGGTGTGGGGGGCACACATGGTGTGGGGGGCACACACGGTGTGGGGGGACCCAGGGTGTGGGGGGCACACATGGTGTGGGGGGACCACGGTGTGGGGGGACCCACGGTGTGGGGGCACTCATGGTGTGGGGGGACCCAGGGTGTGGGGGGCACACATGGTGTGGGGGGACCCAGGGTGTGGGGGGCACACATGGTGTGGGGGACACTCATGGTGTGGGGGGACCCACGGTGTGGGGGACACACATGGTGTGGGGGACACTCATGGTGTGGGGGGACCCACGGTGTGGGGGGACCCAGATGCATACTGCAGAGACGTGCAAGCTCGGTGTGGGGGACCACGGTGTGGGGGGCACACACGGTGTGGGGGCACTCATGGTGTGGGGGACACACATGGTGTGGGGGGACCCAGGGTGTGGGGGGCACACACAGTGTGGGGGGACCCAGGGTGTGGGAGGACCCATGGTGTGGGGGGCACACACGGTGTGGGGGGCACACACGGTGTGGGGGGACCCAGGGTGTGGGGGACACACATGGTGTGGGGGGACCACGGTGTGGGGGGCACACACGGTGTGGGGGCACTCATGGTGTGGGGGGACCCAGGGTGTGGGGGGCACACATGGTGTGGGGGGCACACATGGTGTGGGGGGCACACATGGTGTGGGGGACACTCATGGTGTGGGGGGACCCACGGTGTGGGGGACACACATGGTGTGGGGGGACCCACGGTGTGGGGGGCACACATGGTGTGGGGGACACACATGGTGTGGGGGGACCCACGGTGTGGGGGGCACACATGGTGTGGGGGACACTCATGGTGTGGGGGGACCCACGGTGTGGGGGACACACATGGTGTGGGGGGACCCATGGTGTGGGGGGCACTCATGGTGTGGGGGGCACACATGGTGTGGGGGGACCCATGGTGTGGGGGGCACTCATGGTGTGGGGGGACCCAGGGTGTGGGGGACACACATGGTGTGTGGGCACCCATGTTGTGGGGACCCATGGTGTGAGGGGACCCATGGTGTGGGGGACCCACGGTGTGGGGGACACATGGTGGGGGGAGGACATGCAGGGGGAGGGGAGGGTGAAAGGGAGAAAATGAGGGAGGGAGACAGAGGGATACAGAGAGACAGAGAGGGAGGAGGAAGGGAGACAGAGAGGGGTCCCACCGCCCCGCCACTCCTGCCCAGTACTGGACAGCTGGGTGAGGCCACCTCCAATGTTCCAGTCCAGCTGTCATCTGCCTGCAGCCGCATGAGACCCCACATGACACTCTGCCCCTCCCGGGCTGCTGCTTATGCCACGGCGCAGCCCCTGGGCACCCAGCCCTCACCCCTGGAGTCGGCCCCACTCAGCATCATACCTGCCTCAGCCCCAATCCCCAATCCCCCTGGGGAGCCTTGGTCTCACAGCGGCAAATGACGGTGACGACGGTTTAGTCAACAGTCCGAGCGCAGCCGCAGGTGAGCGCCAGAATCAGCAGCCCTTGGTGTCGGCACCAGAACCATGAGAAACAGTAAAAGGTGGTTGTCTGAAGCCGCCAAGTCCAGGACACGTGTGACCCTGCGCTAGAGGTCTGGTAGAGGGGCGCATGGCCGGAGGAGCCTGGCAGGTCTGGGAGGCAGACCTGGCACCATGGCCCTGCTGTCGGCCCCCGTGCTCCCCAGCCCTCCGCCCTCATTGCAGCTCCCCTGCACCTGTCTGTGGACCCCAGACTCCAGGCCAGTCTCCGCAGCAGGGCCTGGGTCCTCTCAGGGAGGCTCTCAGGCCTGGGGCCCACCGAGGGGGCTCGACCAGGCCCTGCCCCACGTGGCCGGCCTCGTAGGATCTTGAGCACCAGGAGTTCCATGTGTCTCTAGGTTAAGGGCATTTCAAATCCCAGTAAACCCCAATGTGGGGTCAGGAGTGTGGCTGTGCAGGGCATTCGTTTCTGCCTGTTGGGGGGCACGTATGTGCGGGTGTGCACCGTGTGTGTGCGCACATGCATGACCATGGTACCAACACGCACGTGTCAGATTGTGGGATGCCCAGGTCAGGGGGTGACTCTCCAGTCATGACTGTGCCTGTGCAGGGGGCAGCGGGTGAGGAACGCTGGGCTGTGATGCTGTCACGACGAGGCCGCAGCCCACCCACAGGGAGCTCTGGAGCTGGCGGCCCCACAGGGTGGTCCCAAATTGGGGCCAGCGAGTGGGGCCTTTGTACCCACAGGGACCAGTGACGGAGTGTGGGCTGGCCCTGGGAGGGGCGTCTGCTCAGGCTGTGGGCTTTGGCTGAGGGCAGCTGGTGCAGAGGGGCCCAGCCAGACAGCCTCGGGGGTCCAGTGTCTTGACCCAAAGGGGTGTCTGTGTGCGGCCCCTGAGCACCCACTATGCAGGCCGGGTGGGAGTCTGCACCTCCCCTGACCCTTCGTTAGCGTCCACCCAACGGAGCTGCCGATCCGAAAACTGCAGGGCCACGCACGTTAGCGAGCTTACTGTTTAAAAAATCCAAACCACAAGACTTAAGTGTAAGCTGCTCCTTCAAAGTAGATGCCCCAGGAGGGAGGAGAGAGAGACAGAGACAGAGAGAGACAGAGAGACACAGACAGACAGAGAGACAGACAGAAACAGAGAGAGAGGGAGACAGAGAGAGACGGAGAGACAGAAAGAGAGAGAGAGAGACAGAGCAAGAGTGAGAGCCCATGCGTGCACAAGGATCCCCCTGAGGCGGACGTGAGCAGACAGGCGGCGGTCGGCAGGCTGTGAAAGTCGGGTTCAGCCTGAGCAGCAGAGCTGACAGAGGGCCTGCTCCCCGCAGCTCCTGTCCTGTCTCTCTCCATCCTAAGGACCGACCTCCCGCTGCCGGAGATGGTCACTCTGGAGAGCCAGGCTTCTTTCAGAGCCAGGAGCTGGCCCGCGACCCTGGCGTCCCCTGAGAAGGTGCGCGTCGGGCTGGAAGCTTCAGCCTCTCGAACTGTCTCTGGCAAATCCGTTGAGACCTGCAGCGCCTGGCTGCCAGCCCTTCAGCGTCGCCCCCAAACCCACAGCTGCCCCCGATGTGGGAGGGCTGGGTGTCCCAGGACAGAGCCGCCTCGCAGTGGGCCCTTGCTGCCCTGGGACCATCCTGCTGCCCCAAGAAGAGCTGGAAAGAGCAGAGCTGGCCTTCGCCCTCACGCCTGCCATCCCCGGACACGGCCCAGCAGGGCGACCCTGCGCCGGCCACACACCTCTCTCCCCGGAGAGGCCCGGTCCTGGTTTCTTAGAGCATCGAACATGGAGAGATCGCCCATGTCCACAAAGACCACAGCGGTATTTATCAACTCAACTAAAAAGCAAATGACACTCACCATATGGCTCGTCTAAGACCAGTTTCTAAACAAACACCCTGAATAAAATGAAAACCAGCCATTGTTTCAGAACAAAGGTATAATCAAATTCTAATTTTCTATTCCAATAAACATCTTTGAATTAATGCCTATTCCACTAATTATGAAGGTTTTTTATTAGTGTTCTACTTGATTAATAAAGCACACAACACAGATTACATATAATATTGCCGTCATTTCCCTGTGGGATGAATTCGGCAGTTCATGCACACATTCGAAAGCAGGAGCAAGAGAAAGGAGACAGCTGCGAGGGCAGAGGGCATCACACCAGCTCTCTAAAAGGAAGAAGTTAATTTTGTAAGAAAAAATTAAGCTTCCAAGACCCACCCCGTCAGTTTACTCTACCCAGTAAAATACATTAACAGCATCAACTCAAACCACAGGGCCTGGCCAGGGGACCTGCATCTGCCTTCCGCCGGGGGCCTGGTGTTGGCAGAGGATGAGGAAGAGCTTTGACCTGAAGTGTGGACACTTGAGGCAGGTGTCCTGCCAGCCATGGACTGAGCAGCGAGGGACACAGGTGGTGGCTGCTGCGCCCAAGTGAGCTGACACCACGGCTGTGGGACCTCAGCCACCGACAGGCCGGGGTGGTAAGTGGACTCGGGGTCTGGGGACAAGGCTGCACTGGCTCCCCAGGATCTCGGGGACTTCAGAGGAGGATGGACATTTTGTACCAGCACCGATGCCCCTTCAGCCAGCCGTGACGTGACGCTGGAGGGCAGGTTTGCAGTGCTGGAAGGTAATTCCTTCCTGATGTCGGTTTGTAGCTGATTGTGTGTGTGTGGGTGGGTGGGGGGCGGTGTTGGAGGATGATAACAGAGTTGAGTGTGACAACAATGGGGTCAGCTGTGGGCTGGCCCCAGGGACCATGGCCACCAACATCCTCACACACGAGGGCCCAGAACTCCCAGGAGGGGTGGGCATGTTTAATGAGACTCCCTACCAGCAGGCATGCGTGTCGTGTGTGTGAGCACCCACGTGTGAGTTTTCAAAGAATTCCAATAAAGCTGCTTCCAAGGCTCTGAGAACACAGACTTACGGGCTCAATATTAAGAGAAGCCTTGTGCATTTCTTGATTGCATAGGTTGTAGAATTGCAGCATGTAGATCTTTCCTTTCTTTTTGTAAGAACACATCTAGCCACAATTTATTTTACTGTACACTCAAGCAACAATGTCATAAAAACGCATCCCCGGAGTGCTCGATGATTAGGCCCTGTGATGTTGAAAGGGTGAATAGTTAGAATCGTCCCCAAGATGTGCTCTGTGCCCAGGGAGAGGACCTGGGGGAGGGCGTGGGTCATCTTGGTGCCATGGCCCAGCATCAGGGTGAATTCCGAGCCTGGGTGCCGTCACATAACCTGCCCACCTTTGCTCTGGGAGCTAGCTCCCGCCCCGCCTCCTGTAAAGTGGGTGACATGCCTCACCTTTGCTCTGGGAGCTAGCTCCTGCCCCGCCTCCTGTAAAGTGGGTGACATGCCTCACCCTGGTCGTCCCCTCCTTGCTTCATTGATGAGCTTGTAGGCACCTGCTGAGGATTCAGGTCTGAGTGACTTCACATATTTCTCTCTAGCCTCCCAAATGCCTGTATTTTCTAACTGATCTTAAAGCCCCTCGGGACGAGGGACCGAAGCCCCCTCTGTGCCCTCCCCCAGGCAGGGTGTACACCGGGTGCACACTGAGCACTGGGTATGTCTAGGGGAAGAAAGCCCTCCTCCTGGTGGGGGCCCTGCTGGTCTGGAGCTGGCGCACGGGGGACGCACAGCCCAGGTCACTGGCGCCAATCGAGAAGGAAGTCTTCTCTTGATAATAAGAACTTTGGACAGGTGCCTGCTGCCCACTCAGAACCGGAACCTGGCGCCAGGATCCGTGCTGAGCTCAGAGCTGTTCTGGCCAGGACGAGCTCGAGACAGCAGCACCAAGTGCTAAGTCAGCGCACCTGTCCCATTGGAGAGACCGGAGTCTCGGGACGCCTTGGCACCCCTCTTCTTATGAACCGCTCGCTCTGCTCACCATACTTCGTAACTTCCTCGCACACTTTGGTTTCATGCGTGGTCATCAGCCCTCTGCTCCGGTTTACTCTTCAAGCTCTCAGCTGTTCCCAATCTCCCATCTCACCCAGCCTCGGAGTTCTTAACGTCCGCTTGTATCACGTGACTGTGCGTTTCATAATTTCCAAATAATCATTCCCTTTGGGTGTCATTTCTAAAGTTTTGCTGGGCTCTTTTCAAATCCACTTGTTCTTTTTTTCATGCTGCTCTCCTTACGTGCCATTTAAAATGTCTGAACTTGGTTCACCACCTTTTCATGTTGCTGTATTTTCTGCATCTTCGTGCCTCAGATGACTCTCCCCCAGCGTGGTCCATTTTTATTAAGAGCTAATCTTCCTGGGGCATCTTTTCTGGGAGCTGTGGAGGCTCCATGCTGAGTGGTTTTGCCTTCACTGATGTTGGGCCCTGAGGGTTCCACTGGGCTCACATCACATTTTCACCCAAAGTATGCAGCTTGGATTTCCTGTGCGATGTGGGCGGGTGAACAACACCCCCGCCTCCTGCAGCCCAG
The DNA here is from genome assembly GCF_037783145.1 of Equus przewalskii. Lineage (NCBI taxonomy): Eukaryota > Metazoa > Chordata > Mammalia > Perissodactyla > Equidae > Equus > Equus przewalskii. Next base: position 107,041,670 of record NC_091834.1, read on the forward strand.
ATGGACAGCTGGGTGGGGGTCCCCCAAACCCTCCCTCCTGTGTGGCTCCGAGGTCAGGGTGTGCCACAGGAGCAGATTGTTACAGTGTTAGGAATTTTATGAGCTGGTTTTAAATACAGCCACTATTAAAAATTATATTAACTGACAAATTATATTAATACACAGGTAATAAATACTCAAAACAAATCACATCCTAATTATTTCGACTCCATTTTACTCTGATCTCTAGTAACCATTGCCTTCTACTAGAATCACGGTGGGCCCCCTCACGTTCCTTCCCATCTGAAGTCGTTCATCGTCAGTGTATTTACATCACAGAAATCAGCACACAGGACAAATCAGGGCTTCATCTTCTGTTTTGTCAATCGTCTAGACTTTTGAGAGTGATGGGAAGACATTAAGAACGCTGATTAGACTGAAAAGTGTGCGGTGTGTATAGGCTTTACACGGAGAACTGCACAGAGAAGGCGAGGACACGCTCCTCCCGTATTCAGAAGCTACGACCTGACTCGGCACAGAAGCTGCTCGTGCCCTGCTGGGCCCACCTACGTCTTCGTTGTCCTCTCTTACCTGTTAAGGTAAATGACACACCAACCAATGTTCACATTGGAGCTACATTTGTTCCCCAAATGCCATCACAGGTTGGCGACGGACACAAGAGTTCCAGAAAAACCAGAGCGAGCATTCTGGGAGATCACTTGGCTACGTGGCATAGACAATGGAGGACTCGTTGTGTTATTATTATGTGCTGGTTGTGTGCAGATGGCGTAATAAACTAAGTGCATCTCTGTGTGTCTCTTTTCTCAGAGAGCTGGTTGTTAGCCTTTTCCCAGCACACCACTGCCCTGGGGCCGTCTACGCTCGCTCCGCATGGATGTGCTTGGAATCCGGCCCCCAGCCCACTCCGCCCACACTGACCTCAAGCTCCCCCTTCATTGTCTTTCTTTAGAACTTGGCTGCACACTGGGTTTGTAAAGTACATTTTGTCCAGCTTTCTTGCATATTCACGGCGGGAAGGGAATCTTCAGATGGCCATGTGCAAATTCCGACGTGTTTCTCATGAGAGGCTTTACCCATCGTCATACGTGCAGCATCGTAGCTTTTTATGACACACAAAAGCAGACGGTTCATGGATGCTTAGGTAGGATTCCAGCATGAAGCAAACTGGGGCAAGGAGATTCAGGGAAGGTGGCAGCACTAACAGGACGTAACTGGACGTCCATCGGCTGAGACCGACGGGCCGATTTCTTGAGAAACGAACACCAACATTTTGACGGACATCAAACCCTCAAATGGGTGGGTGCTGTTTAGGAATTATCTGATTTTGCCATAAGCCGACTCCATGGGCCTTCCTCTCACCATCACCAGCTGAAGAGGACCGTTCCAGGAAGAGAGGAGCGTGGTGTCACAGCCAAGATTGTGTTCCCTCTGGCTGCGGGTGGGACGCCCCCAGCATGCTCTCCTGTCAGGGCTGTGCGACCGTGTAGCCAGTTTTGAGGCTGTGGAGAAGGGGTGCTCCTCCAAGAGGTGGTGGAACCTGCTTGACGAGGGAAGGTGGGGAAGGAAGAGGTCACGTCCGCATGGTCCCTGGGCCTCAAACCTGGCAGACACATGCATGAGAAGAAGGTTCAGGTGACGCTCACAGCATAGACAACACCTGCAACTCTTCACCAAGATGGTTAATCTCTTTTTTTAAACACTTTTTTCAGGGAAGAATTCGCCCTGACCTAACATCTGTTGCCAACCTTCCTCTTTTTTTTTTTTTTTCCCAAAGCCCCAGTGCATGGTTCCATATATCTTAGTTGTAAGTCCTTCTAGTTCTTCTGTGTGAGCCGCTGCCACAGCATGGCTACTGACAGACGAGTGGTGTGGTTCTGCAACTAGAAATGAACCCGGGCCACGGAAGCAGTGAGGGCACCAAACCTTAACCACTAGGCCATCAGGGCTGGCTCTTTAATCTCTTTTTAACAAATAAAATCTCAGCAACGTCTGGCCCTTAGTACACATCTAACTCTGCAGATAAAATAGCAGTGAAATTACAGTTCTAAGAAATGCTCACACTTTGTTTTCGCAATCTAAACGCCCACACCTTCAGGAGACACAAGGACAGATAGGAAAAAATCGCTCGCTCCTCCCAAATGAAGACTATTCACACATGAAATCAAAAGTTTAATCTGACACAATGAAATCTATTTATATATCTCACACTGGAAGATTCCTTTTGAAACATAAGAAGTTAGAAATCACAAGTAGGTATGTGCTCTCTATATGCAGATAAATTATTCTCTATTAATTATTCAGATTCCAGAGAAACAACTTCAGGAAGGAAATCATAGATAGATTAGAGCAGATACACATGACAATACCATTGAAAGACATGAACAACATTTTGGCACTTTCTGCCCATTCAGCAGGCCACTCTCCCTATTCTACTGGTTTCGAGACGTTGCATGGATTTAGGATGGAGAGGATGGTGTGCGACACAGCAGGACCGAGAAGGTACTGGCGATGTCTTTATGGCTAACCCTGAAAGGAGGGCTGCAGCACACGAGCCGTCTGCACCCGTCTAGACACAATCGCTCTAAGCTTAATGAGATGATTCTTCTGTCTCTGGGGGGCGGCGGCAAGCCTGATGCTCAAGTGTTATTTTGGCAAATCCAGGTCATCTCTAGACGCTATGCCTATGTGCGGCTGGACACCTGGCTGACCTGAGTGACCAGGAGTCTGCAGCGGGCAGAGGCCCAGGCCATGCCTGCATCTCCTATCGTTCTCCCAGGTGCTGCGACCTCACGCCGATAAAGCACAAACCGTGGCTCTCCCTGCATGTCCCCCCTTCTAGGAACAGAGGGAAGTAGCCGTGGTCTCTCTGGATGCCAGCAGGCCCACGACAGTCCCTGAGGGGACACAGGTGCCTGATGGAGCCTGCCGATGTGCCCGGATTTGTTCCCCTCACTGTGGTCATCCAGCAGGAAGCCATCATTAGCTGTACCTGTTTTTGCAGTACGTAAATCATTTTAAAGTGGAAAACCTGTCTTGAGGTCGGGGCTCACCCACAACCTTGCCCAGGTGAAGGGTCGCCTGGGGTGGCTGGCCACGGAAGCAGGCGCTCTCCAAGTGGGAGAGCGTTTGCCCCTGGGGAGGCCCCTGCCCATCCTTGCGGGGTGGAAGGTTGAGGTGGTCTCTCGACAGCACTTGGGGGAGGGTGTCGAGCAGCCCAGATAAGAACAGAACTGATATGCTGTGACCGCTTTCTTCTCATTTGCCCCAAAGCTGCAGAATGTTACAAGGCTTCTGACCTAACTCTTTGGTAAGCCAGTGGTTTCTCCTGGTGATAAACCGTCTGAAAGACAAATGCCAAATGTGTTCTCTGCACCTGGCGGCCTGCGTTTAGTGCCTCGTGCGTTTCCCTGGATGCCCTCCCTGCCCGGCTGATCCATCCTTCAGAAAGTTACAGATAACGAACCAGCTCTCTTCCTGGAGACCATGACGAGTGGGCGAATTACCGCATCATTAATACGACATGTTTGCAGTTAGGAGTGTGAATGGGCTTTAAGGAAAATTAATTTTTTTCAAGAAAGTGAAAATAGATGAACTGGTTGCCCCCTGTAATTGGATGTTTCCATAAACCTCTCTTTATTATTAATTGGTTGAACAAAAATACACATTTTGACTGCTAACCGGCACTGACTACAGGATTTCAAGGACCCTATCACTAGGTAGTTACACTAGAAGACACACAATTAAGTGATATCATGATTCCCAACAATATTCCGGGGGTCAGGGGCTCGTCCGCGGCTGCGGGAGCGAGCGGCTCACTGGGGAAGGGCCTTGAGAATGGCGTTCACCTCCTCGGCCACCGCCGTCAGCGCGAACTCAAACTGCTCCTGGAAGAAAAAGCAAGGGGAGAAGTGTGAGTGGGAGCTGCGTCTCTGCTCCAGCCGTGAGCTCTTGGGTGTTACTTTGCAGAAAGAAATTGTTTAGGAAAAAAAAAAGAAAGGTTGCAGATTTCCATGGAAAGGGGAGAACATGGTAAGACCCAATGCTGACGCTCACCAGGATTTCTTGTATTGGAAATTTTCTCTGTCTCTTTTTTTTTTTTTTTTTTTTCGCTGAGGAAGATTCACCCTGAGCTAACATCTGAGCCCATCTTCCTCTATTTTGTGTGTGGGATGCCTCCACAGCATAGCCGCCAGTGAGTGGTATAGGTCCATGCCCAGGAAATGAACCTGGGCCGCTGAAGCAGAGTGCACCAAACCTAACCACTTGGCCATGGGGCGGCCCTGGAAAGTCTCACCTTTTATCACTGGGAGAAGCTGCCAACAGAAACAGCGAGCAGGAAGCTGGCTGGGTGAGGCCCCACGCGCCCTGCCCATTCCCTCTGATTCCAGCACTGAATGTGCAAATCCCTCAGTGGACAGAGGGCATTTGACGCAGACATTGCCCCCCTCAACTCTAGCCACCACTCCGGCTGAGCACAGACTTGCCATGAAAACAGTCACCATGAAAAACCCACTCGGGGTTTTCCTCTCCCCAGAAATGTGGAAGGGGAGGGTTCCCACTGCTGCGGAAATCAACCCACTATCCGGCCCGATCCAGCTCTGTCCCACTTGCCGGGACGCCTCATGTCATCCACGACTCGACCCAACTTCAGACGTGTGCACGCACACACGTGCTCACAGACAGAAGGGATACACCACTCTCACGTGTAAATCCCGCCAGACTATTAGGTAGAAATGAGGCATATCCAGGACTATTCACTCCCTTCCCGTCCAGGCCTTAGCAGACAAAAAGCAAAACACACCTCTTCCTGCGCTCTTCAGTTTCCACATAAATGCCTCGAAATGCTGCGTTAAGAACCCTAAAGTCGGCCAACAGGCACTTTCCAAGATACCAGAGGGGTCAGGGAAAACAGCAAATTACTCGAACGATCGCCTAGTTAAGAATTTTTGATTAAGGAAAGCCCTGTGGCTCAGATGCTTCCTGATTCAATCAACACATAGGGTAACTGCAAATCCAAAATCAACGATCACTTTCCACTTCGAATGCCCAGTACGTAACAGAGACGTAGAAAACAGCTCCATCAAAACAGCAGAAAGTCAGCGTGACGTAATGCTCGCTCTGGGACAAGACCGCTTCTCCCTGAGGATCCCCTGGACCCGATGCTGAGGGGACGGTCTGCTGCGTACAGTAGGGAGCCTGTGATGCTGGTCACGTGCTGCTGATGGAGATTCTAGAAGAATTCCTAGGCGTTACCAAGGAGAGGCAGGGCGCTCCCACGCTGCGTGTGGTGACCGCCTTGGGGTGGGAGCTGCCGAGGCGCATCCTAGCGGTCCAGCCCCCCTCACACTGCTTTCCCCTCACGTGCGTCAACGGCTCCCTGTCCCGTCCGCCGAGTCTCTCAAGCCAAGAGTCTGCTCAGCAGAACGCGTCAGGGGAGGACCCGGGTCTCTTTCGCATGAACAGCCACACCAGACCATTTCTTCTCAAAACGCTGACTTATCAACGGGTGGACCGAGGTTTCGAGATGATTCGGAAATGAGAAAAAATGAAGGGAGACTCGTTGGGAATCTAATTTTACCTGTCACATGCCTGTTTATGTCTTTTGACACACTGGAAATCCATCCTAAGAAATGATCTTCAAAGGAAAAACAGACGAGCAGGAAGAAGTGCAGCCTCACTTGTGTGGTGAGACCCTGGAAACACTGGATACCAGAGGGAAGCACAGAATGTTACAGGAAAGTGTCTGACGGGAAAGCCACCGTCCACGCTACAACATTAAGTGACGAGAGCAGAACGCAGAGCTGCACCTGTGTCACGATTATAGTCATTTGGACTCTGTGTCCATAGGACAAACAGTGGGAAGGGGACGTGGAACACGTGATAGCTGGTGTCGTGTAAACTGTCACAGCACAGACCGTGTGGCCCTGAAGAGAGGACAGCAGGGGTGACACCAGTGGCTCCCCGCTGGGCTCTGTGATGGGGAGGTGGCTCTGAGACATCAGTGGAAGGAGAGCGGGCTTCCTGTGATGGGGACCCTCAGGCCGGCCGCGATGAGACAGGGACTTGCTCCTTCACCTCGATGTGTCGGCAGGGTGGTGGTGCTGGTGTCACCTACTCACCCATCACAATGGTGACCATGTGCAGACCCCCATTTTGAGTTGCCCGGCCTTAGCTAATACAGCTGGATCGGACCCCAGAAGTCGGGGACAGAATCCAGCACACAAGCTGGGAAGTGCCCAGCACCTGAAGTCCTTTTGTGATAGAAATTCAATTTAAGGAAACCATGAAAACAACAGGCGTAAGCCATATGTAAGGAATAAGATACAGTAAACAACAAAGTCACCACCTGTCCAGATCAGTCTCAGGGCGGGCGTCGTCTGAGCGGTAAGGACTCGCACCCTCCTGGTTTACGCCGTCCCGCCTGGTCTCCCTGCCCGGCAGCGTGAGGAGCGGCCGACGCAGCATGCCCGTGGGGTCGGGCTGAGTGAGGGTCCGGCCCTGGCTCCATGTCCACGCTGAACAGGGACAGTAAGCAGGGACGGACCTTTCCAGGCTGGACGTGACAACAGAAGGACATGCATGCCAGCAGGTCCTTGGGGCGGACTGGAGGGTGGCGGGGCAGACCTTGTGTGGGGCTGAGACATGAAGCCCTTCACCAACTTTGGTCGGTGCTGCCCGGGCCTCCCACAGACCAACCCAAACCGAGGAGAGGGTGAATGACTCGGGGCGCTGCCAGTCCGCAGGCTGCGGGGTCTCAAATATCACAGCTTTGCATCTATGACACAGGGCGGGCTACCTGGTGTCCTAACCACCCAGTTCAGTCATCAGGCACATTCAAAGGGCGTGGGACTCGGAGGCAGGAGAAGTGGATTGGACTCAGCTCTGTGTAGAAAGCTGTGTGGCCTGGGGCAGGTTCCTGAACCTCTTTGAGTCTCACACAGGGCTGTGCAGGTCAGATAGAAGTGCCCGGGGCTGCGGGGCTGCTCGTGTTTGGACTTAGTTACACTCAGACTGATATTTGTGATCCTGTGGCCCACACAAAGGGCTGTGGGTACACACACTGAGAGCTCCTGCAGTGACAGTCCACATTCCCAGTTTTAAAGGGGCCTCAGAGAACGCTGTCTCAGCGGCTGTGACCCTCCAGGAGCACAAACGACCTCTGGGGGCGGGGCTTCCCAGCATCTCCCTTGGAAAGGGTCAGGACAGAAAGGCCCTCCTCCCCGAGCAGAGCAGCCTGGCTCCATCCCTGACCTCTGACCTGGAGCTGGCGAGGGAGAGGGTGCAGGCAGTGTGTGTGCACGTGTGTGCGTGTGTGCACATGTGTGCAGGGCTGAGGGAGAGGCAGAGACAGAGACCTCAAGGACAACTTCCCAGGCTTGGGGAGGGCTCTGGCGAGCGAGCAGGACGTGGTCGAGCGTGGTCCTTGGGTAGGAGCTGGATCACATGCAATCCAGTCAGTGTGTTGACTCAGGCACCTCCTGAGGCCGGGGAGACAGGAACACGGCTGCCACAGAGGCCCCGTTCCAGGAGGAAGGCGACCGGGGACGTGTGGAGACAGGGGGAGGAAGGTGGCCCGTGGAACCACGTGTGGACACCGTGCATGGCCACGTGGCAACGAGACATGGTAACTTCCAGGCAGTTGACATCGTCATGTGGCTCTTCCTTCCGAGTGACCAGTGTGACAGGAGCTTTCTCCGGAAGGGAAAGGGTTACGGCCTTTGGTGACAGAGGGGCCTGTCACAGACACACTGAGGGGCGGAAGGCAGGCAGGAAGGAAGGAGTCTGTTTACGAGACATACGTCGTGGAGGAGACGGCCACTCGTCTTCCGAAGTCTGTTACTGTAGCACATCCCGGGATTCCATCTCCCTTCCTAGAAATAAGTGTTAGGTTGTGCCTGTTAGGAACGCACAGTGAAGGACCGTGTGGACAATTTCACGCACCGACATGTGACATCTCCTTCTGTCCATGTCTTGTTGGTTTGAAGGTTTTTGTGGCGGCTGACTGAGCCCTGGGGTCTGGGTCCCGTCTTCCAGGCTGACGCCGCGTCAGTGGTTGGGGACGGTCCCCGCTCTTTGCTCAAGCTGGTGTCCAGTAGGTACCTGGGTTTGTTTGACTGAGCGTTTGTCTCCAGGGTGGAAAACAGCTGTCTGTGACTTTTTTTAAACATAAAGATGAAGTTTTGCTGTCAGGCTGGGTCCTGGGCGTGGGGGGGTCCGTCGCCATCCTCGGCTCTGGTCTCAACCGGCTCACCATTTCTTGATCGATTGCTCCTTCCTTGTATTCAGCTCAACGACGCAACTTGACTACACCTGTTCAAATGAACAGACTGGAGACGACCTTCTCTGGGCTGGTGTGAGGAGTATTCAGGTTGTACAGCATGATTTTGCCCAAGGAAATTTTCTATCTTTTAAAAAACTGAACTTTAGGAGGAAGCTCAGCTTCATGGAGTAACGTTGGGTAAAACAGTCATAAATTAAGACAGAATGGAGGCTTTTATGTGTTAACTATTTCTTATACCTTGAAATTCCAGGAACTGAGTTTACGCACATGAATCAAGACAACTTTTAGGTCCCAACCCAAGGGAGAGGATAAATTCCTGTGGACCATCCACCCAACGGGAAGATACCTGCGAGGCCAGCTCTCGGGGGCCTGGGAGCACCAGATAGCTGCAGCCCCGTGTCCTGGCCAACTGCTACCATGTGCACGTGCTGTCATTTTGCCACTTAAAACATTAGGATATAAGGGAATACACGACACACAATAATAAATGGAGCTTCATCCTTCTTTCAGGCAGAGCCTGGGGACCAACCTTTCGGGCCTCAGGGCCGTGTGTTGTGAAGGGCTTGTTCTAGCAAACAGGATGCAGACAACAGACGGCTCAACGGGTTTTGCAACGTTAGGCAATTTTTTCCTGTTTTTGCAAGAAGATGTGCCTTTCCAATGATTTTGCCCAGACCTGTCCTGAGGTCAGTCCATGCTTTGGGGCTCCTTGTGCCGTCTAGGGGTGGAAGAGGCCTGAGAGGTGCCCAGATGCAAGGAGGGAAGAAGCTGGTTTGAATGTAAGATTTCCTGCAGATCTTACTGAGGAATGAAGATTCGGCCTGAGGCAGAATGAGCTTTTTGCTCCCAGTTGCAGAGCTCTCCCAGCCCCACTTCTGAGCCCGTAGCTCCGGGGCTGCTGGTGGCCACAGGGGGCCCAGACCCTCCAGGGATAGTGAACCGACCCTGCCTTTCTGGGCCTGATGAGGCCACCACCAGGGGCACGGTCAGTCAGTCTAGCCAGACGGCCCTTCCCAAGGCACAAAACCTATAGGTCACGTGCTGCTGGAACAGCATCACCTCCTCTCATGACAGCGTCACAGCGTGACAAAGCACAACGCCCAGGTGTGCACAGTCTCAGGTTCTCCCCAGGGACGCTACCGATCACCAAGACACACTAGTAACCCACCAGCAGAGGCCCCTGGCGGATACACCCTGAACTGGGGCTCAAGGCTCACCTCGCCAGTGAGGCCACACGCCGAGGCTGCACGTCTCCTCTCGGGACCTTCCAGCCCAAGATGCACAACCGGAACCAAGCCTTGCCCTTTCCATGTCAGATGAGCCAAGCAAGATGGTCCCCAGAAACCAAACCAAACAGGCCAGGGCTCAAGCCATGAGCTGTCCCACTAGAGGAGACGAGGAGGCGTGAGGACTGGATGCTTTTTGTGGGGGTCCTGAATGGGACCCCGCTGCAGAGAAAGGTCACCGGGCGGACACGGGTGAGATGTCACGAGGGCTGTACATGAGTTATGGCAGCACGTCGATGCCGACTTCCCAGCCTGCCACACTGCACGGCGGTTATGGGAGCTGCGAGCACGGGGAAGCTGACAAAGCGCACGCGGGAGTTACTTTTATCATTTCTGCAAGGTTTTTGCAGGTCTAAAATAACTTCAAAATGAAAATCGCAAATTTTAAATTAAAAAATCGAAGGAAACATAAAGTGTGCCGTGACTTACAAAACACTTTCACGTTAATCGCCTAAGATTCTCGTGACAATCCTGCAAGCTGTAGATGCCAAAATAAAGCTAAGGGACAGAGCGGCCAAGCACACAGCCGTTGGCTGCTCGAGGTGCCCCTGCGGCTTTCAAACTCTGGCTCTCGCCCCCGGGTGCTGGTGCCTTGGGTGGTGGTCAGAGAGAGAGCAGGGCAGCTGTGACGGCCAGCTGGAAAGGGCAAGCCTGGACCAGAGTTCTTGACTCTTTCAGAGGTTTTCTCTAGAATAGTTTTGTGATTCTACAGGAAAGAACTAAGTTAGTTTTGCCCCAATGCATGGGGGTGACTTTGGCAATGGAGAGCCAGCCAAATGGCTCTATTAAGGTATTCTCATAGGTGATCTTCCAGGTCAAAATGTGCTCAGCTTAACCTCACAAGGCACTTGGCTTCTTGACTCTCAAGAGAATGAGTGGGACTTAGCCTGTCCGCTCTCCCGTCCGGCTCAAACACTGTGTTATACTGTTTAATTTCTCGCTGTAACAGTCAGACAGACAGAGAGGGCTTAGGAACCACTCACGCCTTAGCAGGGAACAATAAGACCCTGGGAGGCAGGATGACTTGCCTGGGGTTCCAGAATTGTCATCGCCAGGCACCAGAGCACAATCCACGGGCGCTCGGTCAGCCTGACTTCATGGGAGCAATTTCTAGACCTTAAAGTCCCCTGAAGTATAAAGTAATTTTGCAAGGGCATCTTCTAACGATTTTAGGTCCTTTGTGGAAGCACTAACGGCATCTGGAGAGTCGGGACTTCACTGAGAAAGAGACTCTGTATTTTATGACTCAGGCACTTTTATGGAACAGACAAGCGGGAGCTGTCGTCCTTGGACAGATGTTTCCAGAACGCTAAGGGAAGGGGTTTTATATCAACCTCATCTCTACTTCCGGTTACCCAAAGCTAACCAGTAACCTTCGTCTCTACCCTGTTGTTGCAAACTTGGTCTTTTCAGTGAGAATGCACATAAGCTATTTAGGGGTGCTCTGGGACGCCGTACACCCTGGGGACATTCCGATGACCACTGTCCTGATGACCACACAGCAGAGCTGTGGTTGGGGGACCCGGAAATAGGGGAGGCTGGGTAGAATGTTCAGTGAATCCAGAACATTCCCCCAAGGGTGCTGGGGTTTATCACTGACCTCTTTTTACAAAAATGCAATGTTCTTCCTCCTCCCCAAATCTGGAGAACGGAGAGTTCCAAAGACCTGAGGTCTGACTGTGTCTATGCATGTTGACATGTTGGGGTTGTTGCTGGAATCGCCAGCACCCCCACAGGAGGGGCCCAGCTGGCCTGGCCTGGAGGACTGGGTAAGACGGCCAGTCACGCCTGGTCCACCCTCTTGCCTCTCGAGAAAACAGTGGCAGAAGGACACCTCCCACACCTTCCAGTGCCCGGGGACGGCTGACAGTACCTTAGTCTGGACCATGCCTGGTCTCTGGTCCCTCAGGTGCTCCAGCGTTGCCGCGATATCAATCTCTTTAGCGCCTGCAACAAACACAAATCGGGCTGAGTGCAGACAGGTGAGAATCCGCGCTCCCACCATCGGGTTCCCTTTGGGCTAAGAGGCCAATTGGAAATGATCAAACTCACCCCTTGGCAACCTGGCGGGCAGCTGCGATTTCAGGGTTCATAGAGAAAAATATGGTGAGGCGCTTTCATTAGCATTGATTCAAGAAAGCTGGGCTCGGAGAACTGTGGTGAGACCCAGACTTGCAGAGCCAGCCGTTGCCACCAGAAACTAAAGCTTCGTTCACTGTTGCTTCTCTTCTTTGGTGGTGTTTTAAAGAATGTTTTAAATCCAAGAAAGTAGCATATACGCTTTAATTTCAGGTGCATAGGACTTTCTTTTATTTAGAGAAATAAGTTACACCGACTAATCTTATACATCTTAATATTGGCTTTTAAATGCAGAGTTCTCTGCCTTTTAAAATTGGGTGTTCCGAATGTTAAGAAAAGGGGAGAATGCCCTGGCTACGTTGTCCGGCTGGTCGTCTCACCGAGACACCCCTCTTCCCACAGACAGCATCTACCTCATGTCAGGCCATTCGGGTTTCATGGAAATAATACTATTTGTGTTTAAAATTTTAACCTTATCATTAATTCAACACGAGTTCTTGTTTTTCCATTTTGCTAGGTCCCCTGGTAGACAGATAATGGACAGGACTGGACCCCAAGCTCGAAAGCTTCTTACGGTTCAGAGGGGAGGTAAGACATGTCTGCCAAGACGATGACGCGAACGCTGTGGACCTGGGAGCAGGCGCTCGCCCTGAGGTGGGCCGGGACCCACTCGCCACCCCCGAATGGGAGCATTCAAAGCACAGCATCTCCTCTCATCGTTACGGGAACTTGGTGGAATGCGAACCACTCCCACCCCCGCTGTAGGAAATGGAGGCCTGTCCAGGTTGAATGGCCTGTCCCTGGTCACACAGAGAGCGGGCGGTCACTCTCATTGAGCCCGGACCACACCAGGCAGAAGGGGTGAGTCTCAGGTGGCATGGAAGAGAGACCCAGACTGGCCGCCCGTCACGAGAGCTCCCAGCCCTGGTACTTCTGTCACAACCCAAGTATGCACACAGCACCCTCAGCCATCGACCCAGGAGAACGAGCTGGAGAATTTCTGAGGTTATGGCTGTATTTGAAGTCCTAGGTTCTACGGCTTATTTGGGTAGCAGCTGAGTAGCTGGCGCTGTTTTCCCAGGGGGCTGGCCGAGCTGGGCACCGCTCAGGAGGGCCGTCCCCGGGTTGCATGGAGGGAGGGAGGCATAGTGAGGAGGCGGGACAGTGCCTTGGAGAGGGCGGCCGGGTTCCCAGCTGCTGGCAGGTAGAAAGCAGGTAGGGACGTTTGGGAGTCCTGGAACCCATTTGGACCAGATGCCGCATTTGCATGAAGGGAAACGGAGCACAAAGTGTTGAGAATCTGGCAGTAAGTTGCCCAGACTGGGAGACCAAGATCTGAGCTACCCCATGGGCCAGTGGTGGGGCCTCCCAAGTCCCCTGACCTTCCGGTCTCTGCCTCCCACCCTGAAGTGGAGACCGGAGCACCTGCCCCTCCTGAGCCCGAGGGGCCAGCGCTCGGCCAGCCTGAGCTCTCGGTGCATGGCAGGCGACCTTACAGGGACTAAGCTGGCAGTCCCCAGATAAGGAAGGCCATCCTGTTGGGTGTGGGAACACCACGAGTTCCCCCAACTCTCAATCAAGGCCTCCACAGGAAGGAGAAGAAAGCTCCCTTTTGGAAGAGCCGGACGCCCCCCAGGGAGCTCGGCTGAGAAACTCATTCAAGCAAAAGACAAGGTCCGTTCCTGGGTTTGCTGGATGGCTCCTCCTCAGGTGTCGACCGTTTCTGAGAGCTGACAAGGCCACAGGACACACAGTCTCGTTTTGAAGTGAATCCACGTATTTAAAACAGTCTGAAACAAACCATTGTGTTTGCCCTGCCACCAGATGGGGACATCAGGCAGAGGGGCTGCGCCACCGGCTGCATGGCCACTGTGCGCCGTGGCTCCCGCATGGCCGGCGTGAGCATCTGCTTCCTCACCTTCCCTGCAGCACCCGGCGGTCGGGCCCGCACTCGATCTAGAGGATAAAGATGCACGGATGTGGCTTCTTCAAAAAACAAGTTTGCCTTGAGAAAGTTGAGTGCTCCATGGAGAGTGATCGAGGAAAAGAGGGACGTTTGTTTCATCCCACGGCGACATTTCTGCTCCTCGGCAGGTCTCGCCAGAAACTCCCAGCCACGTGTGCAGCAGCTGCCACTGCACCTTGTGGAAAGGGCTGCCACTCCCGGGTGTGCTGTGCACAGAGCCTCTGCCGCGACCTAATTTAAGTTTGAAAGATGCCACAGCCGACACAGAACCTGGGCGACTTGCTGCGGCTCACTTCCCCAGCTTGGAAGCATACTGCGTTGGGTGCAGTCTCCAGCTGGAAACAGGAACGGTCCTTGCCGGGATCCAGGGAGATGAGACACGATTGCTTCCTACTTCACAGTGGGCATTAGATGCTCAGTAAATGCTGTGTCACAGGTTCTACGAGTAGAACTCCTCTGGTAGAAGAACTAGATCCGACCAATTATATTTGACGCGGGCTTCCAGCCAGGAGGGTAGCTTTGCAGCTTCTGTGGCCACTGCTCCACTTTCTGACCCACGAGTCATGAATTTCAGGAGAATCAGGCGTGGGACAGAGTCTGACTCAGACTCTCAGATACAGATAGCAGAGAAAGTCCTAGTCCTTCCAAAGAGAAATACTGAGGGTTCAGCTCGGATACAGACTTGAAAACACCTTTCTGTTTTTAAGGTTGCTTTGGGCACTTTCTTTCAGTCCTTGAAACTGGTTTTTAAGAACTCTTCCGACAGTTATTTTCTTCTAAGGGCTGCTCTGTATGATGAACTAGCAGTGAAGTCTTACATCCCCGACAGCCGCTCACCGGAAGTCACCCGTGGACTGATTTCTTACGGGTCTGCTGCGGACACCTGAAGCCACCAGGAGCTGCGACTGGCACTGGCCAGGAAGAGCAGGTCTCCCTTCTAGGGCACAGTTACCTGGGGCAACACCTGCTGAGGGTTGTCTCCGGAGCCGCCCAGGGTAAAATGCTACGGATGAAATCTCCTTCTTGTTTTTGTTACATCGTGACACCTTTTGGACTACTGTTTGCAAGGGGAGGTGAGAAAAGGAAGGAGGAAGCCTAATTAGCTTTTCCCTAGACAAGGTATTTAAAATACGGAACAATCCCGGGAAGATATCTCAGAATTATACTGAGACCAAAACTGAACAGTGGAGGAAATCAAATTAATGCTTTAAAAATGCGCAGCACCAAAATTAGGGAAGTAATGGATTTATTAAATCAGTTGTCTGATGTGTATTGCTGCTGTCTCCTTCATGTTAGGATTAAGAATAATTAGTTACTTGAAGTGTGTGTGGAGAGAGAAGCCTCATAGAACTCACATGTGATCTTCCGTACGGGACAGAGAGACACAGGGGAAAGGCCGTCAGAGCAGGCGGGCCCCGCTCAGCGCCCCCGAGCATCGCTGCGACCTCATGGTGCATGAAACACAGAACCTGCATTTATAAAACGTATCCGTCGGGGGCTGGGAGGGAGGGGGAGGGGGTTCATGTCCTCTGTCACTTTATAAAAGGCTTTACTGAAGGTAAAAGGATTTATTTAAATCCTCCAATATCTAGGAAACTCCCTCTAGTGCATTTAAAATGGAGCTCTCTCTTTAAAAATCCCGTTTTGCTGACACATGTTAAGTTCCAGGTGAAGAGACCTATTGGATGCAGTGCTCAAGTCAAAAAGCATGTAAATAGTCGAGGAATTATAATATATACAAAGAAAACCCAAATAGAAGGTGAGACAGGAGCAAGGCAGTCCTAAAATGGATATAGGGGAACACAGAGTGCGATTTCATGGAGAAGTTTCTGGCATTTTCTATTTGAGAAGCATCATGACTACTCAAACGCTGGAGAAGTGTGACGTGCTTGCTAAAGGCACAGCCTGTGGTCAGGTCTATGTTGGTGATCCCGGGAACGTACAGCAGAAGGGAGGCAGTCTGTGCCCGGACCCAGCACCATGTGGGGGTGAAGACGATCGAGTCGATTGCTCCCTTGGGCTCGGGTTGCTTCCCTTTCCCCCGACACCCAGAGGACCCATCTTTCACGCCGTTAGTGGACCGGTTAGCATGTGCAGACATGAGGCCTGACATGGTCCGCCGGCGTCCTAGAAGAGAATGGCCCACCTGGGTGCCATCCGGCGATCTGCTCAATAAATATTAATCGCTCTCACTATTGCTTCCTAATGCACTCAGGGTTCATTGGTTTCGAAGTTTACATATTGGTTAAATACATTTTTAAGACAACAGAGGTTTTTTAGCTCTAGATAAAAAGTAATAACCATTAAAAAATAAACATTAAAAGAACATTAGGATTAAAGTATTAAAACTATTTTTTACAATGAAAGAATCAATTTGAAGTCAAAGCAAAGCAAGCAAAGGTGCCACTGGCGTCTCTTCGCAAGGTCTGCCACGCTTTCTCTTGGCGTTTGCCCGTCGGGCAGAGCACGTGACTCGCCTAATTCCGTTAGTGGGTCTCCGTCCAGGAAAACTCGGTGAACGTGGCCTGGGGTCGTCGTTGAGAAGACCACTGTCTTCGCCTCCACACTCCTCCAGCAGAGCTTCAACAGCGGCTCAGGAACAAAAACTTAATCAACATGAATATTGTTACAGAGTTTTTCTCAGAGCCTCGCCAACTGCAGGATCCAATGTATTCTTTTTTCTCAACGTGAAAAAGACAATGTGTTAAGTACATGCAGAGGAGGCTTTCATTTTGCGTGAGGAAATTGTCTCTTTTCCACCCTCTGGAGGAACAGAGGAAATGCTCTGCTCCCGGCTAAATGCACTTATTAAAGGGACGGAGGAAGAGAGGAGACATTAGGACTTCAGAAGTAACCAAGGGGGTGGCTTCAGGAGGACAGTGCCCTTTGCACACTTGGTCGGGGGGTTTGCTGTTCCCGCAGGCTGAGCTCGCGTTTTGGCAAGTCTGGACAGTGAAGGGCAGGGACTC
Organism: Equus przewalskii; assembly: GCF_037783145.1. Taxonomy (NCBI): domain Eukaryota; kingdom Metazoa; phylum Chordata; class Mammalia; order Perissodactyla; family Equidae; genus Equus; species Equus przewalskii. Next base: position 107,058,251 of record NC_091834.1, read on the forward strand.
CCAGCGTCCTAGCCCTCGACCTTGGCAGAACCACTGCCACCGTTCGATGCCACAGCTGGAGCGCCCCCCGGCTAGCAGAACAACTGTACTCAAGGTGACGAGAGCCAGGATGGTCTGTGCGCACCACACCGTCAGACCCAACCTGCCTCGCACAACCTGGGCACAAATGCCACCACACTGTGCACAGGCACGCCTGCACACACTCCCACACCCACACACGTACACACCCCACACTTGCTCACACACACTGCACATGTACACATAGCACAGTGCTCACACACATCACATACACACACGTACACACCCCACATGCTCACATACACACCACACATGTACACATAGCACAGTGCTCACACACATCACAAACACACATGTACACACCCCACATGCTCACACACACTGCATATGTACACATACCACAGTGCTCACACACATCACATACACACATGTACACACCCACACATGCTCACATACACACCACACATGCTCACATATCACAGTGCTCACACACACATGTACACATACCATATGTGCTCACACACCACACATGCTCACATGCACCACACACATGTACACATACGATCCGTGCTCACACACACCACACACACTTATACACACACATGCTGTCCTGGGCTGTCTGTGCTGAGCAGTTTTTACTTCACAACATTTCTGGGTGCTCTTAATCAACTAAAGGCTTAGAAAAATTATTTTAAAAATCAGGAAAATTTTTTTGTTGACCTTATAGATAAATTATAATCTCCCTTTTGCAACATTTCACTGGGATCAAAGGAGGCAGATCTGTATCACATTCACTTAAAAATCGTGTATCAGAACCCAAACTAAGTATTTTTCATGTTTTGTTTAAAACAAATTCTAAATAATTTTTCAGGAGAAACTGAGACGCCTTAAAATCTTTATAAAAAATGTAAGTTCCACAAAATGAGACTCCACATCACTTTAAAGCCACCGTCCTTTAACTGCCCAGGAGACTTCGACTTGTGCAAAGCACCCTGATCGTTTTCCATCCAGTGTGGGAGCGTCTGCAGTGCCGTCCGCACACTGGCAGCATCGACTCGAAGAACCCGAGCTGGGTCCCTCCCCACGTGCAAGTGCGTGCACCCCGGTGAGAAGAGATGACTGTCGAACCTAAGAGAACAGATGAACACGATGGCCACCGACACCCCGAGGAGGGGCCAGCATGGACGCGAGTGCCCCGTTCAGCTCCCGCTGCGTCCACAGCTCCCCGCCGCCATCCACCCCTAAAGGCAGGCGAGCGCCGTGCATAGAAAGGGGCGACAAGGGCTCTCCCTGTCCCCCCACCGCCCACCGCAGGCCCGGCAGCCTCGTCCCCGAGTCAACTTCTAATGCAGGAACCGGGTTGTGCAGCCAGTCCTGCCCCCTGGGGCGCCGGCCTGCCTGGGCCAGTGCCAGGCACAGTTACCCCTGGCTCTGCACTGACAGCAGCAGCTCTGGGACCCCATTCTGCAGACTAACAGCCAAGGTCCCTCACACCATTTGACCTTGTGCGAAGGAGAAACAGGAGCCGGGGAGGCCTCAGGAGGTGCCAGCACTTATCACAGTACGTTCTGTCTAATCCCAGTCCAGGGGCTGTGGGAGGATTGGATGTGAGGGTCACTAATGCACAGAGACCAAGCATGGTCCCCCACACTGCCCATACAGCACGGCCCCTCTATCAGAGCACCCTTTCTTGCTCAAGGCCTCAGAATTCTACGTAACAAAGTGTTGGAGCTGCCGCCGCCAAATGACTGGGGTGGCTGTTCAGGGACCTCCTGTGACCAGGAAGGGACAAAGAGTCCTCTGCGGGGGCAGGGACGCACCCTCTCGGTCTGGGGAGAAGAGCGCCAGGCATGAGCCGCCGCCTAAGGGGCCGTGGGGACAGGCAGCCTTCCTGGGGCCTCTAGGGTCTCCGGGGGAGAGGGGTGCACGGGCTTAGGAGACGGCTGACAGCAGAGCGGCCACACTGGGCCCTGCAGTGGCCAGCGAGCTCTGGGGAAGGGCTCTCCTGGGCCCTGCAGCTGGCAGCAGCACCACCAAGTGTGTGTGGCAGGGGCCCAGGGAGTGAGTGAGGCTGCCAGGAGTCAGCACGACAGGGAGGCAGTGATGCCCACAGGGAGGGGAGGAGTTTGAGCTGGGTTTGGGGACACATGAGAGAAACACCTTGATGGACGAGCTGGCTGCCCACGGTCTGGCAGAAGGAAGTGAGCTCTCTGCAGGCTGTACACAGCGTTGGGATGGATCCATGGGGGTTTAATGGCTCTTCATGTGCCACGGCGTGTCTGGGTGCTGTGGATAAGCCAAGGAGGTAGGAGGAGCAGGTGGGCGACTGGCAGACCGTGGGGGCTGATCTGACCGACCAGACGTGTGAGGGGTCAACACCGGCCAGGCCCCGGTTCACAGGCCAGCGTTGCCCGTCGGGCTGAGAACTGTCGACTTTATGCTGCTCAGGACGGTCGCTTGTTCCACAGGACGGAAACCACTTAGGAGGCAAATTGTAGGATATGGGGCTGCAGTATGGCTCACAAAAATACCCAAGTTGGGCTTATGATGTTTTCTAGGAAAAAGCAGTCCCATCTTGTCTTGTTTTTTCCCATTAGACAATCAACCTTGTCTATCGTGCACCCTAGCCTGGGTGGGGGGCAGCCCACATGCCAGTGATGCTGCTCCGGGGCTGCTGGCACATCTCCCATGGGCCGCCCTACACACGTCTCGGCTCCCACTGCTGGTCTCTGACTGTTGCTAATGCACCAGAACAGCTCAGGGGAAGGACTGGCACTCAAAATACAGAAACAGAAAAGGGAAGAAAGACTCACACCATCGCCTGGTTGAACACAAATTCTCCAACTAAAATAAAGCTCACGTAAGGCACCCCCCACCAATTCTGGACACTTTTTCAGTCTGAAACTTTCCTGAGCTGAAGACAAGGCATTACCTCCTTGAAGACATGCTGAAGGCTAACCTGTTTGTGGGATCCCCTTCTGCCGGCTCTTCAGGTTTCTGTTTCAGCCAAATAAGAAATGAAATGTCTCCCCCTGACATACTCTGTTCTTTGCAGCCTTGTCCGTAGCAGAGCTGGCCACGTGCACCCCACAGCGAGGGGCGGGCTCAGCCCTCTCTGCAGACCCTTGGGGTCCCGGATTCCGGCCCTGCAGCCTCCAGCCCCTCGTCCAGGGTCCCACGTCATCCTGCAGCAGCCGCCGGGACATTCTCACTGCCCTCGTGGCTCCAGACTGATCCAAGTCGGTGAGCCTGCGGGTCCAGGCGCTAAACACACTGCTCGCCAGCTGCCTGCTCCACCGCTGCCCCCGGACCACCCTGGCTACCGTGTCTCTGCAGCACTGTCCACGAGGGCCCCACTGCCCTCTCCCATCTTAACCCCTTGCTCTCTGCCAGTCTGCAAAAGACCAGGGCTCTGCGTCGACCCGGCCGGCTGAAGGCCTTCTGGCAAGTCACCAAACCTCCGGGGATCTGCTCCCTCGGTTTACAACCAAGTGTTGGGATAAATGATCCTCAGGCCCCCTCGGTCCCTGTGAGAGACAGTCTGCAGATCTGCATGGAGCTCTGTGACCCATGGGGAGTGAAAACACCATCGCACCCTGCATCTGGGGGTCCTGGTCGGCACTCGCCAATCCTGCAAACTGAGAGCTCTCCAGAGTATGAACTCCAGAAGGAAAGGATTTTTCTTCCCATCTTGTTCACTGTTATTCCCAGATACGAAGCCTGGCAAGGTGCCCAGTATATACAAGGTTGAAATGGCTGCTGTGGTTTAACCTACTGTTTGCCAAAAGAAGGAATGGTGCTGTGACAGTGACCCTGAGGGAGAGCCGGGTCCATGAGAGGAGAGGGGCCAGGTAGGGTTGGTGCACATCCTGGGCCACAGGGCAACCAGTGCAAAGGTCCTGAGGTCTGCAGTCGGAGGGAGCTGGCTTAACCCAAGAAAGTGGCTTGGTGAGATAGGAGAAGCAGTGGGGTGTCCCGGGTCTTTCTCTGTAAGACATCAGACTGACCAGATGTGTAGAACAGATGTGGGGGTAAGAACAGAGTGAGGAGGCCAGTCTGCAGTGAGGTAGGGAGAGATGGTGCTGCTGGGCCCAGAGAGAAACGGAGCAGAGGACACGTAATGACCACCTTCAATGTTCCCTAGAGCAGTGTGGCCCAAGGGACTTCCTGCGACGAGGGAAATGTTCTCTGTCTGCAGCATCCAAGATGGCAGCCTGTGGCACTGGGCACTTGGCATGTGGCCCGTGACTGAGGAATTGATTTTTAAACTTTAATTAATTTAGGCAGCCGCATGTGGCTAGTGCTGCTGCACCGAACACTGCAGCTCGGCAGGACCGTCGGGTTTAAAAAGTTCAATGAGCCGTGAAACATGACTTAAGAAAGATGTCTTGATAGTTAACATACTGTATTATATACTTAAAATTTACCAAAAGAGGAGATCTTAAATGTTTTCACCACAAAAAAAGAATTGCAATTACGTGAGGTGATGGATGTGTTAACTAACCTTACTGTGGCAATCATTTTGCAATATATACATGTATCAAATCATCGTGTAGTACACCTTAAATGTAAACAATGTTACATTGTGGTTATATCTCAATAAAGCTGGAAAAAATTAACAGAAGATATTTTGATATCATTCCATACAGTAGACAATGAATCACGAGGTACAAGCATACACGACGGGCAATATTGCTCAACAAGTCTGGTTAATCTTCTCTACTTTGTAATCTCTTGGTTTCCAAATCTAGTCTCCCATTTACTACTTTGACCCACTATTAAAAGTTAACATCTTCTATAGGAAAACGTAGGGGAAAATCTTCATGGTGTTGGGTTTGGCAATGATTTCTTGGATATGACACTAAAAGCACAGGCAACAAAAGGAAAGATAAATTGGACATCACTAAAATTAAATGTTTTTGTGCACCAAAGGACACAGTCAAGAGAGTAAAAAGACACCCCACAGAATGGGAGAAAATATTTGCAAATCACATATCTGATAAGGGATTAGTAGTCAGAATATATAAAGAACTCCTACAACTCAACAACAAAAAACCCAAACAGCCCAACTGAAAAATGAGCAACGGACTTGAATAGACATTGCTCCAAAGAAAATAACCAAATGGCTGACAAACACATGAAAAGATGTTCAATGTCACTAGTCATTAGGAAAATGCAAATTGAAACCACAATGAGACACCACTGCACACCCATTAGGATGGCTACTCTCACAAGAACAGAAAATAAAAAATTGGAAGATTTATGCATTGCTGGTGGGAACAGAAACTAGTCCAGCTGCTCTGGAAAACAGTCTGGCAGTTCCTTGAAAAGTTCACCATAGAATTACCATCTCATCCAGCAATTCCACTTCTGGGTATGTCCACAAAAGAAATGAACACAGAAACTCAATTGAACGCCCGCGTTCACAGCAGCATTATTCAGAAGCGTTGAAAGGCAGAAGCAACCCAAGTGTTCATCAGCAGACGAATGGATTAGCAAACATGGTCTACCCACGCAATGGAATACGATTCAGCCTCAAAAGGGACAGAAATTCTGACACACGCTACAACATGGATGAACCTTGAGGACATGATGCTGAGTGAAATAAGCCAGACACAAAAGGACAAATACTGCCTGATTCCACTTATATGAGGTACTTAGAGAATTCGAAATCCCATGGACAGAAAGTAGGATGGAGATTACACATCCCGCTACGCAGAGGTGTTGACTGATGTACACACACCGTGTGACAGGAGACCATAAAGGATGTCAGATTGCTGAGATGGAGACAGGGAGCTGGACAGATGGCCGAGTAGGCACCGGACACATCCACATTCCCACGGCTAGCTCACTTAGGAACACACTCCCTGCCAACAGGAGCTTGAATGCCAGCTCCGGGCACACCTGCTAACACCACAGGTGACTCCCATCATCAGATGGCTTCCCCAGGCCTGTGGCCCCTGCAAACAGAGGAAATGGGCCCCCGACACACGTGGGGCCTTTGCACACCTGCAGCGGCTGGAGGTGGGGTGCCTCCTCGGCACGTCGTTCTCAGTGGCTGAGTTCTGGACACCCTGGGCCAGCGAACCCTGATGCCACCTCAGGGCGACCCAGCCAGCGTGAACTTGGGAATCTCTGCCACCTGCCTGGCACTCACCAGTCCTTTAAAAATTGTGATGAAATAGAAAAAAAAAACCCTGGGTAAAGAGACGGCACTGGCGAAATTTAAAAAGCCTGACCTTGGGAAAAGTCTCAGCTGCAGACACATCCTTACCGTCTTCGAGCTGGGTCCCTCAGTGGGAGAGGAATGTGCTACCCGAAAACTAACGCTGGTGCAAAACGTTAATTATGAGGGAGAAATGTATTTGCAGTGACAGAAAAAACGTGCAGGTGAAGTTTACAGATTGATGCTACTTTCTTGCCACCAGTCCTGGGCACAGCCGCAGCCTATTGACTTTGATTTCAAACTGCATTGTTGTCTGCTTGCTAATAAACTAGACGGCGGAGAAGGGACCTCAATTACTCCCCGTTTCTTCTCAAAGGCCTGAAACAGGCCTGAAGCCTTAATCCCTGGGCGCCTGTGTGAACAGGGCAGCTGGGCTGGGCCGCGAGTGCTCTCAGGGCTGCGCTCAGCCTGGAGAGCTCCACGTCAGCGCCGGGCTGCCCAGGAAAGCTTTGGAAAGGCATTCTTTGGTCCTCGAGCAATTCATTCCTTTTGAGAAAAGGAAACGGGAAGAAAGGTTTCGTGTCCAGGCTCTGGGCCTTTGATCATTTGATGAACGTGGGGTCTGCAGCGCGGGCCTCCAGCTTCTCAGGCCAGACAAAGGCAGCCGGGGCCGCACAGGCCGAGCGAGGCTGCGCCAGAACAAAACCCTGGGCGGCCGCTCAGTGTGGCGGCCTGGGAAAGGCCCACCTCAGCCGGCCGAGGGGCCGCCCTGCCCTTTGATCTCCCCTGAGACCACGGCTAGGGCCCCGGGTCAGAGGATTTCACACTGCACACCCCCTGGGCAGAGGGGAGCAGGTCAGGAACAGAATGAGGGGTGACCAATCTCAGAAAGAGCCTGGAGCCTGCCCTCCTTGGCCAGTTCCACATGGCTGGGCTGGCATTGTTGAATGCCCGCCCACACTTCAAGTGGAATTTGACATTACATGGCTCCACGGAGCCGGGAGACAGGAGCCTGCGGACTGCAGGTGCGGACGATGAAGTCAGCCTGCCCCGGGGCTGGGGTCTCAGGCTGGGACGTGCTTCTCCACGATTGCTCCTGGGTGAAACAGGCCTGGGTCACTTAGAGCCCAGGTTCTGTCACATCAACTAGGTGGACACCAGGGCAACCCCACAATCCTGAGAAAACGGCAGCCCCCACCCCACTGACTGGGGATGAGTCAGGTTCCATTCCAATGTGACTGCACTCAGTGGTGCATTCTATCACTCTGCTTACAAACACAGGCGTCACCTCGAATCTGTGCAATGATCTGTAGACTTTGGAAGGCATTGTGGTTTAATAGGAGGGAAATATCATGTGCCTGACACATGGAGAAGGGAGGGTGGATGATAAGGGAAGAAATACAAATTCCACTGAGCGCTCCGGGCTCCCAGGAAGAGCACATTTGCAAATGAAGAGATGCATTTGATGAGACACAGTGGCACTAATGGATAGGGAACAAATGACCTTTTAACTAAGAAAGTCAGGATTATGTTATGATCTGAAAACAAAAAACTTATTAAGAGCCATCTTGGAGCATCTGTCCTTTGTGTCAGTTTGTGTCTTTGCCTGTTGCCAGCACGAAGCTGACTGAGGTGCTTACAATATCATTCGATGGTGCAAAAGCAATTCCACAGTCTCCCCGGCGCCTGCAGAGGCACCCAAAGACGTCGGGTTGGGGGGGTCAGAGCCCGGGGAGTCGCTTCCAGTCCTCTAGCCACGGGTGGAGGGTGTGAGATAACTTACTCAAGCGCTCTAGTCCTCATGTGTGAATCAATGAGCTATTGGTTTATCTTCACACGTCTACCCCTTGGGCTGAACATGTGTTGTATTTTTCTTTTAACCAGAAGAAAATGGAGTAAGGAAAGTGTCTATTTTAGAGTGGCTGATATTTGTGTGAAAATGTGTAAAAACTCACTTCTATAATCAGCATCTGCTCCTACTTCTGGGCAAAGGATAAAGAAGGCATGTTCTGGGAGGTGGAGGTTTCCATGCAAGAACATACGTGTGGGTGTGTGCGCATGCATGTTGAGACAGAAGGATTTATTCACAGGTGGGAAAGAGATTATAAAAGGCTGCCTATGTCAGCGTTCTTTGCTAGGTTCCGGGGGACGATGACCACATCACAAGAAAAATGGCGTCTCTTCAGACACATTTGGGCTCTGCTGGGTCGGAGTGTCTAGACAGGCATCCCTACGGCAGCGGCCCCCAGGCTCCCGGCTCACATGCATGTGGCTCTCCAGGAGGCGGGTCCAACAGGAGTCTTTTCCCAACTCGACTGTGGAGCGCTCTCTCTGGTCTCTACAGAGATGCCTTACAGACCCGTCAACTTCGCCCAAAGCGAGAACACGCATCGTGGCAGCTCAGTTCCACACACACCAGGGGTTTTGCCACGATGAGGCTTCAAGGTTAAGGCCCCGTGTGCTGTCTTGGGGAGGAAAAGATTCAGGAACACAGACAGGGGTTCATTTAGATGAAGAGATGTTAAAAATGGGGTGTTTGAAAGGTGTGTTGGAGACAAGGTGGTTTCTATTTGACGACAATTACTACCAGGGATTTTAGGTGACTCTAGAATGAAACCTAAATGATATTCTGCAAAGAGAGTTTCAATAACAGGGAAGGGTTATAGGAAACACTTCAGGGATATTCTGAACTGCCACGACTTTAAGGGTCCAAAGGCTGCCTTCTCCTCGATGCTGATGTTAATACGTAACATATTCAGCAAGTGCTTATCCAGCACCCCCTGTGCGCTCAGCCCAGTATTGGACACTGGGTGGAGGCTGGGAACAAAGAAGGAACCTCAGAAAGAACCGTGCCTGCTGCAAACAGCTTTCATATGATTCAGGGAAGGGACAACAATTGGCTAATTTTTTCCAAGGCCTTCTGTGAATATTACACCCGAGGTTGCCATAGCAACGCCATCCCGGCTCTGAGCTCTGAGTCTCACCTTTGGCCATCTTATTGAGAACCATGTCGATCAGGACGTAGGTGCCGCTCCTGCCTGCGCCGTCGCTGTCAACAGAAGGAGAGAGATGAAAACAGTTATCCCCACGCCCAACAAAGCCAGAGACAGCTTATTTCCTTCTGTGTTTAAGTGGGGCTCGTGAGGGGAGAGGACGGCTATGAATTTGAGAGAAAGCAAGAAGGCGAGTGAGGAAGAATCACAGGGTGGGAGAGGCGAGGAGGAAGGGAATGGAGATGGGGAGCAGGAGGAGGGGGAGGAGGAGGGGGAGCAGGAGGAGGGGGAGGAGGAGGGGGAGGAGGGGGAGGAGGAGGAGGGGGAGGAGGAGGAGGAGCAGGAGGAGGGGGAGGAGGGGGAGGGGGAGGAGGAGGAGGAGCAGGAGGAGGGGGAGGAGGGGGAGGGGGAGGAGGAGGAGGAGCAGGAGGAGGGGGAGGAGGGGGAGGGGGAGGAGGAGGAGGGGGAGGAGGAGGAGGAGCAGGAGGAGGGGGAGGAGGGGGAGGAGGGGGAGGGGGAGAGCTTTAAGCTTGGAGCAGCACTGTGGATTAGCTACTGTGCCTGCGTAGATTTGTTTCTTTCTTCTTTTCCCCCCTCTTTGGCCAAAGATATGGTAAATTTTATCAGGAAAAAACGAAATAAAGAAATATGTGGCTGTGTTAGAGTCGACGGCACTTGTATTCAAAGTATCTGCAGGTACCCTCTCTGTGAGCCCTGGGGTGGGGTGCCCTCCCGGCAGAGAGAGGGCGCTGGGTGTCCGTGGGGCTGGCGCCTCCCGGTAGACCGTGCCCCTCCCTCGCAGAAGTGGAGGCACAGGTGTCATTTGTCACTTAGTCAGAGCCTCCTTTCGTCTCTTCCTCATCCCCCAGCTATAACTGGAATATTTACCATCTGGACTGGAGTTGTAAAAATGTTTTGAATTGTGCCTCGACAACAGCAAATGAAAGAAAATGAAGAGGAAAAGTAGCCCCAGCATCATCCTTTTTTAATAAGGAACGCGTGAAGCCACTTCTTTCCCCACACGGATGTGTCACCAAGCTACATGAGTTTGAGATGTTCTTCTTAACGGTAGAGAATCACTGGGTTCGGCTTTAACGTGTTTTCTCAAACAAATGGTTGAAAAAAGCTGCAGTTGGAAAGCTAAACATTCCACACGCTGCACCTTCAAAGGTGTCCATGTGTCCATCTTGACCGCATCAGGAGGAGATGCGCGGAGCCTGTCGGCCCTCTGACCGTGCCCTTGTCCGCTGGGAGGGCTCCCTCCTCTGCACCCACTACCCTGAGACCTGCCACAGACGCCTTCCCGCTTCCTGCAGCTCGTCCGGGACATTTGTGGGTAAAAGATGTTCCATTCTACTTTTTGAGGATCCAAAACCACACTCTGTTCTCCTCCTCCCCTCCCACAGCTGACACAGAAACACCCTACATGTATGGGCATGTGTGTGCACACGCGCGCGCACACACACACACACACACACACACACAGACATGCTCGCTTTTGAATGAATCAACAGACTTGGCGTTTGATCTTTGGAGACACATTTCCTTTTTATCCCAGGCAGAAAGGAACATTCTATAAGACAGTTCTAGAAAATGGAGTCGAGTTCTTCACCCAAAATAGGTGGGCATCCAGCCCAGGAGAAGAGCCCCACTCAGAGGGAGCTGTCTCGAGTGGACTATCCTCCTGGTGTGGGTGGAAGCACCGGATGTTCACCCAAAGGCCCAGACTCCTAACACACTGGAGGCGGCCATTCCTCTTGTAGCTACAGGTTTGTCCCTGTTCCTAACTGGCCCTGAGTGCTCTGACCATCTGTGCAGGGCCACAAACCTCAGCTGAGCATGTTGGCGGCTGAGACAATGCAGTAGATCAAAAATATGGTCTCAGAGTGTTCACGCAGTGGCACTGCGAGGGTTCAAGAAAAAGACGAGGTGGTAGGGCACAAACACATGGAAGCGGATGATGGTGCCCAGCACCAGGCTGGCCAGAAAGGAGACACCACGTGCAGGGAAATAAACACACAGCGTCCTCTAGCTAAATGGCATAGAAAATTAAGTTTACATCTTTGCTTTCCTGTAGAAGTGCCAGTGAGATGTAGTTATTAAGCATTTAGAAAGTTCAACTCCTATACTTAATTGTAGTTTATTTCTGGAGGTAGTGAACACTTCTTAATCTGTGTTAAAAGTTGTACTTGCCTGCAGTGAACAATTATTGGACAAGAACGGCCCCTGTAGCACTTGTTTACTTTTCTGAAATAAAAAGAGACACAGAAATTATGGTTATGAACTATGACTCTTGCACGATGAGATCCAAATTAACAAATAAGCCAAAGCAAAGAGACCCTATCTTGGACATCATTTTGCAATAGCCTGTTTTGACAAAGAAAATAACAATTACACACACATTTTCAAAGATTTATTTTTCAATATTAAATTATTAAACAGAGCTTTAAAAACAATTCTTACATTTTCACAGTTTTCTTTTTCCCTTTGCAAGAATGACCTCGAGGCCTTCGGTCAATGGGTCTGGCCTCCTCCTTTCTTTCTTTCACTGCACCAGGTGATTCGACTTGTTTTTTTGTGATATGCATGTCAAGATTCTTCACCGAAATTTTTGAATTTTGCAATTTATGCTCAAAATTTCTTATAGGCTAGACATCATATTGGGATGTAATATTACTGTATTATCTCAAAATAGCATTTTAAAGATCCTCTTTGATCTGTCAATTTTGTAAGGATATCTAAATTACGGAGAAACCTCAATTACATCCAAGATGAGTCTTTCCACTTTTAAGAATTTGAGTATGTTTAAAAGCAACTCTGTTGTGCAGAGTTTAGATCAGAATTCATGAAAATCAACAAAAAGCCTGGATTAAGATTTTGTAACCAAGCCCTAAATCAAAACAGCTGATTTAAAATTCACTGTATAAACTCAAAAATCTTTTTAAGTCAGGGAAACAAGTAAACATGTTTAGAAAGTACACCAAAGTTCTCAGTAAAATATTTCTGAATAAAGAAAATTAAAGACAGAATCTTGGTTTATCGGGAGGAAAAACCGTGCATGTGAAAGGGGTGTGTTCTCAGTGTGACGTACGACTTTCTACAATACAAGACAAGAAGTAAAATCTGAAGAAGAATGACAGTACAGAAAAAATCTTTTCCTTGTACCAGAAATGGGACAATGTCCATTCTTGCAAAGGCTTGCCTGCCTAGTGTGGAAGTCGTCAGTTGAAAGTGAAAATTCGATCAGCGGTTGCTTTGCTACAAAACCTTAAAAACCCAGAGGATGGGGCTGGGGGGTGTGAGTGCAGTAGCTGACTGATGGACTGAGAGGACGTTTTAATGGCATGGAGCCCAAACATCGGAGTGGCTTTGTTTTTTCTACTTCCTCGTGGAGTGAACAGAATGAGGCGAGGTCTGAAGTGGGGCCTCTGTCCTCGAACAGCATGTGGAAGATGCAGGAGCAGAGCCTGGAGCTGAGACAAGACACAGCCCCGAGACGGGCGCGCCAAGCCCACTCAGGGCAGCATGCGATCTGTGGCTGCTCTCCTGTCTCTGAAAACGCTCAGCATTTAAAGCCTGCAGACCACCCAAGGATGCCTTAAAAACAAGAAGGCCCAGAGACACGGGTAAACAAGCTGTCCGTGTCCCCACGGACAGGTCACCATTTCTGCTGGAGCCTTTTCTTGCCTTTGATGTAGTCCACCATGTTAAGGTTTAGGGGGAAAGTTAAAGAAAGCAAAAGTGAACTCATTAAAGTCAACGTGTACGCCAGGATGCCTTAAAACTCTTGGCCCTTTGAGAATGAAACAGATTGGAAAATAGATCCATTCATTTCTCCTTCTAAAACCTCCTATTCTTGACTTGGGCTGTAAAGGCAAAGTGAGCTTTAACTTGGATAAAATAGATGCGAGACTCCGGGATGCACCTCAAGTGTGAGCAACAAGAAGCCCGCTAATTCAACCAGGTCTGTGTGTATGTGTGTGTGTGGCCACGCACATGTGTGTGCATGCACTGTGCGTGTGTGTGCAGACCAAGCAAGCTCCACGGGCAGATCAGATCTAATGTGGCTTTATTTTTACAGGCCTTTCACTCTCAAACAGAAGATTTTACTGAAAATTTCTCAGCCACGGAATCTTTTAAATGGGAGCTCCCTCAGCTTTGTTCTGTTGTTCTGGACTTGACAGTCCAGTCTGTGTCTGTAACGACTAAACTCAACTTTTGCATGTTCACACACTGGTCAATCACTAGGTTTGGGTCATTTTTTCCTGAAGGGACCAAGCACAAAAAAAGTACATTAAAAAAATAAACATAACAACCAGATACTCTTCATTAAGCTGCACTGGCTTCAGAGAAGTTAAATGTAAGGAATTAGCGGGACAGCAGTGGCCCATTTACAGCTGGTCGGCCACCTCTTTGGCAAAATGCAGTCAGAATAACCTCCCTGGTTAAAAAATGTTGCTAAAAAGCAAATAACTGGCTACTCTAGCTGCAACTTGATCTGCATTCCTGCAATTCCTGTCTTTATTTTACGGTATATTTAAACACTATTTTCTTCAACATGTTGTGATTGGCTGCCTCAGCAGGACCGAGGAAGGTTTCGCGGTCATTTTAATATCCACGCCAGCCCCGACCCCTGCTAAACCTACTTACAAACAGTCACAAGCAATCAAGGAGACGAGCGGTGTAAATACATTGTGCTGCTCTGGATCAGAATTTTATTTACAAAGAATCATGTGCTTGTGTTATTACAATGTCAAACATCACAGAGAGAGAAGCGAAGGCACCGCATAGTCAACAGAGCGTTCATCTGGTCGACCCGAGAGAGCGACGCGGATTATCGAGAAGGCGAGCCATACATGGCTGTCTCATTTGGCTCTATCAGAACAAATCATCGGTAAGCAAAGGTCGCACACATTAGGAAACACGGATATTATATACACTTCAGCAGGAGGCATTCACTGAGAAAGAACGATTAGTAATACAAACCAACCCACGGTCACTGAGTGAGAAGGAACCGTCATGCAACCAACAGCAAGCAAAGGTCAGAGGTCGTTAGAAGCTCAGAAAAGGGGCTTCCCACACTGCCCCTGCAGTACAGTCACAGTTTCCAATGATCACTTTTGTGACTATGCAACTGGGCTCATATTACTAGCTGCAACATCACAAAAATGACACTGGCCACCGCTAATTAGCTGGCAAGGTAAGGGTTTGTCCATTTTTACAGTGAGCAGCGTTAGTGAATGTCGTTGCACACAGCAAGAAGTGAGAGAATAATAGAGAGAGAGAGAGAGAGAAAGAGAGAGAGATATAATGTTTTAAAAGCAAAGCCCTCACAAGTGATGCTAATTATCTCTTAGCTTAGCAGTTTCTCTTTAAAGTGTAAATGTGCTCCCTCTGGGCTCCAGAAATATTTAATTACACATCTCGGTGCCTGACGAACACACTGGGCCAGAGCGAGAATGAATGCTGGTCTATTGTTCAAAGGAGGACGAGAAACCCTGTTGCATTAAAATGACCGTGGCTTCAGGAGCAGTCTCACCTTTCCGATCCCTGAGACCTGGGTGGCTGTTTTACATAGGAAGTCACAAAGCAGCAATCCGTGCCTAAGCACGATGTTCTCCAAGAATGTGATCGCTCATCCCCATCGTCAGTTAGTACATGAAAGGCAGCCTCGTTTGAAATACCGGGGAGTGCCAAAGAAGAGGAGCCAGAAAGGCTTCTCATTCTAACGAGACTTTCAAAACTGTGTCTAGGGGGTTCGTTTGTGTTCCTTTTAACATGAGCTCTATCTCCAAAGACTCTGGAGAAAGAGGATTTTGGGAATCGAGTTTTTCTTCATGACAAATCGTAAGCACAGAGGGTTGGTTACGTATTCCTCAGTTCCATACATGGATATGGATATGGAAATAAGTCCATATGCATATATGTTCAAACACGCCGGATGAGCATAAAGACAGGGATTCAGGTGAACTGCCATCTTTGTAGCTTCATCCATTTTGCCAGTAACAACTGTTTTTTGAAGACGTTATCTCAGGAAATGTGCCCTAAGTAAGATTTTTAGATATCATGGCTTTCGAGATAAATTTGATCAAGAAAATGTATAAAACGGCCAGGAAATTAGGATGGACTGGGAAGGCATTGTGTGTAGGCACAGTTTCAGGATGCGTTCGGGAGTCGACACATGGCACCCCCCTCTGCTCTTCGAGAGAGGCGATGGAGAGGGGATGGGGTCACCGAATGTGTATTACGGCTGTGACACCAATGCTTGTCTCTCTTTGACCTCTTTCATATGCTATTTGAGCCAAAGAATTACTCAAATCAAAAATTTGTTTTGTTTTTCAAAGTAGACTCAAAGGCAAAAGAAATAGCATCCCAATAACCTTAAGAATCGCTAACATACAAATTCAAAAAATTTAGAGATAAGCCTGAATCCCCATCTTTATGACAATACTTGCCTTTTCAACCTCCCTCCAATTACTTAACTGTGGACTCAGGGATGCACAGCCATTCAGATACAAGTCACTTTGTGATTATGTACAAGGCTGGAGTTAAGAGCATTTTGTTCTTCTCTAATTCTGTGTTTTGAACACGTATCTGTTTTCCTTCCTAGGTGGGTTTCCAATTAGTTCAGTGTAAGAGAGGCTCAGTGAAACTTAGAACCTGGGATTGATGCTGTTCAACACCTTCACTTTCTCGTAGTTGTTGATTCACTTACCACCATTAAATAGCCAGTGCTAGCCCACTATTATCCCTAACTCGGACGTACAATCAAAGCTTCCGTTTTAAATTTTGTTTTTCTGCATTGTCAATATCTTCCTGCAAGACGGAGTCTAGCATTCATTTCAACAGCTCAATACATACGCTTTAAAACAAGACAACCCATTGGGTGACTAACTGACTAGAGCGTGAACAAAATACTGGATGTTTCTAAACTGTCAGTTTCAAAATTGCACTAAAAATACACACAGTTATGTGCTAACTATATCCAGGCTTTCATCCAAGATGATCCATTTTAGAATGTGGGCCTACGCCTGTTAAATCTCATCGTCATATCTAACCAGATGAGTATCCAAACTAAAAATCTGGGTTTTATTCATCAATATCCTGTGAAATATAAACTTTAGGACTCTTCATCACTCGAAGAATCTTATCAAAAATAATGACCATATTTCCACGATTCTAAGACACCTATTCCCCCCTCATGCTTTAACACCCCTAAAACTAGAAAACATCTTGCAATTAGTACGTACAGTTAATATGGTTTCCCTCCCCTCCCCTAATGTAAATATATCTACAATACGTAAATACAGAACAGATGGCACATCTTACAGCTAACGGCAGCTTAGCCACAAGGAGACCCGCTACTCAACCGTGCTCCCTTCTATCTGAGTCCACCCTCCAAATGCGTTAGCTGCTCGCGGGCTGTTTGTCATACCTGCGGAAATCCAGAAGGGACCTCGTGGAGGAAGGCACTCCCTGGTCATACCAGCTCAGGAAGTGGAATTGGGTCACGGTACGTGTCTCGTTGGTTTGAAGGTTCTTCAGATAAAAGCTCCTCACGAGGAAATCCTCACACCAGATGTGCTCAGAGACCAGATTCACCTGGGCGGGAAGGCGGACAGGGAGACAGAGCCAGGCATGGGCATCGGAGCCTCAGCATCGCCCGGCACGGAGCCGCTTTGAGAAGAGAAGGGTAGACACCACGAGGATGACAAATTTTACATCCCAGGTGGGTTGACAACTGGCTCAACAGCCCCCTCCTGCCTTCTCAATTTCAACACGGTTTATACAAAAGCTAACTGTGGGATTTCTGTAAATGTCACCTAGGGACATATTAGTCAAATTTTAAGAAAAATATGTTACAAAACTATTCCAGTTTTGTCTTTTGTATTTCTAAGCCATATAAACCTTCAAGAAAAATCACCGCAGAAAAATTATACCTTTGAACAAAAACACCAATGGGGTTCCACTCTAACTTAAATTTCAGCACAGACGGCATTACCTGGATGTAGAAAGAGGAGACCAAAGGACCCTGGCAGATACACTGACGTGACTGAGCGCAAGCTCTTCTCAGATTTAAGCCCATTTGACCCCAGAGCCACAACTATACGACTCAGGATTAATCGTTAAGCTTCTAACATGGTTCTTACTGGGAGCCTTTGGCATTTTGACTAATTTTAATGCAAAATAGAGCTGAAGCATGCATCTGCTGCTGGTTTAACTGCTCAGGTTTTCTTAGTTCCTTCTTGATGTGGATAGAAAATCCAGCAAGAGAAATAGGCTTGCCAGCAGGTGACCCTCAAATAAAAAGGTCAAATGCTGTGACACAAACCTCAGAACAGACCAGTGGGGATATGCAGGGTGCAGGCAGGGAGCCATGAGCAACGAGCGTCATGGCAGGGTTCTTTCTGAAAATGGACCCACTAAACGGCCTGTTATTTGGAACCTGGCTCAAGGAGCACCCCGTGAGTACATTTTTTTTTTTGTCCTTTCTGTCTGCATTTGGATTCATAAAACTTTAAAAATGAAAACCATGCCATTTATGCCAGAGTCCAAGTCACCAGGGCATGGCTGTTTGGAGGGTCTGGCTGTCTACTGACCGCAGGGTCCTTGGGACGCCTGGCACCAACTGGCCCCCAGGTCTGCTCACCAGCCTCCCCCAAGGGGCTGACTCCTGGTGGGGACCTGACTGCCCAGTGTGGCTTCAGTGGGGATAGTGGCCCGAGCCCCTCGCTGGGTAGGTCCACAGCCCCTGCCACGAGCCCCGGGGGTGGGGGGCACCTTGGTGGGTACCTCGTAGATGTGATAAAGGTTGGAGCCTTCGTCCGGCCAGTAGTGGTAGCACTGCCTGACGCCGTTCTCCGAGAGGGGGGTCAGCATGACGATCACCACACAGCCGCTCTCCCACACCATCTGCAGACAAAGAGAGACCCATGGCCATGGCGTGACTGGCTCCTCACTGCGTGACACGTGTAATTACTGCACTCAGAGAGCAGTCCAAATTTATTCCATTCACAGGAAATTTATTTCATTTTCACTAGACACTTTTACTCTGCAGCTGCTTTCGCATCTCTGAATACGCTGGCCCCAGATTTTGCATGTTCCATGAAATATTAAAAAAAGAACCCAGTGAATTCACTGCACGCCTTTTAAAACCTCCTCAGTTCCATGCTCAGCTGTTTGGCTTCCCAACTTCTGATTTGTAAGGGAAACTTTCTATAATGCAACAGAAACAGACAACACACACCTGATGCTCCCTCCTCCAGGGTGGGCGGGCTGACGCCGGAATGAACGCCCGCCTCTCCCTAACCCTCAAACTGAGATCGGTTGACACGCTCATTTTTCGGTAGTTGTCGTTATTTTGTGTGACTAGGGAAACATTTTGCTCTGTGAAGCAGCTCTCCTATTGGAGGCAGGCCCTGCAAGGGTTCTTTTCCAAGTGCATTCCAGAAAGCCACGGTTTGCCACTGGAATTTCACTTACTTACACCAAAATAGAGCAGTTCTATTCAAATTAAAGCAAGTCCCAAACTGATTTAATACTTCATAATAGCCACATTAGAAAACAACTCTGAGACACAGTAAACTAATGCACGCACATTTAACCAGAGAGAAACGGCAAAGGAGAAAAGCCCTCCACTCAACTGCTTTCCAAACACAGCTCGCAACTCTGTGGCCCTGAACCTGCGTATTAACACTTAGAGCATAATTACGAAAACCCATTAATTCTGTGGGGAACACTGAGGTGGCAGTGCAGACTTTTATTAGCACACTAAATTACAGAGTAAGAGGGGTCTGCTTCTCCTGCAGTGGCTTACAGTAACTCCACAGAAAAATATATAAGCAACCACATTTTGATGTATTTAGTATCCGAGAGCTTCTATTTCTTTTAAGTACAGATATAACAATCCAATTAAGATCTTGTCATTTAAAAAATCCACATATCTTGAATATAAAATGCTTTCTCTTCATGTTCATGTTATTAAATTCCCCTTTTAAATTACATTTTAAAAATCCGACATGTGCACGATGTTTTCCTCTTTTAACACTGATTTATATTCCCATGAGATAGAAACAGTCGATGCTCTTAGGGCACCTCATCGAGTATCATTTATGTTGGAATTTAATGGATGCTGCTGAAGTGTTTACAAAAAAGTCCACAAATAAATATGAATTATGCTCAAACCCATATACTTTCCTTTTTCCTAGTGCAAATCCAACAACGAGACGAGAATTCAAAGCATGTGTCTGATTCAAGCTTTGCAGGCTTTCAAACCTGCTCCACTGAATAGGGCCTTCCAGCACACGACAATTTAATGTGCCTTTGGAAGGTGGAGAAGCTCATTGAAGCCATTACGAAAATGAGGAGAAACACAGATTTTATGAGTGTAATAAAAATACAATGATCTAGACCATAAACTAATCATCTGGCACTCTGCTTGTGCCACCCAAGTGTGACATTAGGAAGCCCCCTCACTTAGAGAGGGGTCCTTCCGGGCGGGCGGCCGTGTTCATTGGTCCACACAGGCGGCACCTCCATCGAGGGAGCCCGCCTGGCTCTCTGAAGGTTTGGTTAAGATTAAATCCAAATGAAACTTAATTTAAACAAACAATCCCAAAGGCACTCTTGGGGATAATATTTCTTTCTAGGTCACCGTGTGTAAAAGCAGAGAGGGGAATTTACTCAATCAAACAAACCAGGCAGCCCGCTTGGGCTCCTGCGTCATGATGTCGTTCGTGGCTCTGGCTACATCAGCTCGAGGTGCCTTGACTTGGGGCACAGGACATGCCAGTGTTCCACCAACCCCCTTCCCACCTCCCACCGCCGTCCCTGCCCAGCTCCACATCAGAACACACTGAACAAGTTAGTGTGGATTTTGGTGGGAATATAGGGTACTCGTGGAAACTCCAGTTAACTCAGTTTCCATTTCTGAACAGGGAGTAGTTTCAATATTTTTGTCTTCCTTGGCTTGGTTGGTACCCAACACTAGGAGGGTGCTGTTTGTGTGACAAATCTTAGAGAAATCTAAACCTTTCTATTCGAGGAAGTAAATTACGACCCAGAGTCCCTACCTAATCTGGGTGTAGTCCACCGAAATAGGCAGTTTACTAAATGAAAGAGCCGAATGCTTGAATACCAGAAACGGCAATTTCTAGCAGTTCTGTTTGGTTAAGTATCAGAGAACCCATCCTGCACGGTCATCTTCTGGTTTATTGAGCACCTGGTGTGCATCGGGAGACTCAGAGGTGACTCAAGGTCCCTGTCACCAGCGGGCGTGGTGGGAATGTCCTGGAGTAAGCCACGGCCATCGTAGACCTGCCCACGTTGCCTTCATTTGGCATAAAGTGGATTACTTTTCCCAAACAGGAAGTAAGTGCTTCCATCTCTGGATCAAAAAAAGCTGCCAAAGTGGATTAAAAATGAGCTGTAAGCGCTGGATCCCGAGTATAAATTACTGTCACTGTGCTTCGGAGAAGAGCTGGAAAGCCCACCTTTTAGGTGAGCTTCTTCTCAAAAACACAGCTTTACTCCTTGGAGGTCCCCCTTGAAAGCCCAGGATGCCTGAACATTGTCACTTGGAGTGCCCGGGGGGTGGGAGCGTTGGCAACTGCACTGGTGGTTGCTGCCGCGGGAACACAAACGGCCAGCTCACTGGTTCTCAGCTACCACAGAACACTGTGGCTACACCTGCTGCCAATCTCTGTGAGCCCGTCTCAGGCTGAGCCACTCAAAGATGACACAGAGGAGACTCTCATGATGACAACACAGCTGACGCTACTTAGAATGGGAACCTGTCCATGGTCATCAGCAGCAAGTGGAGAAGTTGACACTAAGTAGTTCAGAGAGTGGTCCCAAGTGACACGAAATACAGACTTTGGCTGCTATTTGATACAACTGAGTACGTTTATACGTTGTTGATAAGAAAAATCCATATTGCCTCTGTGATGGGTTGAATTGTGTCCCCTTGAAAGATATGCTGAAGTCCTAGCCCTTGGTACGTGTGAACGAGACCTTATTCGGAAATGGGGTCTCTGCAGATGTGATCAAGTTAAAAAGATGAGACTATACTGGATTAGGGTAGGTCCTAATCCAATAAAACTGATGTCCTTATGAGAACAGGGAAGCACCATGTAAAGACAGAGGCACACGGGGGAGGGCCGTGTGATGAGGAGGCAGGGCCTGGGCTGATGCTGCCACAGCCGGGAACGCCTGGGGCCACTCAAAGCTGGAAGAAGGATGCTCCCCTCGACGCTCCGGAGGGAGCAGGGCCTGCAAACACCTTGATTTTGGACTTCTGGCCTCCAGAACCGTGAGATAACGCATTTCTGTTGTGTTAAGCTCCCCAGTTTGTGGTAATTTGTCACAGCAGCCCCAGGACACCAGCACACTCGTTGACATGTGGCCGAATATTCCATCCCTCAGATCCTTCATGGGCGTTGAAAATGTCAACTCTGTTTCACGAATTAAGCTAATTAAAGCACATGGAAAGAGCTGTAGGGTCTCTCCATGCCAAGTCTTTTTGGAGTACATACTAAATATTTAGCAAACAAAACTCTTTCAAAGCCCCGCTAAGAACCGACAAAAGGAAAGATGATCAACCTGAAACAGTAAAACGCCCAGGCCATCTTCTCTACAAAGCACCCTGGTCCCTGCAGGCAGAAAACCTTTCCTTCCTCTGACTAGACCTCTTGTGATGTGTCCCTTCTGCTTGCATTACGCTCACCTACGTTCTCACGGCTGTCTTCTACCAGGCTGTCCCCTCCTTGAAGACTAGACACTCGTCTGGCTGCCATTTCTACCCTCCAAGGCATCTAGCATAGAGATTGATTATGGCTGGTGCTTAGTTGAAAACAATCGATAATTTCAAAAGAGATCATTTGAATATTTCTGTAAAAAGAGATAACTCAAAGAATATGCTATCAAAGGTTTGCCTGGCAGAGGTCCTCGCAGGACCTGCTTCACGCAGAGAGACGCAGGTTTTTGTTAAAGCACATGAACTGTTTGCACACATGCTGCAGCTGCTGGATATGCAGACAGCCTCTCTCCACCCAGCTGAGCTTCTCCCTGCAGTCCTGAGCGCACCGTCGTCTCCCTTGTAAACTTCCTCTCATGGGGTGAACAGAGATAAACTGAACCCCAGCGATGAAGATGCTGACTCATATTTAAAAATAATGAGTCAGTTAATAAGGCTTAAGAGCACTTCATGTTACTCCTCATGAGCTCATTGATGTTAATCAGCTGTAACCGTTTGGTCTGAAATAGGTTAAAGAAGGAAAAAAACAAGTGTCTGTAACACCTTTTGCGGCAGAGATTTCCAAAGCCCGCCCTCACCCTGCCTAAAGGACAGTCTTAAGAAACGTAACATCGCGAGCCCTTTCCGGCCCTGTTCTGTACCAGTCACAGAGTCACAGGCGCTGGGTCACACCATAACTTCGGAGATGGAGACCTAAGTAAACGAAGGGTAATGAAATCTTTATTACGTCTTCCACAAATGACTCATAACACACCTACCTCATCTGTTTTCCAGTAAATGAACGTGTCAGCGTGGGCTTCCTTTAGAGATAGAACAGTGAGGTCGTGGAAGCCGACGTGCACGGTAGCAGTGCTGGGATAAAATGTCCTGCCCGGCTGGGGCCGAGCAGCAGGACGCGCACCTTGCAGCAGTTCGGATGGGACCCGAGCCCCAGCCAGTCACACAGGTACGATTTGATATCTGATAAACAGCAGCAACTTTTGGAATTTTTTTCCACCAGCAATACTTTTGCCCAGGCAAGGAGGAGAAAGCATCTAAATAAGAAGCATTTGCCATTGCACTGGAATCAAGTAAGAGTTCTTTTGAAAAGAATGGCCTGCTTATTTGTCAAGCAGCTTCAATGGGGCTTGCCTACTGTGTCATTTAGGGGTTTCCCTACCTAGGCCACATACTTACAAACTGGACTTCTTTTCTATCCACACTTGTGCAGTCACCATGGAGGGCTTTATGTCAGTATTTGACTATATAGGAAGCAACCTGGGCCCGAGGATGCTGTCACTTAGAATCGCTTCGAGTCCTGAGGCCCGTGTTCCCATTTCAGACTGAATATGCGTATTGTCCCTTTAGATAGAAGTGCCACTGTTAGGCTGCCGTTTTCCTTTTCAAAATCAAGACCTGATATAAAGGCATCAGATCCACTTGTGAATCAAGAGGAGGAGGCGGCGGCGGGGGAGGCGGAGGCGGGGGAAGGCAGGCAGACACAGACAGGCAGACTAGGGAACCTGCATTACACGTAACAGCAGAATAGTCAGGATGTTTTCAGCCGTGATTCATAAAAATCAGTTAAAAAAGAAACTCAGGATATGTATTTTTCAACCAAGCCTAAGTCGACTCTGTGGCCTGTGTCAGAAGAGGACTCACGAACTTTTTGCTGCCATGCTCGCCAGGCATAACCATGCACAACCCTGCAGGGGCCATGGTTTTCAAACCCGAATTTAGATAAGATGGCCTGACAAAAGTTTCCTTTTATCTTTAAGGAGCTGTGAATTTATGTAGAGAAAATTCAACAAGGCTAAATATTTTAAGTAAAGTGTCCCGGAAAATCTAGGGCATGTGGTTAAAGTGCCTATGAACTCAGGTAATGAAAACTCAAGTTTTTCCTGAGCAGTGAACTGTCCTCAATTCTTGTATTTTCCTTTAATCAGATAATGTGCTTTAAAATCAACCAACCTGTAAGTTAACAGGGATCCTAAGTAAATTTCTCCCTTCCCCAATTTCTCGACACTCCAGAATCAGCAAAATCTCTGAATGCTCCTGTCTTTCATTGTTGGCTACCCAGAGGATATACAGGAATGAACAACCAAGGGCGAGTCATTGCGAGCATCACAGAGGGAAAGGAATTGGGGACCTTCTAGCACTCTTGGAGTCATGCCACTGAGGGTAAGTCACAAGCCCTGGTTTGCCATGGTCTCAGGAGGAAGAGGGACTGTGTGACCCTGGTCATCCTGGAGATCGGGGAGCAGTGGGATGGCATGGGGTGCCCGCACGTGGAGTGGGGTCTGAGTGGTGATGAGCAGGCGCTGGCAGAGCAGAGTCAGCTTTGCGGGGTTTTAATTAGGTGGTGTGGGCCCGTCACCTCCACTGACACCAGGCTCGGTCACCTCTGGAGGCTCCGGCTTGGTTCTTGGCAGCTTTGATGGCGATGCCTGCAAAGTGGTCATCTGTCGGCTGACCAGAAGAGCCTGTCTGTCCGGAGATGGGAGCGTGGGAGCGCACTACGGAAAAGGGCTGTGTCTTCCAACTTGATCTCTGCTGGACCCAGTGCTGCAAGTGCACACAGATGCTCCAAGACACCGTCACCTCCACAGCCTCAGGCCTTCGGCATGGCTGGGGGCGCCCTGGCCTGCTCCCTCACCCTTCTGTTTAACTCAATTACCTTTCTCCTGTGTTTCTGCCTCACCCCCCACTGCACAGTAAGTACTTGGAAGGAAAAATCTTTACATTCTGTGGGTCTCTTATAGTTCTTAGCTCAGGTTTTTTCTCGACCATCCTAAGAACCATCATTTGTGGGTGCTAAAGAACAAGAACTTTATGTAAATTGAGCCTATCACTTTTGGAGAGGAGAAAGTGCATTTCCCCCAGTTAAGACTTCATGGCAGAACGCTTTCAGAAAGTGCAAAATAGAAATTGACGGGTGGACTTCTTTTGATAAAATGTTAATAATAGAAATAAATGTTAACAGGAATTGGGAACCAACCGCATTCCTGCTGATTCGAGCCAGCGCTTGGCTGCTCTGTCACGGGGTCTGTGTCCCATCTCGCCAGCCGGGAGAGGCGTCCAGTCTCTGATTCTGTCTGAGAGTTAGCCATTCGTCCAGCAGGTGGACAAGCCTAGAAATTCACGAGTTTCCTCTGGGCTTCGCCACCTCGTGTGACCAGGGAATGGCCATCAGTCCAAGTCCTGTGGTGACCGCCCAGTTCCTGGGCCACGGCACTGCCACACCCAGCGCGAGGGACCTCACGTAACCCCGCTCTGTATTTCACATCCACAAACACTCCTCACGCACCTGAATTTGGCGGAATTTCTGGTTAAGAGACGACTGCTCTGTGCCTCCCAGGCACACCCAGCACGTGGCGGCCATGCCCGGAAGCTACCACTGCAGAGAGAACGTCATTCTGCCAGCTCATCCTAAAAATAGGAAAGGAGGGGTGGCAAATAGCAGACTCCCTTCGCAGATAAGCTTCGTCACAGCTGATGTGGAGGGAGAGGGCAGAGCTGCATGTGGGTCAGCTGGGGCAGTCCCACAGGCTATTAGTGACGTCTGCTTTGGGAAGAGAGCAGGAAATGGTGACAGAAATGCCAAGGATCTGCCAAATTCCTCCAGGACCAGTCCCTTACTCCTGCCACCCAAAGCCGGTCCTCCACGCCCTGGCTTACGCCTTCAGACTTCTCCACAAAAGCAATCCTGACTCTCCTTTCGAGGCCGCTGGTGCCGTGTGAAAGCCCCTGCGGGCCCCATGAGCCCTGGCAGGTGCAGGGGTCCCACTTCCCTGCAGGCAAACAGCTGTTCTCAGAGAAACCTCAGTCCTTCGCACCCGTGAACACATACGCAAGGCTCCTTCCACGTCACGCGTGAGAAATTCTGCAGTGTGGCGAAGGTGGAAGGGCTCGCGCTGTGAGTCAAATCCTACAGAGAGAATGTTCTAGATGTCCCACGTTCACGTGAAGACAGAGGAGCCACTCTTAATCCGTCTTCTAGACCTCCTCGTTCCGGACATGCTAGGCCGACCATGTCTCCCTTGCTGAAGACCATGGAACTCTCGGTGCTTTTCCGCCCCTCCTTCGCCACCCTGCCCGCCTGGCGGCCTCTCTCTGGACTCCCACACTGGCCACTTGCCCTGTCACAAAAGCGCCATATTAGGTGCTCAAGCAATGTCTGTTTTCTTCTTAGCCATTGCAATGGGTGGAATAGTGTTCCCCAAAATTCGTGTCCACCCCGGAACCTGTGAACATGACCTTATTTGAAACAGGACTCTGCAGATGGAATCAATCAAGATGAGGTCACACTGGTTGGGTGGCCTCTAAGTTGAATGACTGGTGACCTAAGAGGAGGGAAATCTGGGCACAGAAACAGATACACAGTGGGGAACATCTCAGAGTCAGGAGAGCGTTGACGTCTAACCCTTAACACAGGACCTGGTCCACAGCAAGTGGAGGGTGGATGGGAGCAGTTTTTATGCTGTTAAGTGTCCACATGCCCTCAAGAAGTTGTGATTCTGTTGGTGAGTGAAGTCTTGCACATGCGAAGTAATGAGCAGGATCTGAGGTTGGTAAAAATAAAACAACTCATACTGGGGGCCCTAAATGCCATACGTAAACACGCACATTTTAGATAACGGGTGATGGCAGAATGGAAACTCTGGTGCTATTGGAACTCTGTTGGTAGTCCTCATTCTGCCACATGACTCTGGATATTCTTGTCCTTTTTGCCGAGCAGGAGAAGCCCGAGCTGTAGCTGGTGAACTGCAGTGAACAGACCTTGGGTTCTATGACATTTCAGCGACATCCTAAGAGCAGAGCCAGGTCCGATGGGCTCACATCTCAGGCAGCAGTTCTGCACGGCGTAAGGAAGAACTTGCAACAGGAGCAGTTGCCCCAGGACTGCACAGCCCGAGGGTGCTGTGTGCCCTGTGCCCAGAGGCACTCACGCAGTCTGGACCACCTCTCGGTAGGCACAGCACGGAGGAAACAGCGTCTCACAGGTGGTGGGGACAGCCTGTCCTCAGGACTGTCCTAATGCCAAAGTTTAATGGTTCTACGCCACGATGACAAGTTTGAACAACGTAACATGGGAGTTTGAGGGGTTTTACTTAAATAGCATGAAGGAAAGAGCTGGGGGCCATGCAGACATGTTCTTAGTTTCCAGGTGCCGGCTCGGGTGAGTCATATAAACTCCGGATGCTCACCTGCCTTACCCAGAAAATGCAGATGACGGCACCTGTGTATTAACACGCTCAAAGAGACTAGTGGGCCCCTGGCTAGTCCTGGGTCCCTTCCTGGCTTTCCCAGAAAAACCCCGGCAGGGACTATTTCAAGGTAGAGAGAGGAATACTTTCGCTCCTTTAGGCGGACGAGCACCTGAAAACAAGTGTGAATTGGCTTAATCAAACCCAAGGCGTTATTCACAATCAATTGATTAAGATCTTACTTTCAGAAACACAATTTTAATGAAAAAAGATTCACCTGCCAGAAGTCAGCCACGGTAGCAGGCAGTGGTCCCTGGGTGGCGATATATGCAGGATTCCTAGGGTCGTGATCCATCTGCAGAAACGACATTACAGCAACAAGTTTAGCTAAAAAGCTGGTCAAAAAATGAGGAGGGAAAACGGCGGTTAAGGAGGAGGTGACGGTGGCTCGCCCTGCGCTGAATGCGACAGTGACACACTCTCAGAAGTGAGAAGACGCAGGCTGGTCTTCTTTGTTGCCCTTCCCGGCTCAAACTCGAGCTGGGGTTTTAGGTGGAGCCCGGGTGGTCTGGAGCCTGGAGCCTGGGCATCATGTCTGAATGCTTTTTCTACACCTGATATTGACGGAACAGGAGTGGCAGCAGCAGAAACAAAGACCAGTAGACCAAAGAGACCAGATGCCAATATGTGAACTGACCCACGTAACAGGCCAGGCTGAGGCAGAACGGCGGGATGAGGGCAGGAGAGGAGGGCGGCCCAACCAGCACCGGCAACACTTCCGGGGATGCGAGTGCTTGCCAAACAGCTGGCCACGTGTCTGCGTGAACGGCCTCCGAGCCCAGCCACAGGGCACGTGCAGGGCTCAAGGTAATGAGCCCAGTTGTTAGAACTGCAGGCGCCGGGCTGGGGAGAGGTGAAAGCTGCAATCTCAGCAGAGGGTGAGGCCACGGTTCCCCCAGGCCCGTGAACAACTCCTCAGGGTCCTGCCTCCCAGAAAGAGTTAACTCCTCTCACAGGGGGCTCGTTTCTGTTTACCCCAAAAGGGGCTCAGGCACAGCTGAGTCATGCCGCCGGAGTCTGCGGCCCAGTGTGGCAAGCACTTCCCAGGAGACGGGGCCCAGCCTTCCAGCAGCTAATTTCCTATTCTGTTTCTACAGTGCCAGACGAGAGATGAAAACAAACAAACAAAGAAGAACGAGTCGTGGGTTTTCCGGCCAGTTGATTTGTCCGAGTGCAGCCTGCGAGCCTCAATAGGGGAAGTTTGGCTTAAAAGACCTTAATTATAACATTTAACTCAAAGACTGACTAAGCAGGGGGAAAAAAAAAACAACAACAGGAGAACAAAGCCTGGAGAAGCAAACAGGATTAAAGCCTGGTCTGAGGGTTGTCAAATGAACGGGGCTCTCTCCCCTCAACGCCAAACCGTGGCCATCCTACGAGGACAGGGAGCCAGCAGGCGAGGTGTCAGCCAAGACCTCATCCCTCTCCTCCCCTCCCACACACCCCAAAAGGCACCGCAGAGACCACCCCAGCAGACAGGGCGGACTCTCACCTTTGTGTGGGAGAGCCGCTCGCTAATGAGACGTGTGCAGGTCTTTATTCTTTCACGTCCAGCACTAGAATGTCCTCTTGTGAGACCAGGGTTTCATTAAAGATTTAAAATGCTGTGCATTTTTAAAAGATAATTGTTGAGAATGCATTTCCCAACATTGTGAAAAATGATAAAGTCTGGACCGCACGTAATTCTGAGGCGACGCACAAGGACGTCAGCCGTAAACCCTGGTGCCACCTTAAAACACAGCTCTGCCTTTGGGTTTGAAGAAGAGCCATGTGAGGCCCTCTTCTCTGACAGCAATCTGGTGAATCCATGCTCACCCATCAAGACTTTCAGAGATGACGCTTGTCAGCATGAAAGGACGCACTGAGTGCACCTTATAATTATGTACCCCACGGAAGAGCGAAGAGCATAAAAGAACAGATGTAAGTTATTCAGACAGAACAACAACGTGACGCTGGCTCAGGGGTGGGGGAGCAGGAAAAGCGCTTTTTGTGCGTCTGATTTAGTGATTCGTAATTAAAACCGGACCTCGTTCTGAAATTCACCACAACACACACAACACAGGTAAAATTACGTTACTCTCTCTGAAAGCCCCAACTAAAATGTTTCAGTGGAAAAATGCTTAGCAGAAATAAGGAGTTTTGATTTTACAAAATATACGTTTGTTGAGGGTGACAGCTATTTATGGAGACCCCTGTCTCCTCCTTGCAAATAGTTCTGCATAAAAGTAAAACCCCACCTCCTTCTCAAATGTGCTTTTTTGCCCAAAGCAATTTAGAGAGCAACACATTTTTAAACTGTTAGTATGTTCAAACTGGCACACTTTAGCTGCTTCCAAAATGAGAAATGTGTGATTGAAAGTGGAATCTGCACAGCCTTCAGGAGGGTAAATAAAGCGAGTGTGGTGGCAGGTTCGAACTGTCACGGTGTTTCAGCTACTTCCACTGTCGCCTGCTCAAGCCCCCAGGACAGGGAAGGAGGTGGGGCGAGGGGCAGCGGTGCACACCGCGGCCGGGTGCTCTCCACCTGCGACGCTGTCATGAGGCTGCCACTTGGATGGCAGTAAACAGCACACTGATCACAGAGTGGTGAAATGTGCCATCAGTTTAACAATAACTCAGAAGACAATCACAATTATTCCATGCACATCCTGTTGGACAGGAAACGATTCTGGGCAGAAGCACTTTGTGCATGAAGCAAATACGGGCCGCAGAAAGCCTTCTTGTGGTTTCGTGTAGTCTCGAACTGAATAAAAGTAAAGCAAATATGTAACTAAATGAATGCAAGTTTTATCACATTTACGATTTCCCAGACAGGAGCAGTGTACCTAGAGGAAATCAAGTAAGTTTCTGCTCACACTGATTTTCCATCTGGGGCTTTTGGTGACAACCCCAACATGGCGGGTGTGTCTTCGTCCACTGCTCTCGATGGAAACAAACAGTGCCTGCAGCTTCCTCTGAGCTCTGTGCTTAATCTTCCTCCGTTCTTTCTCTTTGTCTCCCACTTCTTTGTGGTATACCTTCTATTTGTTCAAATGTTACATTCACAAGCATAAGCTCCATGACTGGGAAAAAGTCAGTTACTGTCTGGGCCTCGGTCTAGCATCCATGAAATGGGGTGGGAGGCGGAGAGCAGACTGGACAACATGATCTACCGCCCTCAGCTCTGGGGTTCCACCCGTCTGTGCATGCAGACTCATCTGGGCGTGGGTGTGTGCTAGTGTTTTGGTGGTAAGCTTGAGGCCGTCAGTGACAGCCTGTACACTTGTTAATCCAGCTGCCGCACTGTCAGGTGGCTGAGGCCTGTGGGGACAGGTCGGGTCCTCCATTGTGAGTTTGTAAGATGGAGGGGCTCCGCTTTGATGAACGCCAAGCTCACGTGCTTTCCAGCGGCCCAGAGTGGCTGGGCATCTGACCAAGTCCAGTGGCGCCATGATTAAGCATTTTCACCCCAAGAGGACCCTCTGCGGTAGCAGACCCTGACCACACCATCAAACGTGACTTATTCCGAGGGGCTGCACGTCCTCGAGGGACACAGGGGGCTGGGGCCCGACTAAGGTTAACAGTATCATTCTGCTATATCATTTTACTATGGTTATTGTTCCTGTTTTTTGGAAAATGGAAAACCATCTGTTTGCATTGAACCTACTGTCCACGTGGCAGAGTGATTCTTATGAAGACACCAAAAGAACTAGGCATATTCCTATGAATTTCTAAATGTACAGTTAAAAGAATAAACTAGCAATTTGCCTTAAGCTGTAGAATGACAATTGTTAAATAAGCTGAGTGACTGGTTTTATCTTTAGAAACTCTAATCTGTATTAAAAAACTTTCCTTAATATTCCAAACAAAAATGATTTTAAAAACTAAGGATTCAGCATATCAAGACAAGGAACCCACGTCCCAAAGCCTCATGCCTGGTGGGGCTGCCTGTTGGTGTGGAGGTGAGGGGAGAGTGGGGTCTGCTCCCAGACCACCCGCGGCCTGGCAGCTGGGACCCGAAGTCTCAGGGAGGCCCTGGGCCGACCTCTGGGAGGGGTACGCCCGGGGCCACCCTCTTACGCTGAAATCTCACAGAGTGAACGTGTGTTACCTTTCTGTATTCCTACCTGCCCATCCTTGCACCTGCTTTTCCTGACATTTAAAGCAAATTTCACAGAACACTTTCTTGAAAACAAGCAAAAATCAAGCAAAATCCTGAGTGTTCAGGTCCCTTTTCCAGATGCTGAGTCTTCCTACGGGGATTTGCTGGGAAATTGCAGCTTCAATAATCAATGGGAGAGAGACTGACTTATCAATGGGAATTACTTTCCTGTTTTATTCTTATGAGTTGAGATTTATTTAAGCAAAATATGGAATATAAACCATAATTATACACACATAGACGTTTGCTTGTAAATATCCTCTAGGAACCAAAGAGTTGGCTCCCATATTTGGCCAATTTCTTACGATATTAGGGCAGCTGACCCACCATCCTTTTCTGAGGAGTCAATTTATACCTGCTTAAGTTAGTCCAAGGAATTCAGAATTAAAACTTCAAACAATTTTTTCTCCCTTAATAAACAGGAGAATGAAGAGTATGTTTATTTTCCAGTATTGCTGGGAATTTCGGACTTATTCCCGGTAATGAAACCTCTGCTGTTCTGAGCAACCGGTTGTGCTGACAACACTGCCCAGTCTGCGTCCTCAACAACAACCCAGCCGAGGTTTTAAACGTAGCTGATGGGTTTCTCAGACGCCCTACGTGGGAAAACAGAATTCCCTGTTACTTTCATGACCTCTGATTTAAAAGCAAAGACTGCACACGATTTACTACTGGGTGACTTCCCCGGAATTTAACGAGGACTAAGTACAAACATGACAGACGTGATTATCACGGTTTTCTGCACAGCGAGGGTCTTCTTGGGTTCTAATGGCGAGCTTTCATTCAACGGCTGCTGGCAGTCTCCTTACCATGGTACCTCCAGTAATTTCAGAGAGAGAAGGTACTGTGGATTTCTCCTAGTTCATTCTTACAACCCAAAATTGAAAAAAAAGGAATTGTAATATGGAATAAAGGAAAACACAAAAGATACCATAAAATGCCTTCTTTCTCTTGGCATCGCCTTCTGACCCCAGGCCCTGCCCAGTAAGGCCTGGGGAGGTTGTTCTGAATTTCCACTACTAGAAGCGGGACTGGGAATTGCACAGAAGCACAGGAATTCATGTAACCCTCCACAACACCCTTAATGCCCGTGGGTGTGAGGGTAACAGCCATTGGATGGTTTCTAAGGGTGACGCAGCTTCCGCACCGAGCACCCTTATCCACATCGAGACCAAACATTAGCCTGAAATAGCTCAGACACCTGGAAATTGGAGCCCGCAAAGTGAGGGAGAGCTGGGCGTGCCACACACTGAACTCTCCTTTTAGACTTGAAAATAGCTGCTTTCTCTCTCCTTCTGGCCCCGTCACATGGTTCATTCCAGGGACAAGGAACCCCACAGAAAGAACCCATGTCCTTGTTCTCCAGGCAGTTCGGAGCTGCCATCAACATGGCCCATGGGGTAGGGACAAGTATGGGCACCGACAAATCCCAACCTCACCAGAAATGACACTCCGTCCATGAAACGAGTGAGGCTTAGGGTTGATTTTCTGAATTAGAACTGACAGAAGAGAACTAAACACATCACAGTGTGTTGATTGAGAAAGACCGATTGAATGGCTCCAAGCGAGAACCTCACAACACAGATGGCACCAGTCCTTGAGGCCGACCTCTGCTGGAAGTAAGAAGTTACTCCTTCTTAAAAGTAACCACAGGTACGAAGGCCTGGGCTCAGGCGGGTGTAGACGGAGTGCAACAGACCAGCTCTTCACTTTGAATCCACTTTCTCATGGCAGAGTATGTTACCGTGTGCTCTCTCTGTTTCCTGTGAAGTGTCGGGAGACGGGATCTGACCCATGGCACACTGCAGTCTTATTAAATAATCAGCTTTATACAACAGGTGCACTGAAATCAATGGAGCCAACAACTGCGAACATGGTACCGCCCAGAACTCCTGCTTGAGATCAGGCTATAAATGTTCTCCTCTAAAGCTAAGAACTGAAGGAACAGAAGGGGTGGCTAGGGCGCTGTAGGGTGCGTTTCACGAATCCAGAGATGACCGTCTCACTCAGCCGTCTACACCACCAGTAATCTCACTGCGTTAGTAGAATTGTGGATGTTGCTGCATCCCACATGCGCTATATTTGACTGAATGCAAATTTGAGATTTTAGCAAGATTTGACTCTTCCCTGAGGACCAACGTTGAGACACAGTTTAAAGTGGGGAACACCACCGTCAACCTCCCCCACAAATACACACCAACTCTGGACCTCTCTCTGCCACTGGTTTAAAACACCACCAACCACGCTCTCCACAAATACCCTGTCTTCAGACAGTTTCGTTTCCCTTTCTTCCCACCTACAGTCATCCCACCTTAGCTCTGGGCCATCACATCTCCGGACCCTTGCGCCTCCTCTTCTGCACCCTCAGGCTCCGGGCTTCCCCCTTTCAGCCCCTTCCCACCAAGCTTCAGGACAGGAAGACTGTTGGGCTCACAGAATGAGAGGGGAGCTGCAGGATGAGGCCACGGTCGGTGCAGGCTGTGAGGAGAGCGGAAGCTGGAACGCCTGCTGGTCAGAGGGTCTGCCGCCGAGGGGGGTGAGCTGCTTTCTCCAGAGATGGAAAGCGCTTCCTCCAGCCCTTGGAGGGGCCGCTCCCAGAGGAGGCACAGCCCCAACCCTCTGCTGTCCTTGAAAGGAAGATCCCGCCCACCGGAGGATCGCAGGAAACAAGCCTGTAACTTCAAATCTGCCCCAGTGCCACCCATCATTTTGACAAGTGGCAGATTTGGGTCTGTGTTTTTCCATTTCTCCGGAATAAACAGGGAACAAGTGTGTCTAGAGAAGGGGAGCGCAGCCAACTGCGATTTTCCCCTAAAAGTCCTGGGTTCTAGTCAGTAAGCCATCAGGTCACTACTGTTGGACAGTCTAGATTCTGGGACCCAGGACAGGCTGGCACCTGGTGAAGGGGTCCCAGGGAGTGGCCCACAGACCCAACCCAGCCCAAGTGGTTAAGGCTAGTTACAAGCTTGTCACCCTGAGAAGGGCAGGGACTTGCTTTCCACGGAAAACGTTCCCTGAGCTCCAGCGGCAGTTGCGTATCTGCTACCCCAGACAAAGTGGCAGTACTCACGATGGGGCTGGCGTTGATGTAGTCGGAGTTGCTGTGGCTGTTCTCTGATTTCAGCAGGATCCTGGAGTGATCGTCTGCAAGCAACCCAAGAGCAGAGTTAGACGCGTTTGCGGCCCGCAGCACCCAGGCCTCTGCGGAGACGGCGGGAGGGACCCCCCTGGGCTGCCTGCCGCTGCCCCCGTCCTCCTCCAGGGGCTCTGCCTGACCCTCTGAGGGGCTCTTGAACGTGACTGCTCCCGTCCCTCCTCTGCGTGTGGTCCTTCAGCACGAGAGGCAGGGAATCAGCCGTGTGCCAGGAACCGACAGTCTCACTTGGTGGAACCTAGATAGTCTCGTGTAAAGCTCAGATTCCAAGGTTTTATGTAGCATCTGCCTTTAATATAACAGACATGTGGGGCAACATACAGTAAATAAACACAAACGTGAATGTTAGGCTATAGGCCAGCACTCAATATACAAAGTTTTGCAGCTGAAAAACGGTTAAATCCTCGAGATTATGGGAATTTAGTTTTAAAAGGAAAGTAAGAGAAAAAGAAAATGCAGACAGGAGGGAGCAGAGGAGGAATGTACGAGTGGAGACTCACTGACCTAAAATTGTGCCTCAAACAGGCAGAATAGTTTGTGGAATGTGGAAACCAGACACATCACTGGGGATAAAGGACACGTGATTTGTCAAAGCTTCGTGTGTTTGATACACAAATTAGTCTTGATTTTGGCTCTGGAAGAACCACCCTCCTGTGTAGGGTGACATCCCTTTTTCCCTTGTTTTCAGGGACTTTCAAAGTGGGACCCTTGGGGGGAAGCTGAGGAGGGACCATGGGGCGCAGGGCAGTGTGTGGCTCAGCCTGGTAACGCCCAGGGTGGAGGGTGGAGGGACGCCCTCGAGAGTCCCTCCTGGTCCCTCCAGGGCCCCTGGGGTGCAGCTGCCTTTCTCTCTGTTCTCTGCAAGGTGCTCTTGGAAACCAAAAGTCATGGAGCCTGAGAGAGCACTCAGCTCTGTAATCTTTGCTCCAGCGAATGCCTCTCGGTGGTCCGCATGACACCTATTTCTTTTCTTCGGAGAAAATGATGACAGCCTGGCCTACAGCCTCGGCAGCAGGGTTTTCAGCCTCATGAGCCTTTCGCCCCGTTCCTGCCGCCCTGCAGGTTGGCCGCCTCTCCCCAGTTACACAGACGCCTGGCCACCAGGAGGAAATGGCTTCCAGCCCTGAAAGCAGCTCGGGCAGATGCAACACAGGGAGACGCTGCCTCAGTCTGTGTTTCTTTCGTCTCTCTAGGAGATTTTATTTAACTTTTTTTTAAACAATTCTGGGGCTTGGGAAACTTGGCACGTCCTATAACTGATTGAACCTGGGGAATCTTGGCTACTGGACTGGACGCCATCCTATCCGTCTTATTAAGATATTAATCTTAGCATTTTCCCAGAAGAGACGAGACAGAGGAGAAACATCTAGAGACGGGGAGAGAGTTCATACACTGCATGGTGTGTTCACAAGTCACACGTCACATGCACCTGAATGTTGTGGGCATGTTCTGAAGGTATTTTGATGGTACGTGCTCAACTGCCCAGCTAAGGTATGAATAATGATACAAAAACCCCACGCTGGGCATTGGGCTCCTGCACAAATTTATTCTTGAGTGAAAATAAGCAGTGGCAGGAAATTGAAATGAAATTTACCAGAAAAACTGGTCAACTCTGATGCCCTAACAGGCTATAAACAATACCCAAAACGGAGTTTAAGAGGCCCAGTTTCAGAGTGGGGTCGACCACGAGCAGCTCAGGAACAGGCGCCCTTTCCTGCACGATGCGCTGGGCTGACTGTTGCAGCTTATAAAGGATTCTGGAACAAAAGAGCAGGCCTTCTCGCTGCTTCCGGAGGATTCTAGAGGGGCTCCTGCCCCATTGTAAACACTTAGCACACCAACTTCAGGCAGTGGTGGTAGTGGCAATTGGGACGGCTCCTAATTGTCTGAGAACCTAACAAAGAGCAGGGTCTCTGGGGAAAGGGAGGCAGGGGGACAGGGAAGAGGAACCAGAGGCCGGAATCTCCTGGCTTCAGAGGTCACGCTGGGAAGGTGCCCGAGAGAGCCAAGCGGCCTCCTGTGGAGCTGACAGGCACAGTCTTGGGGAGCCACCGGGTCCCCTCATCTCCAAGGGGATGGCACCGCTCTGCCATGCCCTGCCAGCAACGGGGATCAGGGAAGAAGTGCCAGCTGGATTTTTCCAGTTGGAAAATTATGAAAATGCTTTGTAAGTTTCGGAGTGTCGGTGAAATAAAAATGTACTCGAAGAGGTTGGCGCTCTGATGGTTAATGGGACAAACTATTCCGGGCACCTGAGCCTCTGCTGGCTGTGAGGACAGCTCACAGGCTCTCGAGCATCTTGTGAAGCACTGTTTCAGCTGCCTACCATTACCCGGAGGCCACCCTTTTAAAGACGGAACCAAGTCTGGGACAAGGGCTTCAAAAGCCTCAGAGTTCTGCCATCCTCCATCACATATTTGACTTTGTGGCAGCATGTTGGTTTTAAAATTAACAGTGAACTTATTTTGTTTTTAGTATTGGGCCATCTTGAACCTCCATTTGAAACGCGTGGAGCCATCCTGGAAGGGCCAGAGGGACACCGGCCAGAGTAAGTGGAGTGTAGACACCCAAAGCAAAGATGGTCCAGTGGATACTCCACCTTGCTGGGCAAATCTCTCAGCTATTTTGTGGTTCATTTCTCCCGTTCATCTTTTTTTTACAGAGATGTTATGGAGCCCATGAGATGACGTCAAGTTCTGAGTATGGCTGTCTTTATTCTCTGTACCACAAAGGGAGGGCAGGGTGACCTGGCAGGATTATGCAATTCAATCAAGGTCAACAAGTGAGGTGGAGGTGAAGCCAGGGCCAGGCTCGTGGGCAAATAATCCTCCCTCTCGCCTGTGCTCAACTGACTGAATGTTGTTCCCCTCATTGCCAGAATAAACACACCCGCCTAGCCTTGGGAGCAAATATAACATGCTGACCTCAACCACAGAGCGAGAATTTTTAACAACCTCGCACTTACATTTTGATTAAGAAGGGGGTGTGTTCTTTAAGATCTTAGTCTGAGACCTCACTTAGAAGCCAGGAAAACAGGGAAATTCAGGCAGAGTCTTCCTGTCTGCATCTGGCCCTATAACTCGGTTATTTTCCTCTAAGACGAGCCACAATCATAAGTTTTATCAAGGAGGGAAGGAGAAAAACACCTATTAAGAAGATAGTTGTTGCATTAAACTGCCGAGCGTGTTTCTATTCTGAACTCCTGAAGCAGTTAGGATGCACTGCCACCTTGTTCAGGAACAATATTTCAAATTCCTCCAGCCTCTATCTGTTCTAAATGTAGTTTCACATACATCACCCTCCTTCTTCCTGGAACACTGCTAAGAGCCCAGGGCTTGAATCCTAGCCTTGCCACCTACTAGCCAAGTGATACTTGAGTAAAATATTCAATATTTTAAAGTGTCAGATTTGTCACCCAAACCTTGGATAATGATATCTAGCTAATAGGGCTGTTGTGATAAATGGCGTTTATAAAGCGCACACTGTAATGCCTGGCACACAGCAAGGAATTTAGGAACAAATTCAAGATTACAGATAGAAACATACCTAAATGATTAATAGTCAGCTGAATGGGGGAAGCTTATTTATGGTACATTGTGTTGTCAGTAAATACAGAATGATTGTCATAAATGCCAACAGAAGAAACAAATTGTAGAGTCCCTTCTTGACTGTCCCTAGGGTTGGAACCCTTGAAGACAGCCAAACGAGGGTCCTCTGGCAGACACTGCAGCTTAATCCCTGATGGATTCCTTCTAACACGCGTCATCATCTAGAACCTCCCCATGTCCCCCGAGCCGCCAAAGGAGTGTGGACACACAGTGTGCACGGACGTAACGGCGTCTTGTAACATGGCTCTCTAAGGAGAGTGTCTCTTTAGGCTTCCTGGTTGTGTTATTCCCACCCATCTAAGTGAACTGACATATACGGGCCAGCAGTCTTCACTCACTAGCCGATGAGTTCCTTGATGTTGCTGACAGTAACGCAAATTAGGCATCTGTAGAAGTCACTAGCTGACTCTGGTACTTGACAAGGGAATTTCTTCATCCGAGTGGTCTGCCAAATGTTCTCTTGGGGCTCTCCAGCTGTCTCAATTTTCTGTTAAGATTTAGATTACACCACGATGCTAGCTGGATGCCATTTTCTTCACTTTGGTGGTTTGGCTAGTGGAAATGTGGGGTGTGTCTGGTGAGGGTCAGCATTGTTCTGGAGGGTCAGGGACTGGGTCTTTAATGAAGCCCGTGCACTGGGATATGCTCAACAAACGGCATCAGTGACCACCAGCTCCTTCTCCGATTCACAGGTCCGTTGATGGGTTAGTATACTGCAAACACAGCCTGAAATCCCCGACCGCCATCAGTCCACCAGCTGTTAGTGCTGGTCTAATGATTCTGGCCAATTACACAGAGAAACGTCTTTATTGTTTTGAACTTGTCAGAGTTGAGGGAAAGCAATACATTTTTACACTATGTTCGTTTCAAGACTCTGAGAAGCTAAATAGACGTCCTGTTTCTTTGCAGATCTGGGAACCTGAAGACAACAGTGTGCTCATGAAACACACTAGCTCTGAGTGGGGAGTTCTCTTTAGAAAGAAGGCTGGCTCAGGCTTCTTTCTGTAAGTGTCCCTTCCTCGGTCGGTCAGTAGGCAGGTGTTCTGCTCTTACTAAGCTTTTTGGAAACTCATAGCTCAAACTATTAGGATCATCAAACTTTTAAGAAGAAAAGCAACACGGTTCGGTGCCTCCTTGGGTCAGAACACAGTGCTGCACTTGGGCAAACTGGGGCGGCTGAGGTCCCAGATTCAGAACACCGTCCTACATGAAAGGCAGATGGTCCCATTCACCCACCCAGGAAGCTTGCTGCCTGTGGGAGAGCCATCACACAACACAGGGGCTCATGCTGGCTTCCCGGCTCCAAACATGCCAAGAGCACGTCTTGGCATTGCACCAGTGGCCTGAAATGTGGTCACAAGGCTTGGTCTCACATCTCATTTCTTAAATACTTTCACCAGCATCTCTGCAGATCTCTCAAAAAGCAATCCCAAAATAGGATTGCTGACTAGCTAGGCAGGTGAATGACAGGCGGGTGCATCACAGCTGGTGGCCGCTGTAACTGCACGCTCACCTCACGGCTGCACACTCATGTGGAAAAGGCACACCCTGGCATGCTGTGCACTGAGCAGGGCGCAGGCAGGAGCCGACTCCAGAGGTTTCGGGGGCCAGTGGCCTGGCCCCACCCACCTGGCCCCCGAGCTGTCTGGAGGCACCTTGTGTCAAAGGTTGAATTGTGTCCCCCCGCAAAAGACCCATTGGAGTCCTAACCCCAGCACCTTGGGTGTGACCTTGTTTGGAGATGGGGTCTGTTCAGAGGTGATCAGGTTGAAACGAGGTCACCTGGGCCCTAATCCGACACTGCTGCTGTCCTTATTAAAGGGGAAGTTTGGACACAGAGACAGACGCAGAGGAGGACGATGTGAGGGCCCAAGGAGAAGACAGCGTCCGCAAGCTGAGGAGAGAGGCTGGAGCAGATGTTCCCTCAGCGCCTGGGGGGGACCCAACCCCGCCAGTGCCAGAATCGGGACAATCAATTTCTGCTGTTTCAGCCCGGCCTGTGTTGCCTGGGACACACACCTGAGCCGGGTTCCTGGCTCCGGCTGGCTTTCTCACCACGTACCTGTTTGCCTTTTACCAAGTCACCTAGCCTCTTCCAGCGTCCTCATCTCTTCTAAACTAGACCATTGAATTTTCCTACTAGCTAAACAATAAGCTTTCTATGAGAAAATCGGCAGATTAACATGAGGTCGCTCCTGTGAACTCGGGCCTGAGACAGGGGTCGGCACCCCCCAGAACCTCAACCAACCCTGCTGAGTAAGTGGAAAGGGTGCTCCCGGACAGTCACCTTACAGTCCTAGCATGCACAGAGGTGACACCAGGGTGCCATTGTCACACAGAGGGCAAAGTGAGGAGGGGAGCAGCGGGGCAAAGCTTGCTGGCAGTAATTGTGTCCACAAGCACATGAACGATTCTGCATAATAAGGTGCATACACCAACCAAGCAAACCGCCCATCCGCACAGTTCTACGGAGACACCGTCAGTCAACAACACTGACAAGGAGTCTATGCTGCGCAAGGGGCTGCCTCCCACAGCGGCTGAGACAAGGAGGTGCAAGACACGGGGACGGCAAGAGGACAGCCTCCAAGGACCCCACATGGGGGCAACTCACGCATTTAAACAAAACAGATAAAAGTTTGTGTTTTGTTGAGAACACATGATGTCACCAGAAAAGTATCCTGGCCTACATCTGTGCCGATGGAGGAGATTAAAGCCTGTTGTGGGGACAGACGGTCGTGACATTTGAAGGGGACCCAGG
Organism: Equus przewalskii; assembly: GCF_037783145.1. NCBI lineage: Eukaryota > Metazoa > Chordata > Mammalia > Perissodactyla > Equidae > Equus > Equus przewalskii. The sequence goes on from NC_091834.1 coordinate 107,099,089, forward strand.
TGGCTGGAAGTGACCCCTGACCCTTTGGAATGGTGTCTGAGAACGGGCCTTGCCAACTAGGATGGTTCTGGAAAAGCGAAGGAAGAAAATTTGGCAGGAAACTTGCCAATTAACCATGATGGGCAGGTGGGAGGAACGCCCGAACAGCCTGCAGAACAAATGGTGTACATGGCCGAGAAGGGGAGTGACGTTGGAGTGAGGCACAGAGGTCCTGGGGAGGAAGGAGCAGGAAAACAGCTGGGGACAATACCTCACGTGCACCTTCCAGCGGCCTGGCACCTCCACTCAGATGGAGAGGCAGCCTCGCGGTGTCCCTGGGCCTCGTGGGCAGGCACAGGACCATGACAGCAAGGGGAGCTGATCTCAGTGGAAAAGAGAAAGCCCAGAAGGGGCAGGGCGCACTGCAGCCTTGAGGTGGGTGCTGTTCCACCTGCACGAAGTTGGGGCGGGGGCACAAGTTCAAGATGGATGAGAAGGGAGAGCCCCCAGCTGAGGAAGGAAGGGGTGCCTTCTGCTCTAAGGGACGCGCCGGAAGCTTCTTGAACCCCTTGGCGCTCGGCACTCTGTCAGCAGATAACCCCTCCTCTCCTGTCAGATGCACAAGTGTAGCCAGAAAGTCTGGTAACGCCGTTAGCCCTTGAGAAGTCTGTCTGGACGCTCAGAGGCCTGAAGCAACTGAGAAGGCTGCTGCCTGTGCTGAGAAGCAGCTGTGCTGGCCGGCTTCACTGTTTCCTCATTCCCATCACAAGGCCAGCGGTTGACCTTATTGCCAGTGCGTTTTTTCACAAAAACGAATGTTTTCCTGATGACTTTCTGACAGTTAGGGCAGAGATGACGGTGTGTGGACGCACAGCCAGGTGAGAGAGCCGGTCGCTGGTGGACGCAGCCGGGACCGGCTCTGCTCGCGCCTCCCAGTGTGCGTCTGTGCCCTCGGAGTCCGAGCTCCCTGTGGCTGCTGTAACCAACTTCCACAGACCTAGTGGCCCATGTTGTTTATCACCTCACGGTTCTGCAGCTGTCTGAAGTGGATCTGCACTGCTGTCAGCCATGCTGCTTCGTCTGGAGGCTCAGGAGAGAATCCATCTCCCGCCTTTTCCAGCTTCTAGATGCTGCCCGCGTTCCTGGCTGCCGGCCCCTCCCCTGTAGGGCCGTCCCATCCTCCTCACATGGCAGCGTCGGCCTGCTCTCCTGCCTCCCTCTTTCATAGACCACTCTTATGATCATCCAGGATATTCTCCCTAATTTGAGGTCCTTTCATCAGCAATCTAGTTCCATCTGCAACCTTGATTCACCTTTGTCACATAAGGTGACACATTCACAGACCCCACCACAGGGACATGGGCATCTTGGGGCGCTATTCTGTGTCCACACCCAGCAGAAGGACAAAGTGTAATCTGTCAGAGCCTCAGGGTCTCTCACAGGGCAAACGTGGACCTGTGATCCCAGCCACTGCCTGTTACAGACCAGGTGGCCGTGCGGACGACACTCTCCTGGTCCAGTTCTAGAAGACACCGCGGGGCGAGATCTGCATCATTGTGGGCAAAGACCACACCAACTGGACGTCTTTTGGCAGCCTCATCTGCTAGGAAGTGTAGCTGCTCCAGGCAAAGTGGAGTGAAGTGAATGATGAGAAGTGGTAGGAAGAACAAGGATGGGGAGCGGGGTTAGGAACAGGAAGCACAGCTTGTAAATTCCAATTTTCCTGCTAAAACTTGATGTCCTGGAAGTCTAAGTAAGCAACTGGTATTGCTATCCATCTGAATTGAACTCCCATAAGGAAAAAATTGCTAACTTGAGGATAACTGTGAGAGAAAAGTGGCCAAATCATCTTAAAGTTTTTGGTTGCCAAGAAAGAGAATGCTGGGCATTTAATATATAACCAGATGAGAGAATTTTGTTCCAGAGACACTAGAAGGGAGCCCAGCCAAAAGGAGATGGGAAACCCTAAAAATCAGAGTTATGATGACACAAGTGTAAATATCCCAAGTAAGAAAAGGAGAAACAAAGAAGCTGCCGTGGTTCACAATTTAGAAAGTCACGTACAGAAGATGGAAGGGGCTATCTGACAAAGGATGGACACAGACGAGGGGCACGCAACTCATGAGAAGGGGACCAGAGAGGCTGGCACCCCAGCAGGTTGGCGGTGCAAAATACAGAGGAGAAGAGTCCTTAGCTGTGTTTGTTAAAGCAAAAGATCTTACCAGGTAGGAAACCTCGGCCTGATGGAGCTGAAATCATTTTAACAGATAACCAAGAGAAAATCTGTTCAATTACCATTTGCCCTGGCCAGCTCTAAGAACGGAGAAGACAGAGTTAGGCAGCTGCTGGCTGGTGGGACAGCATTCACTGTCGAGGTTCTCACCACCGGCCAGGTGGACCAGATCAGGGTTTTACCAGTCTTGCAAGAGTGGCCGCAGATGCACGCCGGCCTGTCCCCTCAGCGTGGGGATGTGGAGACTGGCCACGCTGGTTCAGCCTCAGAGTGTCCCTGGGCATGAACAGAACAGGGAAAAAGAGCAGGTCTGGAAAGCAGGCAGGTGAGCTTCCCACAGACCTGCACAAAGGTAAGACTCCTCCCAGGGCAGTTTGAGGAGATGCAGAGAGGGAGTGGTGACCACCAGGAGAAGAGCAGCTTTGTTAGGGACGAGTCATGTTAGAACACAGGTGGGGGGAGTTTAAAATTAAAAAAATCAAACAGACGTAAAACCAAACTGCAGTTAGAACCCTGATTGCATCTGGTTAAAAAATAAACAAACAAACGGTGCTAAAGGACATGATTGGAACATGGGAACCCTCAAGAGGGACCAGAATTAGATGATATTAGGGGATATTGTTCATTTTCTCTTATAACAGTGGGGTCACAGTTATGCAGGAGAATGTCCTTATTTTTAGGAGACACAGGCTAAAGCATTTAGAAGTCTTGATGCCTGAAACTCACTGTGAAATAGTTCAACCAGAAAATAAATAAAGCACACACACACAGCACACAAAAATGGCAAAATATGGAGTGGCTCTTACTGAGTCTGGGTGGTGGGTCTTCAGGCACTCACCAAATGAGTGTTTCAACCTGAGCGTTTTAAAGCTTTTGCAGTAAAAAGCGTGGGGGAAATTCTGCCCAGCCAGCAGGGGTTCTTTGCAAAGGACAGGCCAACAGGAGCCCTCAGGAGGGGTGAGTGGGGCTCAGGGCGGATTCGGATTTCGCTGGAGGGCAGTCCTCTGTGGGGTCACCAGGGTGACCCTGGCCAGTGACTTCACCTCCTTAAGCTCTGGCTCGTCTACTGCAACGTGGAGTTGATAACACAGGGCTTCCAGGCTTGATGGGATGCAAAGGAGACACCGCCTCTGCGGCATTTCACTCTGAGTCTGGGACGCAAGTGCTGGGGGAGCATTTGCAATACTGTTGGGGCCTCCAGGACGCCTGCCCACCTGGGCTGCACAGCAGGGCTCTAGGCAAAGCTTCAGTTCACAGAACAGCCATGGCAGGTTCCTTCAAGGATCTGTGGCAGCATGAGGGAGGTCTCCGTAGGGCAGCGCCCGTACTCATCCTGTTGAATATGTTTTTTTGTCAATCACTTGAAGACACGTAAAACTTGTTTATGAAATATGCAGATGAAGAAAAGCTGAGGGGGGAGGTGCTACGGTGAACCAGGAATCAAAATCTTCTTGATTTTGAACAAGGAGCAGTTCATTAGAGATGAATGTAAAAGCCTGTGAGTGAGGATGGGCGGGGGTTTGGGGATCCTGGGTTAACTGCCGTCCTTGCAGAAAAGGCCCTGGATTTCAGATGATTGCAACCCCAGCACGAGCCAACCTGCCGTTGCCTATCGCACAATGACCGTGAACTTGCGCCAGATAAGGAAGAACGTCCAGACCAAGGAGGAAACACCCCCGATCTCTCGGCCCTCCTGAAGGGCTGCGCTCGCTCCCTCCGGGCGTGGATCACTTGAGCATGTCCGTGAGACGTGGCCTTGCTGCTGGCTGGCCACCTCCTAGGTTCCAGTTCTTTCCACACACTCAGGTGCCCCCGATGCTAGGACTCCATAGGTAACACTGGGAAGTGAATGCTGAGAAGTGTGGACAGCCATGCTGCACGAGGTCAGACACCCTACAATCTAGGGCTGTGCTTCAGGAAGAGAAGTAAGAGAACGTCAGAGCCGAATCGTGAGCGGTCATGTCATACAGACAGCAGGGCAGCTTCCAGCCTGGTGCCAGCGCCTGCAGGTCTCAGAAGCGGGGAGCTCACGTCGGTGGACACATGCTCATGTTGGTGGACACACACTCACGGCGGTGGACACGCACTCACGGCCGAGGACACCACTTTTAGGCGGTCTCTGCTCTCCGAGTGTAGCCTGATGCGAATGACTCCATGGGCTTCTAAAACGCTGGGTTTGCCTCTTTCCTGCTCCCCTTAAAAAATATCCTTCAGTCTCAGGCAGCTCCTGCCTGTGATGTACCAAAGAAAAAAGCTTGCACAGAATTTGCTGGGATGTTTTCTTTTCAGCACCAACAAACCCACAGCCTTCCTGAGTCCTGAGGCAGAGATTCAGGCTCTGAGACCGGAAAACGGGGGAGAAAGAAGGCCCAGCCAGGAACGCTTCTCGATGTGCAACTTTGGTGCGACGTGGGACGTGTGTCTGGAGCCGCCTATACGAGAGGAAAGGGAACTCCGGCTGCTTGTCAGTCAGGAGCACCCTCCACCGGCTGCTCGTTAGAGGCACCCAGGGGAAGCCTCGGTCACCCAGAGGCGACTAAAGAAGACAGTCCTCCCCCAGGATTCTCCTCAGAGTTGGAAAAAAACATGTGACCCAAAGGTTTGTTTGGAAAGAAATTCCCTTCTGTGTGTTTAAGGAAAGCGATGCTTGGCCAACGTACTGCGTCCTGGTGTGTATTTCAAATATTCGTTTCTGTAGAAGTTTGAAATTTGTGTACATGTTTCCAACACAGAAGTTCTAGGGCGAGTCCACAAAGCGTATGAGGCGCAGCGTCCTGTCAGCACCGAGGATGTGGGTTTACACCCCGTGTCCTCACCTGACAGATGGAGGGGTGATTCCCGGGAGGCTCAGAGGGAACAGGCCTCCAGGGAGGTGGTGGCACACGCTCAGTCGTTCACACACGGGCCAGTGCCACCCAGGTGCCCTGACTGGAAACAGAAGGGCACAGTCTGCCGTCGTGCCCCCCGGCTGCACCTGCAGGGCAGGGCGGGACACCAATGGCTGCGCTTGCGAAACTGAGTGGAGTCTCTTTAGCAACAGCCCAATTAGCAGATGGCTACGTGGTGCATCTCTCTCTCTGTCTCCACGTATCTGGGTCTTTAGCTTTTCATTCTCTCTGGCTTCACTGTTTCTGTTACTGTTTTTGCGTCTCTGTCTATTTCTCTGTTATTATAACACAGAATCAAAACTACTTTTTCGTTTAAGGTGGTACACCAAAATAGCATCATATTCCTGTTCTTAATTGAAAAAGCAGATGGGCGGAATATTGCATAATTCTTTTTAAAAATGCAAAAAAATTTGAAAAGCATATTAAACTCTAAAAACTTCTGAGGTGGTATAACTAAACCCAGCACAGCACCAGTCAAGCATCTCATAAATGCCAGTCGCCTTCTCCTTTGAACAATAATTCGGACGTAGCTAGACTCTCCAGGCTGTGAGGGATCCAGTCACCAGCCCGGCCACTTCTGAATTTCCCACGCAACCTGCCAGCCAAGACGCCTTCCAGCCTGAGCTGGAACAGTCCCAGTGCCGGGCGGCAGGAGAGGCATTTCAGACGGGAACCAAACGAGCAAAGACGGAAGGTGGGAGGAGCAGCGAGCATGAGGTTGCCCTCTGGGTCGAGTGGAGGGACAGGCTGGGAGAACCCAGAGGGGTTGAGATGGGTCAGCGTGGCGGGGCAGAAGCAGGGCTGGCTCAAAGGACAGGAGCTGGAAGTGGGAAGATGGGAGGCCTAGGGGCTGAGGGTCCAGGCCAGGGGTGGGAGTGAGCAGAGAAGACCGGGCAGGACCTTCAAATTGAGAAATGAGGGAACTTGCTGGAAGCGATGGGAGAGGATATGGCAAAAGATACGGCAAATGCAGAGAGGAAGGCAGCTCTAGGGTTTCCACGAAAGAATGGTGACACTCCTGCCAAAGCACGGACGCTGGGGGAGCACCCTTCCCACCACGCAGCGCTGGTCTACCCGTTTATGGGGCATGGACCTTGGCCTTCAGAGACAGGAGCCGCATGGAGGCCGCCCTCCCCTGCACCTCACAGGTCTGTGACGAGGTGACGGCTGGACAACAGAAAGCAGGCTTCAGAAGGAGGAGGTCATTCTCTCTGGTGGAGTCTGGCGAGGCCCACAAGGGCTGAAGTGATGTCTCTGCCCAGTCTCCTGCTGGGAAAGGCATGTGGGCAGAACCGGAGACGATTTCCTTTTGAGTTAAGGCCAGTGGTGTGGAGAACTAAGGAGGTGACACGAGTTTGCTCCAAGCAGACCCGTTTATCCACAGAAATACCTTAACCCACCCACTCTCTCAACAGTGTGCCTGCCTCACCCTGGCTTCCTGCACGGACCTTCAACCCCGTCCACAGAGCTGCCCTGGGTGGGCACATCCTGACAGACGGGGGTCAGGCGGCTGGGACAGTGGCACGGGCCAAGTTCAGGTGGCTTCCTTCCAGCTCCCAGCGCCAGAGCCAACCAAGAAAATGTTCCTCTTCTCAGGCTTTGCTCTGGCCCAAGGACGGCAGGCCCGAGGATCTGGCTAAAGGGCGACATGGGGCTCCCAGGGCCCTTGAGGTGGCCCTGCCTCACAGCCGAGGACAGGACGCTCTACCATCACTGAAGTCCTGCCTGTGGACCCACCGCTGAGCACAGAGCCCGAGCCCAGGGGCCGCACGGGCTGCAGGGCACGTGGATGGGAGCACCATCGCGTGTCTGCCACGTGCTGGTTGTCACTAAGGGATGGGGCGCTGGAGGGAAGGCTTTGAATTTCACTAATTCCCGTAGGAGACCCGATAACCCAAGTAAACAAGCAGACCCCCGGCAGACACTCTATCCGAGCTCACTGAGTGTCTATTTGCCCCAAACAGCAGTTATCCAAGACCCATGGGAAGCCTCCCCCGCCCCTCCTCCTTCCTGTCTCCCCATCTGGATCGTCTTTGAGGACGGCGACCACACTGGGCCCACTGGACGTCTCTGCATCTGTCAGTGGCCCCTGGCATGCAGCAGGTACTTAATAAATACCTGTTAGTCAATTGAATGTATTATTATTTTTTTTGCTTTTCTTCTAGAAATAAAACTTTCAATTGCAACACTCCCATTTTTAGAGCTCTTTAGGGAAAAACTCCCTCAGACCTCAAGGAAACGGAGCACCTGGTCTGAACACTAAGTTGTTACGAAACACTGATGCAGGAAGTGTGTTCAGATTCCACGAAGGTTTGTAATTCCAGGTGACTGTCAAGAGCAACACAAGGTTCTAGCTTTTGGCCTTTCTGACCTGTAAACACTGGTCAAATTGCTGCCATTTCCCATCAGGGAGAAGTCACAGCTGCCTCTCCCAGGCCAGCTGAGCATGGGGCTGTTGGGACAAGAGCCCAGCTCTAGCTTTGGAGGCACCGTGGCTGTGGTCCCATGACTGGTGGTCCCCAGACTGGTTCCAAAGGGCTGGGACAGGGGCCTGTGACACAGGGGTGCTGTCTCCATGGTGGACGCTGATCTGGCCTGCTGAGGTTGAGAGTGGCTTTG